>NW_011494615.1:333939-338674 GCF_000754665.1 Bison bison bison | reverse complement strand
GCCTGTCCCCCCACTTATCCGCCCACCTGCCCGCTCTGCCCTCTCGAGCGAACAGCCGGTCGTCTCGGCGTGGAGGGGTGTGAGGGATCTTAGCCCTCGCCGGGTCTCCCCTACCCCTTCTCGGGGTCCCTGCGGGCTGGGAATGCGGAGCTTTGACGCGGTCCTGGGCTGGGAAGGGGTTAAATTCCTGGGGTTGGGGCCGGGGCGCGAGAGGCTGAGGTCCTGCTAGGCACCAGCGGAGGGGGGCGCTTCTCTGGGCCGGGGACGGCGCCGCCCTCGGACTGGGTGATGGGGGGAGGGAGGAGGTCGGATTCCCGCCTGGGCCTTGGGCCACGTGGGCGCTGGAGCCGCCCTGCCAGGGGATTCGGGGCTCCTGGGCCAAGCGGGATCGGGGGAGGACGCCTGCAGCTCTGGTCCAAACTCCTGTGTGACCTTGGACCTGTCCACCGCCCTCTCTGGGCCTGTTTCTCGGGAAGGACGAGTGGCCTGAGTTGAGAGGAGGCTGGCACAGATACCCTCTCCCTAAAAGGAGGAGGCAGTAAGTCATGAGCCTGTGCCCCCTGTGCTCAGTCTGGGTCCACCCACTGCTTTCTGGGGACAGAAGAATTGACGTGGGAGTAGAGGGTGCAGATGGACACCCAGGTTTCATCCTGGGGCCTCCAGGGAGATTCTGGGGCAGCGTAGGGAGCTAGCTGGTGGTTTTGTGATGGTGAGGCAGGGTACCTCTCAGGAGTAGAAGGCTCTGCCGGTGGTGAGCAGCCTCAGCAGGTGTCCCTGGCACCTGGCCTGCCCCCACCAGCCTGGCTTGTGGGGGAGGGTTTGAGAGCATGAAATGCCCTGGCAACAGAAGTCCCTGACCATTCCTCTGGTCTTGTGTCTTAGCCCAGCTGGCCTGGACTTGGGGTGGGGTGTGTGACTGCAGCTGGCACAGCCAGATGGGGAGGGGCATCTACAGCTTCAGGAAACTGGCACATCTGGCTGGAGAGGCAGACACAGCTGGTGGGCCCTGTGTGGGAGGTACCAGGCTAGGGGGTAACCATACCCCACTGAGGGGCTGCCAGATAAGGACTCAGGCAGCATCTATGTGCCTGGTCAAGGAAGTACAGTCAGGGCTCCTGGTTGTAAGATCCTTGGGCCCCTCAAGGGCCAAGGATGGTGCAGCCTTGCCTGGGGGTGTTGCCTCAGAAATGGAGTCTCTGGGGCAACACTACCCCCCAGGCTAAAACCTTTCCTCCCCTGCTGAGGCCAGAGGAGTCTTCACTGGATCCTGGGACCAGATGTGCACACAGGAAGTGTTAGGCACTGCCCTTGACCCATGGCAGATAAGCACTGGAGGGCGTTCTGTGAAGGAGCAGTGGACCTGGGATGGGTACCCCACAACACGTCTGACATTGACAAGTCCTTATCCAAGCTACTTCCCCACCACTCTCTGGCCCTGGAGGCCCTGAGGAACTTCTGTTACAGCCAAATTGCATCCTGACCCCTCACTGACTTGCAGGTGGCAGCAGCTCTAGGGAGGAGGGTACAGGTTGCCGGAGGTGCTGGTGGGGTCTGGGGAACCACAGCTGGTCCTGAGACGCCTCGTCCTGCTTTTTGAGTCATTAAAGGCCAAGAAATACTTTCCCATGGAATAGTATCCAGTCCAACACAGATTTGGTGGCCTCAGCAGGGCTGAAAGTCCAGGGGCTCTGCTTCTGTTGACTGTGAGACCCTCCCATTCTGAGCCCATCTGTGTAATAAAGTTTGGTCCCAGAAGATGAATTAGAATGAGTCAGAGGATGGAGATAAAAGGGGGTTGGCACTTTATTCCTGTTAGATTGGCCAGACCAAGATGGGCTAGCAGCCCTGAGACAGAGGAACAAATAAGTGGCTTCTTGGCTGGGGTGAAGGAGGTGTTGGGGAGGAACTCAAGAGAGATGGTGGTGGACTTCCCTGGTGGTCCAGTGGTTGGGAATCTGCTTGCCAATACAGGGAACATGGGTTCAGTCCCTGGCCCAGGAAGATCCTACGTGCTGCGGGGTAGCCGGGCCTGTGTGCCATAACTACTAGAGCCCGCAAGCTGCAGCTGCTGAAAAAAGAGAGCATGAGGTGGGTGCTGCCCTGGGCTACTGGGTGTGAAGGGTGAAGCCCAGGGCAGGTCCTCTCATTCAAGTGACTGAAAGGACTGACATAAAGGGAGGGGTAGGCTGTGGATGGATGGGACTGGGGTTTTATCCCGAGGCTTCCAGAGACATGCATAGGGTAGGAGAGCTGATGGCTTTGCAGTGCAACAAGGTACCCTCAAATGTAGGAGGCTCTGACTTAGCGGACAGGGCCTGAGGAGGGCCAGAACCAGGCAGGTTGTTGATAGATGTTAACTGAATATCTGCTGTGCGCTGGATCCATGCAAGGAACTGGGCAGCCTGCCTGTCTGTGCTCCTCACCTTTTGGGGAAGCCGCTGTGGTTGGACCAAGAATTAAGCTAGCCCTTGCTTAATTCCAGGCCCTTGCTTAATTAAGCCCTTGCTTGCTGCTGCTGCTGCTAAGTCACTTCAGTCGTGTCCGACTCTGTGCAACCCCATAGACAGCAGCCCACCAGGCTCCCCCGTCCCTGGGATTCTCCAGGCAAGAACACTGGAGTGGGTTGCCATTTCATTCTCCAATGCGTGAAAGTGAAAAGTGAAAGTGAAGTCGCTCAGCCGTGTCCGACCCTCAGCGACCCCATGGACTGCAGCCTTCCAGGCTCCTCCGTCCATGGGATTCTCCAGGCAAGAGTACTGGAGTGGGGTGCCATTGCCTTCTCCAAGCCCTTGCTTAATTCCAGGCAATTCACAGGTACTGAAAGTGGTCCAAAGATCTAATAATCTGACCAATCAGATTCAAAGGCCTCCTTCAGGCTCCACCAAGATGACATCATCTGGGAACCTCTGGGCCTGGACCACACCTGACCTGGGGTATGGGGGGCCTAGAGGGAAAGGGTTTGGTACAGGTCTTGGGATGCAGGACTTTTGATGCTAAAACCAGGGCCGTCCCCAGCAAACCAGGACTGGGTCGTCTCCCCACAGGCATCCTTTCAGTATTTCCAGGCCCTGTGGATTCTCTCCCTGACACTCACTTACAGATAAAACCAATCCTGCCCAACCCCAAACACCTCAGGAACAGAAGTCACCTAGCTCACTGCTCTGTCTCTGGCCACTGTACCTCCAGGACAGTGACTGTGACTTTTGTTCCTAAAGTGTCTGGGGCTGGGCAGGATTGGTTTAATTTGTAAGTGAGTGTCAGGGAGACAATCCATGGGGACCAGAAATACTGAAATGATGCCTCTGGGGAGACAACCCAGCCCTCGTTTTTGCTGGGGACGGCCCTGGTTTTAGCATCAAAAGTCCTGCATCCCAGGAAAAACCCTAGGTTCCTGGCCCACCTGCATAGTTGGTCATCCTCGAACCTTTTCCTTCCCCTTTTCTCCTTTTCCGCTTCCCTTCCCGGGATGACTGCTCCCATTTCACAGTGGAACAGCTGGAGGTCCAGAAAAGTCAACCACTGACCCAGGAGCTGATACGCGGCCTCAGAAGGTCACGGCCAGAGTCTGAGCTCTGAGGGACAGCTGACTCGGGCTTGAACCCTGGTTCCCCATCGTCTTTGCTTGAGTCTTTCGGCACCTTCTCTGTCACATGGAACCAATAGTGATGGGGGATGGGGGGCACCTCCTGGCTGGCCTCGACCTGACCTGTGCCCTCGGCCCTGCAGTTGCTGGTTGAGAAGACAACGGACTCACCGGCGGCCGAGTTCTCGCTGGTGGAGGACGTGGCGCTGCACTTCGCCTGCTTGATGGGCCGCCTGAACGAGCAGCGCCTCTTCCAGCCTGACCTGTGCGACGTGGACTTGGTGCTGGTGCCCCAGCGCAGCGTCTTTCCAGCCCACAAGGGCGTGCTGGCCGCCTACAGCCAGTTCTTCCACTCGCTCTTCACCCAGAACAAGCAGCTGCAGCGCGTGGAGCTGTCCCTGGAGGCGCTGGCACCCGGCGGCCTGCAGCAGATCCTCAACTTCATCTACACGTCCAAGCTGCTGGTCAACGCGGCCAACGTCCACGAAGTGCTGAGTGCCGCCTCACTGCTGCAGATGGCTGACATCGCTGCGTCCTGCCAGGAGCTGCTAGATGCCCGCTCCCTCGGCCCCCCGGGCCCTGGTGCCGTGGCCCTCGCCCAGCCAGCTGCCGGCTGCACCCCAGCTGCACCAACCTACTACTGCGACATCAAGCAGGAGGCCGACGCCCCGGGCCTGCCCAAGATCTACGCCCGAGAGGGCCCCGACCCCTACTCCGTGCGCGTCGAGGACGGGGCTGGGGCCACAGGTGGCACGGTGCCTGCCGCCCTCGGGCCGGCTCAGCCCTTCTTCAAGGAGGAGAAGGAGGGTGGCGTTGAAGAGGCTGGCGGGCCCCCAGCCAGCTTGTGCAAGCTGGAGGGTGGGGAGGAGCTGGAGGAAGAGCTCGGGGGTTCTGGCACCTACAGTCGGCGAGAGCAGTCCCAGATCATCGTGGAGGTGAACCTCAACAACCAGACACTGCATGTGTCCACAGGGCCCGAGGGCAAGCCAGGCGCTGCCACTGGCCCGGCCACCATGGTGCTGGGCCGGGAGGACGGGCTGCAGAGACACTCGGAAGAGGAGGAGGATGACGAAGAGGAGGAGGAAGAGGAGGACGAGGAAGAGGAGGAGGGAGGAGGCAGTGGAGCAGAGGAGGAGGAGGAGGATGAGGAGG
>NW_011494615.1:332104-333839 GCF_000754665.1 Bison bison bison | reverse complement strand
CCCAGGAGACGAGGAGGAGGGGAGTGTGGTCCCCAGGGTTCCCACTACCATCTCGTGTCCAAAAGGCCCTTGCACCTCCTGCAGTCCCCCAGCCCTTTGGAACCTGTTCCCTTGGGGATCTCTGTGGTGTCAAGGTATGGGCCCCAGCAGGGGAGGCAGCAGAAATAATGTCTCAGCTTTGCCAGGACTTGTTATCCGAGGGGCTCCCCCTTGAACTGTAGCCTCCTCACCCACTGTGGCCCTTCAGCCAGTTATGTGTCTCTCCTCTGTAGAAAGATGTCTTGTTGAAATGAGCACAGAGGAGGGACTTCATGGAAGAGGTGGCCCATGACCCTAGTGAGTTCAGGATGAGGAGGGAGGGCCCCAGGCTGCAACCCTGGGCGGGTGGGCAGGTGGGTAATATTAGGGATTTACCACCCCTGACTCAGAATATCAAACGTAGCTGGTCCTTGGCCACCAAGATCTCTCTCTCGAGCACAGTTCAGGTGGGGAAACTGAGGCCTAGAGAGGCAGTGACTTGTCCTAGGTCACATGGTCCTGACCCAGGGCCTAAAGTCTTTTCATTCCACAGTGTGTGACATGTGGCAAAGCTTTTAAGAAGCTCTGGTCCCTCCACGAGCACAATAAAATTGTGCACGGCTACGCAGAAAAGAAGTTCTCCTGTGAAATTTGTGAGAAGAAGTTCTATACCATGGCTCACGTGCGCAAGCATATGGTTGGTAAGTCTAGGCCTGTGGCGGAACGGGCCCAAGGTCCAAGCTGGGCCAGCTGCTGGGTGTGCTAGGAAGTCTTTCACATCCAGGGACAATATAAAGGGATGAGAAAGCACCAAGTAGCTGGGAGGTGGGGCGGGGACAGTGGATGGGGCAGTGGGGCCGAGGAGGGGGTAGGGCTAGTCTGGGGCCAGGGCTGCCATGTACAGTTGGGCACGTTGCACATGGCACAAGGGCTCATGACAGGAGGGCAGGTAGAGACCAGAATCCAGCTAGCACACTGCTACCCAGGCTGGCACCCCAACATGGGGCTAGGTCCACCAGAGCACCTTCTGCTAAATTACACAGAGTGCTTACTGTGTGGGCTGACACAGCCCCTGTCTCAGTCTGAGGACAGCTATGCCCCTGACAGGGCTTCAGACTTCTCTGAATGCAACCCTCCTCCCAGGAGTCATACCTGGACACAAGTGTGTCTTGGGCCACTTCGCTGCCTTGGGCATGGCTGTCCCTCCCCTCTAGGTGGGCCTGGCTGAGAGTCTGGCTGTTGTCTGGGTGGCCCTCCTTTCTTTGCCCACTTAGGGGCTGGAGCTCTCCCCACTGTCTAGCCAGGGAGACAGTGAGCCCTGGCCAGAGATGCCCTTTCTCTACCAGACAGTACTGGAGGCTTCCAATATGAACTGACTGGGAGCTGGGAACCTGGGGTGTAGGTATCAGCCAGGAGCATGCTAGGTAACCCAGGATTGGTGGTCCTTCCTGGGCTTGGATTCCCCAGCTCTGAACTGTGAGGGGGCCCCTCCGTGTCTCCAGATGCTTCCTCCCACATCTTCCTTGGAGTTTGTTTTGGCAGGGAGTGCAGATAACTCCTTCTGGATGGCAGGGGACCCAAGGCTGAGGCCTTTACAGGTGCCATCCTCTGTAAAGCCCAGCCACCTTGGAGACCCAGGACCACTCTTCCTGTTTTTATAGAAGAGGATGCTGAAACTCACTGAGGCTCACAGCAGCCATACAGAGAACCAGTGGCT
>NW_011494615.1:330391-332004 GCF_000754665.1 Bison bison bison | reverse complement strand
GAGGAGGATGAGGAGGGCGGCAGTCAGGGGGAGGATGAGGAGGATGAGGAGGAGGAAGGGCACAGCGAGCAAGAGGAGGAAGAGGAGGAGGAAGAGGAAGGGCACAGCGAGCAGGATCAGGAGAGCTCAGAGGAGGAGGAAGATGAGGAGGACGGGGAGGCAGGGGGCAGGCAGGGGGGCCTGGGGCGCCGCAGCAGCCGGGCAGAGCCCCCTGCCCACAGTCGCATGGCCACGAGGTCTGCCCGGCGCCGTGGCCCCCCTGAGCCGGAGGAGGCCGGGCGGCGGGGCGGAAAGCGGCCAAAGCCACCTGCAGGAGTGGCTCCCGCTCCTGGCTCCCGAGGGCCACAGGCTGCTGATGGGCTGGGGGCAAAGGTGAAGCTGGAGGAGAAACAGCACCATCCATGCCAGAAGTGCCCGCGCGTTTTCAACAACCGTTGGTACCTGGAGAAGCACATGAATGTGACCCACAGCCGCATGCAGATCTGCGACCAGTGCGGCAAGCGCTTCCTGCTAGAGAGCGAGCTGCTGCTGCACCGGCAGACAGACTGCGAACGCAACATCCAGGTGGGCCTCCAAGGGGCCTGCAGGGGGCAGCCATCCAGGCTGAGCCAGGCCGGAACTGGGCCCTGGGCACCCAGTGTCCTGCTGCCTGTGTTGTCTGCACAGTCTGCAGAGAGCAGGCTCAGCCGCCACCCCCCAACCCCGCCCCAGGGACAGTGGGACCAGCCCCAGCCCAAGGGTGAGCCCAGAGTGGTGAGAGCTCAGGGGATGACGTCAGGGAGAGCTTCCTGGAGGAGGCAGATAGAGCTGGGCTTCCGCAAGAGTGCAGAAAGGATTGGAACAAACAGGACCCTTGCCAGAGAGGCAGAGGGGAGCAGGGACTCAGGAGAATGAGAGGAGAGAGTTGTCTGAGCATGTGAGGCTGGGGGACAGCCAGCTCTGAGGAGGGATGAGTCAGTGTTTTTGGACTGCTGCAAGGCCAGCAGGGCCCCCAGGTATATAGTTTGGTAGATTGAGCAGTGCAGGAAAGCACAGAGGGGAGGAGGGGTTTGCCCGGAAGGGGGCGCCATTTTCCACTTATTGCAAGGGCTGAGTGGAGCAAGGGGCAGCCAGGCGGGAGGAAACCCCTGCATTCAGCTCTTTGGAGGTACCAGCTGGCCTGGGCATGGGGAAGAGGGACTGGATGAGCAGTTCGGGAAGCGCAGGGGGCCCAACAGGAAGGCTGCTGGGGCCAAACAGGGGATCTGGGCTGACTGCCAAGCATTGAGCCAGCCTGCATCTGGGCCAGCCTGGCCTTTCAGGGTGAAGACAGCACAAGGCCAGCCAAGTGATTTTTTGCCTTTTCTGGCTGAGAGTGAGGTTGAGGGGCAGTAGGTAGGCGATGCTAATTGCCTGAACTAATTGCTAATTGGAGAAAGTGTTACCTGAGGGTTACCTGGATTCCTGCCCCACCCTCAGGCACATGCTCCCACCTGCCTGCCTGCTGGCCTGCCCTGTGACTCTCCACATGCACACCCCCGAGCTTCCCTCCTGAAAGGGAAAGACGCTTGTACTTCTACCCTGGGTACCCTGACCCAATTTCTGCCTAAGCCCTGGCCTACTGCAGGGGTAAG
>NW_011494615.1:328761-330291 GCF_000754665.1 Bison bison bison | reverse complement strand
CACTGAGGCTCACAGCAGCCATACAGAGAACCAGTGGCTAGGCCAGGATTTGAGCCGAGGCTAAGGAACCATGAAGGCCTCTGTGCTTGTCTGAGCAGACAGAGACCTAGCGGGGGGTGTGGGAGGGAGGGACAGGGAGGGAGGGGGAAGGACCTCGCCTGGGGGACAGAGGCCACGGGGCAGGTCCCAGGGTAGATGGTGCCCCAGGAGGTGGGTTCAAGGCTCAGCGTGGGGTCGGTCCAGCAGGGGTCCCCTGGGAGAAGCCAGATGGGTCCCTGAGATGTCATGGCCATGGTGCCTGCCCCGTAGCCCACACCAAGGACATGCCCTTCACCTGCGAGACCTGTGGGAAGTCCTTCAAACGCAGCATGTCTCTCAAGGTGCACTCCCTGCAGCACTCCGGGGAGAAGCCGTTCAGATGCGAGGTGAGTCCACTTCTGCCCCCAGGGACCACCCTGAACAGGGCAGGGATCAGGGGCAACAGCAGCTTAAAAACCAGGGGGTAGGGGGACTGGAGTATAGGGTGCAGAAAGAGAGGGGGCCCTCCTGTTGTTTGCCTTCTACTCCGTCCTTCCCTGGTTGCCCACCTACACCACCCCCCCAACCCCCGCCACACACCCCTGCTTCCTCTCACTATCTCAGTGCTGCACGTTCAGGGTGGGAAGTCTGCATGGGCTGGAACCATAGGACAGGCTTTCTGGAGAGGTGGAGAAAGACACATCTTAGGCAAAGATCAGAGATGGAGTTGCAGGTGGGGCTGAGGGAGGCCTTTGGACAAGGAGGAAGGATGGAGAGTCTTAAGCACAAGGGCTCCCTCCACTCTGGGGCCTTTTCCCACTTGCTGAGCCCCATTCCTGCCTGGGCCTCTCTACCTGTGCCCCATGCGCTGCCCCACCCCAGGAGCACCTCAGCCGGCCTTGGCATCCACCTGTCCTTGCCCAGGAGTCCCTCCCGCTGTGAGTCCTTCCCGGCCCTGTGAGCTGGGGACCAGTGCTTACCTCCCTGAAGGTTATTCCCCCACTCTGCCCTGGGTCTTGCCCCACCCAACCCTGCCCTCAGAACTGCAATGAGCGCTTCCAGTACAAGTACCAGCTGCGGTCACACATGAGCATCCACATCGGCCACAAGCAGTTCATGTGCCAGTGGTGTGGCAAAGACTTCAACATGAAGCAGTACTTTGATGAGCACATGAAGACCCACACAGGTACTGCTGTCCAACGGTGATGGCCTCTGCGCCATAGCAGGCATCCTTCTCTGCCCTTTTCTGAGGCTCAGCCCTGGCCTCCCTGACTCCCACGGTCGGGTGAGGGAGGCTGGCTCACAGGTTGGGGGTGGGGGGCGTGGCGGTCCCCCAGCAACTCCCCGAGGCCCATCCCCACCCACCCTGCAGGGGAGAAGCCGTACATCTGCGAGATCTGCGGCAAGAGCTTCACCAGCCGGCCCAACATGAAGCGGCACCGGCGCACGCACACCGGCGAAAAGCCCTACCCCTGCGACGTGTGCGGCCAGCGCTTCCGTTTCTCCAACATG
>NW_011494615.1:318645-328661 GCF_000754665.1 Bison bison bison | reverse complement strand
CCCCCGCCGCACCTGCCGCCCCCGCCGCCGCTCTTCCCCACGGCCTCCAGCCCGGGCAGCGGGAGGCTGAGCACCAACAACTAACTGCCTGCCTGCTCCAAGGGGCCCAGGACCCTGCCCTCCTCCTTGGGGGGCAGTGACACCTCCAGAGTTGGCTGGACCCCGGCCTCGCCCCAAGGCCCCTGACCCTGGGGGGTGTGCAGGCTGGCAGCCCCCAGAGCTGGCCGAGGACACCTCGCTACCAAGTGCCCCCTTTCAGTGACTTCTTGAAGCCTTTACTTTTTTTTGTTGTTTGTTTTTTGGGAAGTGAAGGAAAAAGAAAAGAGAGGAAACCATTGGCAGTATCCCCCTCCAGGTGAGGGGGGCGCTGGAGGCGGCAGGTAGGGGGGACAGGGGCCCAGGGAGCAGGTGTGACTGGTCACTCTGCTGAGGCCTAAGCCAGAGGGAGGGGGTGGCCCAGCCCAGATCACCTTTAGCCACTTATCCGCGCCTTCCCTGGGCCCCCTAACTTGCGCCTCATACCCTGGAGGGTTTGGGGAGAAGCTGGGTGCCATCTCCCTTTGGAGGAGGTGCGGACCCAGTGTGAGGGCTGCGGATATCCAGGCAGAGGCTTGAGCCTGGATGCCCTGGGAGCGTGCCAGGAGGCTGTGGCAAGGCGTGAAGACTGCAGCTCTACATAGGGAGGGTCGGGGGGTGTGGGGCGGGCAGGGGCTGGACCCCAGACATTTGCTTTCCCCATTCACAACCCTGCGGCAGGCACAGGGATCCCCGACCTGCACTAGGCTGCACCGAGGGCCCTGGGTCCTGGAGAAGATGTCCCCGGAAGCCGCTGGGCCTCAGGGTGTTGTGGGCCAGGCCCTGGGTAGACAGACGGGCTGGCTCCCACAGCACTAGCTCCCAGGGCCTGCTGCCCAGGAGCCCCTGCAGATGGGTGGACCCCAGGGGCAGGCCCCTAAGGAGGAGGCTTGGGCCAATGTTCTGAGGTTTCAAGGTGCTATCAGTGGGGCAGAGGCCAGGGCAGCTGTTCACAGAGCACCCCATCCCTCACCAGCTGCCCCAGCTGCATCTCCCACACTAGAGATGTGTGTGTCTGTGTCCGTCTGCTCCCTGAAGGCAGCACAGGCCTCCTCCGCTCCCTGGACCTGGTCACAACCCGCCCCTGGCTGACATCCAGCACCCTTGTCCCTCCTGGGCCTCTGTGCTCATGGGTGGCACGAGGAGCCTGCATGACCAGGCCCGGGGGTCAGGGTCGCGGGCGCTGGGAGAGCCCCAGCCTGTGCCCAATGCTTGCCCTCACGAGGCCAGCACTAACAGGACATCCTTTTTTTGTTGTCATTTAACGTCTTGATTCCTGCCTTTAAAAGGGGGAGGAAGGTTCCATAAGCTACATATTTCCTAGTTAAGCTCTTTCCTATTGTGTTTATACAGTTTTGTTTGTTATACTCTTTGCACCTTAAACCCCCATGACTACCCCCACACCACCACCTTCCCAGCATGGCTGGAGTGGGAAGAGGCCTGAGCCCAGGGGGTCGTGGAGGGGGGACTGGCCCCATCAGCTCAAGGGCTGAGGGGGTCGGGACCCCTCAGACCTCCTTGTAAGGTCCATGGCGCTGGGGCAGGGGGCTGGGGACATTTTAATCATCAATAAACGAAGCACTTTATTCTGTACAGATGTGGGTAAGCCCAAGGAGCCCGAATGATTTGAGGATTTAGAATCCAAGCCACACAGCCCAGACTGTTCTCTGGGCTTAGAGGGTTTGAGTTTGGGGCTGTAGCAGGAACAGTGCAAGCCAGAGCCTATGTACGTACCCTCAGATGCCCCTGCTGTCCTCTGGGCACCCCCTCAAGAGAGGAAAGCTCCCTGTCTGGTTCCCAGCACTGCGGCTCCCCCACCCCGAGGCTGAGGGTTCTAGCCTCTTATGGGGTCAGGGTTGCACCTCTCAGGCTCCTGTTCTACTGTAGCTCTTTTCTTCTCCTGCACCCCTTGATCTCTGGGCTTCCATGACGTCCTCAGGGTCCCCCCCACTCCCCCCTCTCCCTTGCTATTTCCAACCTCCAGTCCCAGTGCCTGGCGGCTCTTCAGAGCTTGCCCACATTTTCCTAAAAAAAGTCTGATTTCCCCAAATGGGCTGTAGGCTGGGACTCCCCTGAGCTTCTCACCCACTGTGGCTGACACCAGGATCTCCCGTTAGAGCTGGTGGCCCTGTCACCTGCTACCGTCACTGCAGCCTTAGAAAGCCTGGGGGGCCCTGGCCAGGCTGGCCTCTGATCCGTGAAGTCAGACTTTCACAAGCAAAGGCTGGAGATGGGTGTAGGGAGCTGCTGGCGAGACCCTGTCCCAGGACTTGGGTCTCCTACTCTTGAACGCTTCCCTTCTCAGGGCATGAGAGGGGTCCAGACAGCAGGCTGGGCACTGGTCAGATGGTCATTGTATTAATAGCTTAGATGGGCACGGCCACCCCCTCTCCTGGGAGGCCCCCGTCCTAGCGGGGACAGGAGTCCTGTGTCCCTGGTGCTAAATGCTCTCTTCCCCTTTGGCCAGTGTTGGTGGGAGCTCCTTTCTGGCCAGACCACAAGGGTCTGAAGCAATAATGGAACCTCAGCCGTGCCAGTATGGATAGGGGTTCTTGTTTTACCAGCTTTTACATTTCCTTTTTAATTTTTAAAACAAATTAACAAGCACCTGGATATTGGAGGGAGGGGCTTGGGCCATCACACCCACTTCCCAGGGCTGGTGATGGGGAGGGGGCTTGGGATGATTATCTCCCACTGCAGATCTGCCAAGGGGGGCCGCTCTGTCCAGCTGGACTTCTCAGCCCACTTGGCCAAGCCTCAAGTCTGGAACCTGGCCTGCCCCTCTCCAGCTCCCCTTGTAATCCCTGGTCTTGGGCCAGCTGGGGATGAGTGGCCAGAGAGATGACCATTCAAGCCCCATGACTACAGTTCTAGGAACCCAGGCTGGGTGGGGGGGCAGGCAGTGGGGGCAAAGCCTGAACCTCTGATCCTGACATTTGCTGCCATGTCCCACATGGCACCCCTCGGCAGTCGGGGGGGGGTGGCGCTCAGTGGCAAAACGGCTGTGCCCAGGTACGTGGACCCTTGATGTCTGCCCTGTGTGGTCATCCCACAGCCCCAGAGTGTATGGGGGACTGCAGGAGGGTGAGGAGAAGAGTGGAGGGGAATAAAGGCAGTACAACTGTCCCTTGGCCCAGCCTCTTCTTTACATATGCCGCCCTGACCGTGGGCTGAAAGGACTCAGACCACAGAGAGATGAAGGACAGTACGGCCGCCAAAGACCGCATGGACACCTGTGCCCGGAGCATCCCCAGGTCCCGTCTCCCTCTCCTGAGGATGGGCTGGGCTCCTGGGGAACCTCCAGAGCCAAGGGCTGAGGTCTGAAGGAGCTTGGTGTCTGCGCCTGGGAGAACAACTCAGACGGAAGACTGTGGCCTCCGAGGAGCAAGCAACTCTCCCCGTGGACCTCAGAATTATTTCGCTGGGGCACCGGGCTCCATGTGGGATAGAATTATAGGCTGTGGGGACACATGGTGAATGAATGAATGCCCCCTCACCATGTATGTAGCACTTGGTTTCAGATGCCCAGAGAGGGGTCTCAGATGAGATACCAGGGTATCTGAGGGGTCTCAGACACCGGGAGGGGCTAGGACAGAGGCTGCTGGGTGGCTCACTAACTGGCCAGGGAGAGGCGGTTCAGGTCCCCAGGATGAGTACGTTGCCCTCCACGCAGCCCCACTTCTCTGAGGGGAACAGGGGCTTGCTCAAGTCACCCTGAAAGTGCCGCTTGCTGCTAGGCCTGCGGGCCTGGCTGCTCCCTGCTGGGTGTCTTGAGGGGATTCGGCCCCCCTGTGCTACCTGTCCATCCGTGCGTTGCCTCCATATCACCTCTTCCCGGCAGCCCCACTGTGCTGTGAGCAACAATCCGACGTCACACAACACGGTTTTCTAGAGAACCTCTGAGGAAAATATTTATTTTTTTAATTAAAGTTTTATTTGGACATAGTTGAAGAAGCCAAATATTTCTAGAACTTTTTTTTTTTTCCCCAAAAACCTGCAGTTCCCCACATCTCCTCCTTTCCAACTCCCAATAAGTGAGCAGTTCCAATTCAGTTGGTATTTTTGGTGTTTTCCTGCCCATGGAAAGCACTCCTCCAACACTGCTCTCCTCCTATTTTCAGTTTTAGGCATTGGCTATTGATGTATTTCTTCAACACTCCCATCACACACACAAACACTATATACACAATTCCCCTTCCTCCCAACATGGTTATGTTACTATTTGAGGTTAGATTAATATTTAGTATCTACATTATTATGCCTATGTAGACACTGATCTCAACCAAGCCATATAATGCAATAGGATTCCATTTCCTTTCTCATAACTTTTTACTTTTGGCTCTTTTAAACATAATTTACTTTGGTTTCTAGGTGTTTAGCACTGCTGCATTCCCAAACCTCTTGTCATAAATGCAACTTTCCTTCCCGTATGTGCAAACACAGCAAGTGTTCCATCCATTTCCTCACTCTTATAACCAAGGAGCAGTACAGGAAGATGACCCTAGGGAACACACAGTGCAACCAGCTTCCCACGAGGAGACTTGAGAAACTGCCTAACAGCCTCCCCCGGCCTGTCATTCCCTGTCCCTCTTTGCTGAAGACTGTGTCCTTTTGCGTTCACTGCAGAGATCTTTAACTTCTAAAAGGTTTATGTCTTAGTGGACTCCTTTTTCCTAACCCTAACATTTACCTTCTCCTCCGGACCACTTCCGGGAATGAAGCGCTTGACTGTATCTCCCTGGGTGTAAAATTGCCTGGGTGTAAAATTCAGGCTGGAAATGACTTCCCTCAGAATTTGAGATGCCAGCATTTCTGTTGAGAAGCCCAATGCTGCAAAGTTTGAAAGGATGAAATGAAGTGACAGGTCCCTCTGATCAACATCAAGCCCTGGAGTCATGCTTTCTTCCGCCCACCTGTGGTCCCTGGGCATGTCCTTGGGTGAAACCAGAGTGAGAGGGGCAGGGATGACACAGGACTGGCCATAACTTCATGAGTTGATAGTTGTTGAAAGAGGGTGCTCAGTACATGAGAGATCAGTATATTACTCTCTCCCTGGAAATGTTTGCATTCCTCATAATTATAATTTAAAAATAAACAGCGGTTCCCCATTTCACAGAGGGCAAAAAAACCCGTCTGTACACTGGTCATACATGATACCACCCCCTCTTACCTCTTGGCCCTCATCTCCTACTCATCTCCTCATTCATTGCTCACTGGCTTCCTTGCTGTTCTTGGAACAGGACAGGTGTAGTCCTGCCTCAGGGCCTTAGCTCAAGCTGTTCCCTGCTTGGAATCCTCCTCCTCCATGGTTTAAACCTGCTCAAGCATAATCCACTCAGTGAGTCCATCCTGACTATTCCATTTAAAATTGTGACCTCTGCCACCCATCGCTTCCCATGCCCCATTCCCAGCTACCTGTTACCACAGCAGTTATCATCTGACACCCTGTGTAACTATTTACTTGTTGCTGTTCCCCTTTCCCTCAGCTGAAGTTAAGCTCCAAAAAGACAGGAATTCTTACTTGATGTGTTCACTGCCGAATCCTCAACATTTAGAATAGTGCACAGTAGGTTCTCGATGAATGGATGAGCCACATATAAACATTCTAGTAGAATGCCTGGTAGGAATTGAGCACCACGGGACTCATCATAATCTAAAAATATGCCACTGAATCATCTGATAAACATAAGTTAATTGTTCAGCCAGTACCTTCTGTCCTGGTCTTTGGAAAGTGAGATGACGATTAATGGGCATTTTCTTTGGAATCAGCAGGGCAGGGAGGGATTCCCACAGTCTTTGGAGGTGGGCAGATCTGCTTCGAATCCTGGATCAGCCACTTGCCAGCTGTGTGACTTGGCTACATGGCTGAGCCTCTCACAACCTGGTCTCCTCACTGATGGTGCTGAATGGAAATGTTCTGCAGTATAGGGCTGGGCTGGAGGCCCCTGGGTGAGCCTTTGCCCTTCCCAGAAGACAGACAGGACTATTTCTAGGTGATCCTACCTAGGTGCTGTGTCCCTCTGAGACGTGCTAGAGGGGTCATCAAGCAATGGTTGAAAGCACTGCTCAGGAGGGACAGGCATTGACATCACCGGGATCAAAAACGGGGTGGTGACTCAGTCCTGGCCCAGCCTAAGCCCCCCTCGCTAATCCCCCCACCCCCTCAAGCCTGAGGTTATAAACAAGTGACTCAGGAATGATGGGAGAATGCCCCATAACAGTTCACACCAGTGTCTTGGGGGCTAAATTTAACCCACAGCTACAGCCTCTGGCACTTTGGGAACAAGTTTATCTTGGTGGCTGAGGCTGATGTGTGTGTGCATGTTGTCGAGTGGGGGAAGGCAGTCAGGGGTCCAAAGCAGGGTGGGCATTGGGACTGGCTGCCCCACACCTCTACCCGGATCCCTTAGATGCTAGACAGGTGTAGGGGCCCCAAGGCTGGGCAGGCTCAGGTCAAGCTTAGGATGAATGAAGAACTGAGCACAGACAGCTTTCCTGGAATATTCAACTCTGAGTGTAACTTTTTGTTAGTTTTTTGATCCCTGGGGGTTTTAACACCTAGAATAGTTGAACCTACAAAACTGAATCTAGCACCTCTGACAGCTTACAGTGTGAAACCCTGTGCCTGTGTATTCGCAGGGACACAAAACCACAGTGAGTGGTACTGTGTGATTCTGCCCCATCACCGGACCACAGAATCACACAGCAGTGGGACTCTGCTTTCGAATCACAGCAGAACTAAACTGAAGCCCTTAAAAATCAAACTCACCCATCTCTTCACTGTGCAGGAAGGGAAACTGAGGTGCAACAGAGTGATCTGGCCTTCTCAGGCCCCACAGGAAAGTGACCTTGTTTATTCAAGCGTCTTCTTGCTTTCTTGCACAGTCCAAGGAAGGTCTCCGAGCTGGGGGAGAAAAGTCTTCCCATTTTAAAGCTGAGGCAACAGGTGCCCCAGGCCCAAATTCATTGAGTGGGAAACCTGAGCACACCGTGTCCAGGACTGGGTGGAGGGAGGTACACTCCAAGAAGGATAGGGTCAGCTGGGCAGAAAGGCCCACAAGGCCTGGAGGAAGGGAGACCCTTGAAGAGGGATTCGAAGGCTTCTCCCTTCTTTGAGAGGCAGAGCTTGGGTCATCCCCTTCCCTGAGGGGCATCACCTAAACCAAGGAAAGCAGTCAAGGCCTCACTGTGCTCCGTTTACAGAGGAGGCAGGGAGGCCCTCATCTTTCAGGGAGGACCGAGACACCCTACCCCAGTCCCATGAACCCCAGGGGCTGAGTCAAGGTTGCTCTGGGAGGGGGCCTCAGCCCAGCTGTCCCCTCTGCGTCATGTGCGGGAGGCCAGGCAGCTCGCCTTACCGGGCCCAGTCCAGCTCTATATATAGCCCGGCTTGGACAGCTGCGTAGACTGAGTGCGACCCAGCAGGAAGGCAGGGAGGGCGGAGAGGAGGCCACCCACCATGGCGCTGGGCTTGGAGCAAGCGGAGGAGCAGCGGCTGTACCAGCAGACGCTCCTGCAGGACGGGCTCAAGGACATGCTGGACCACGGCAAGTTCCTCGACTGTGTGGTGCGGGTGGGCGAGCGCGAGTTCCCGTGCCACCGCCTGGTACTGGCCGCCTGCAGCCCCTACTTCCGGGCGCGCTTCCTGGCCGAGCCTGAGAGCGCAGGCGAGCTGCGCCTGGAGGAGGTGTCCCCTGACGTGGTGGCCCAGGTGCTCCACTATCTGTACACGTCAGAGATCGCGCTGGACGAGGCGAGCGTGCAGGACCTGTTCGCCGCGGCGCACCGCTTCCAGATCCCTTCCATCTTCACCATCTGCGTGTCCTTCTTGCAGAAGCGCCTGTGCCTGGCCAACTGCCTGGCGGTCTTCCGCCTCGGCCTCCTGCTCGACTGCGCGCGCCTCGCGGTGTCCGCCCGCGACTTCATCTGCGCGCGCTTCTCGCTGGTGGCCCGCGACGCCGACTTCCTAGGGCTCTCGGCCGACGAGCTCATTGCTATCATCTCCAGCGATGGCCTCAACGTGGAGAAGGAGGAAGCCGTGTTCGAAGCGGTGATGCGATGGGCAAGCAGCGGTGACGCCGAGGCGCAAGCCGAGCGCCAGCGCGCACTGCCCACGGTCTTCGAGAGCGTGCGCTTCCGCTTGCTGCCACGCGCCTTCCTAGAGAGCCGCGTGGAGCGCCACCCTCTCGTGCGTGCCCAGCCGGAGCTGCTGCGCAAGGTGCAGATGGTGAAAGATGCCCACGAGGGCCGCATCACTGTGCTGCGCAAGAAGAAGAAGGAGAAGGGGAAGGAGTCGGCTGGGGCCAAGGCCACTGACAAGGGCACAACCGAAGCCAAGGCGGAGGAGGAGGAAGAGGAGGCAGAGCGCATTCTACCCGGGATCCTCAATGACACCCTGCGCTTTGGCATGTTCCTGCAGGACCTCATCTTCATGATCAGTGAGGAGGGCGCCGTGGCCTATGACCCGGCAGCCAACGAGTGCTACTGTGCCTCCCTCTCGACCCAGATCCCCAAGAACCATGTCAGCCTAGTGACCAAAGAGAACCAGATCTTCGTGGCTGGAGGCCTTTTCTACAATGAGGACAACAAAGAGGACCCCATGAGCGCTTACTTCTTGCAGGTGCCTGGCCCGCCTTGGGAGGGGCGGCCAGTACTGATTTCTGGGCACTGGGGGGCGCCTTGGGGCCCAGCAGAGGCCTATGTCTACTTGTTGGGGAATGTCATTGGATCTAGGCTGAGATGTAGACCGGGGAGGATGAGTGACAGCCATTTGCCTGAAGGCTGAAGATCGTTATAGGCAGTTGACAATAAGATGTATAACTTTGGTGTCTCAGTTTCAGGGAGATGTCAGCTTTCAGATGGTGAATATGTTGGAGGCCCTAGCTCTGTGCAGGGATTGAAGTCAGGGACAGTGAGAAGGAGCAAGGTCAGTGTAGGGGTCCTGGCTAAGACCTTTGCATGAAGCTGGGACTGGAATGTGGAACAGTGTGTCTCAAACAAAGGGACCATCCTCCCCTCCTTACCATTGCACAGATAAGGAAACTGAGGCCCAAGAAGGAGCAGGAGAGTGGGGTGCCTGGTCCAAGCTATAGTGTGACAGTGGGATCTCAGAGGCCAAACGTGGTTTCCTTGTGACTGGCCATGTAAGTTTAAGCCTTGCCAGTTGGGTGAATTTGGAGACGTGGAGGGGAGGGTGCAGTGCTTCTAGGTGGGAACCAGTGAGCATGGAACAGAGATGGGTAGGAGCCGAGTGAATAGTGTGCTTACTGAGGCCTAACCAGGCTGGAGAGGGGTGAGGGCAGCATCGTGCCAGTGTTAAGCTGGGGGGTGGGGAGAGCATCTCCACCAGCCAAGGCACACGGTGGGTGCATTGTGTGTTCTCTCTAGGCCTCTTTGGAAATGGGGATATTATACTTCCTTGCCTGATAAGATTGTGTGAAGGTTAATTGATGATTATAAAGTGTTCATCAGCACAGTGCTCAGCCCTCAGAAAACTCCACCAAAAGATGAGCCACTAGTGTAGTTATTAACAGACTGTTGGGAATTCCCTCTAGGTCCAGTGGTTAGGACTCCACTCTCACTGCCAGGGGTAGGGGGGTGGGGGATGGTGGGAGGGTGTGTGTGGGGGCGTGGTGGAGGGCTGGGGTTCAATCTCTGATTAGTGAACTAAGATCCCATAAGCCATGCGAGTGTGGCCAGAAAAAACGACTGTTGGAGTGCACAGGGCCATAGACTTATTACACTGTAAGTTTGAAGGAGTGGGTGGCTGTATTTGGACCTTTCCTGTGCAGTGGGATGGGATGGAAAACAGGGGTCAGGCAGGCCTCAGTTCAGGAATTGTATTGGGGAAGGGCCAGGGCGGCAACTGGGCCTCCCTCTCAGAGACTCCTTCTCAGCTCTGCAAGGGATGCTCCATCACGGTGCTATAAAGGTGATCTCCG
>NW_011494615.1:318421-318545 GCF_000754665.1 Bison bison bison | reverse complement strand
GCGGCTTGGGAGAGGCTCTTAACTCCATCTACGTGGTCGGCGGCAGAGAGCTCAAGGACGACGAGCAAAGCCTGGACTCGGTCATGTGCTACGACAGACTGTGAGTGAGGGTTGCGGGGCGAGG
>NW_011494615.1:303884-317914 GCF_000754665.1 Bison bison bison | reverse complement strand
GCTGGCAGGTAGCGTGGGAGCCGGGAGCTGAGCGGTCTGGGGAGTTCCGGTTAACAAGTCGGGTGCATCCCAACACCACGTGTTGGGTGGTGGGCAGACGGACAGAGAGCGCCTTACTCTCCTCCCCTCTAGGTCGTTCAAATGGGGCGAATCGGACCCGCTGCCCTATGCCGTGTACGGACACTCGGTGCTCTCCCATATGGACCTGGTCTACGTCATTGGCGGGAAGGGCAGCAACAGGTGAGGCCCGGGCCTGGAGGGGGGAGTGCAGCAGCCGGGTCGGCGGGTGGAACCGAAGCAGAGTCTCCCCGAGGCTGTCAGGGGTCTGTCCTGCCAGCCTTGGGAGGCAGCTGGAGGGACTGGGCCAAGGGAAAGAGGCGGCTCTGCCCCTCGCCTTCTCCTTTCTCACTCACTACCCCTCCACCCCGATCCCATAGGAAGTGCCTGAACAAGATGTCGGTCTACGACCCTAAAAAGTTCGAGTGGAGGGAGCTGGCGCCCATGAAGACTCCGCGCTCACTCTTCGGGGCCACCATCCATGACGGCCGCATTTTTGTAGCTGCTGGGGTCACAGACACAGGGCTGACCAGCTCAGCCGAGGTGTACAGCATTGCAGACAACAAGTATGGCTGCTTCCCGCCTCCCCACCCACTTCCACAGGACAGCCAGGGACGAAGGTCCCCACTGTAACCCTCTGGCCCCGTGGCTTTGGGCCTATATCAGCCCTCTCTGTGTCTGCCCTGGCAGGAATCATAGCACCTACTTTGAGTCTCCACTGTTCAGCTTGGACATCAGCACAGATGTAGCCCCTTTAATCTGGTCAGCAATGAGGTGGGCTTCCCCTACAAGATGGGGCAAGTGTTATGGCCAGCCTGGTCTGCAGGCGAGATCTCCCAGGAAATGCCAGGTTCCTCATTCAGAGACTCATACCGGTCATTGGATTGATGGCTAGAGATAAGAGCAGTAAACAAGATAGAAGCTACCCTGCCGAGGGAGGTCAGGAAGAAAACTGTGGACTCCGCCAGCTAAAGGGGTAGTGGGAGGATGCCCGAAGGCAAAGGAAGGCTAGTGCCAAGGCAGTTAGGAGAAAAAAAAAAAGGCAAGCCCATTGGATAAAAGGGCTTTGGTCAGGCTGGATAGAGCGTGGTGGGTGAAGGGAGGTGGGGATGGTGGATACTGGGGCTGGAGAGATGGCCAGTGGGCTGAAGCACTTTATCCCCAGAGTAGTGAAATGCCTCTGATGGGTTTTAAGCTCCCATCTGTGTTTTACCAAGATGCCTCATGGCAGACCATGTAGAGAAGAGATTAGGGATTTCCCAGGAGGTGGGGGTACAGCTGGGTAGCAAGTACTGATGGTAGCCTGGAGCTGGGGGTACAGCAGTGATGGGGCAGAAAGGATGCACCAGAAAAAGGTCTAGCCAGTGTTTCTCACATGCACACGAATCTCCTGGGGGTCATGTTGGAATGCAGATTCTGAATCTCAGGTCTGGGGAGGGATCTCAGGTCTGGGGAGGGATCTCAGAGTGTATTTCTAACAACCCCCCAGCTGATGCTGATGCTGCTGGTCCATAGGCCAAACTCAGTAGCAAGAGTTCAGGAGACAGAAGAAGCAGGATTTAGCAATTGATTGGATGGTGGGGGTGAGAGGGAGAGGTGGATGCTTTTGAGTGAGGCTGGGAGGTCATTTATCGAGGAACTGTTGAAGTTAGGTAGGAAAAATGAGGGTCCACTTAGAACATGTGGATGTGAGGTGCTTGGGTGTATCCAGGAGGAGCCTACTGGGGCAGAGAAAGGGCTGAGCTGGGGGGTGAGATCTGGGGGTCAACAGTAGTCCGTGGGGACAAGCTCCCTCAGGAGAGAGGGTGTGAATGGGAGAAGCTGAGGCTCAGGCCCTGAGGGACAGCAGGGACAGATGCTTTATTCAGCAAGGAAGCCTACGCGGTGAGGCTGGGGAGGTGCAAGGTGAAGAAAGTCATGTCAACAGAGGTGTGTGCTGTGGGCCCTGGATTCCGGTGGTCAGGAGAGCAGTTTTGGAGGGATGGAGGTCCACCCTCAGGAGTTAGGGGAGTGAAGGCAGCTTGAGAGGGTCTGGGCTGTGAAGGGGAGAAGAGAGAAGGGGCAGGAGTGCACAGGATGGTCTCAGTGGTGACTGAGGTGACCAGTAGAAGTTGGTTTAGGAGCAAAGGTGGGACCTTGGGGAGGTCCCTGGTGGGTTTCACCGGGTGTAGGTTGGATGGATGATAGGGGCACAATGAAGGGAAACGTGAGGGGCAAGAAAATGGGGAAGAAGAAAAGACCAGAGGGTGTTCCTGAGCAGTCAGGGAAGAGGAGGTTGTGCTTGCAGAATGGGTGCCTGGGAGTCGAATTTTGAAGGTTGCAACTGAAGCTATGGATGCTGGCAGGGGACAGTCACTGGGCTTGCCGAGGCCCATGCGGTCACCCCCCTCATGCCCCCTTCTTCCCATCAGGTGGGCACCCTTTGAGGCCTTCCCACAGGAGCGCAGCTCACTCAGCCTGGTCAGCCTGGCGGGCACCCTCTATGCCATCGGTGGCTTTGCCACTCTGGAGACTGAGTCCGGGGAGCTGGTTCCCACAGAGCTCAACGACATCTGGAGGTGAGCCTGCCCCCCAACACCAGGGAGGTAAGAGGAATTGTGAGCAAGGCTGGCTGGGCACCGAGGCAGCACCTGGCAGGCTCGTGGGCGGGGCAGAGCTGACCCCCTTCCAGGGAACCCTGTGGGGACGGGACAGCAGACATGCCTTGCTTAGCCCAGGGTCTCTCCACTTGGTTGGGAAAGTCTGGGTGTGCACACATGGCCCCGCACCCCACTGTGGAGTATCAGCAGTGTCACAGTCAGAAGCCGATGCCAAGGTTAGGACCCAGACCCACAGAAATTGGCCCCCGGGAGCAGAGTGGGCTTTTCCTCACTTCTCCCTCCTGAAGGGGAGAGCTGGACTAGCATTGAGAAGTAGCTGGATCCTAGCTTCTCAGTGCCTTGCTTCTTTGGCTGATCCTACCTGGGGGTGGTCGGGAGAGGTTTCAGCCATCTGGGGCAGCTTTTGAACCTTCAGCAATGCCAGTGCTGCAGGCAGCCTCTAGGGAGCAGCGCTGCTGGGAGAACCTTGGGAGAACCCTTGGGTCCTGGGAGAACAGGACCCAAGACATTGAGGGTGGTGGGGGTTACTTCTTCGAGGGTTCAGTTCAGAAATTCTCAAGAGGAGGGGATTGAGGAGGTGTAGACCTTCCTGGAAGGAGGTGGACTTCAAGGAATATGGGATTCTTGGAACTTCCCTTGGTCCAGTGGTTAAGACTCCATCCTCCCAATGCAGGGGGCATGGGTTCCATAACTGGTCAAGGAACTAAGGCCCCATATGCTATGTGGTTAAAAAAAAAAGAGCGTGGAATTCTTGAGAGGGAGCCCTTCCTAGAATGTAGGTGTTCTTTAGGTAGGTGCCCACCCCTTTCCCAGAGCATGGAAAGGAAGGAGGTGGGCCTGGGGCTGGGAGGCAGCACCTCCCAGGGGTGGCCTGCTGCACTCTTCCTGTTGGGTCCGACCCTGGACTTGGCTGACTGAGCTCTGCATCCTTGTCCCCACTCCTCCCACCCCAGATACAATGAGGACGAGAAGAAGTGGGAGGGGGTCCTCCGGGAGATCGCCTACGCTGCTGGCGCCACCTTCCTACCTGTGCGGCTCAACGTGTTGCGCCTGACCAAGCTGTGACCTGCCCAGAGGGCCTGAATGTGCCCTGTCCCCTATGCTGCAGACCACAGAGGCCTGGCCTTCTGGGTGGGGACTCCAGGGAGGAGTCCCTAGCAGAGGAGTTTGGCAGAGGCAGAGCCCACCTGGATCCCATCCCATCATGGTGCCCCAGGGACTGCTTCAGCTGGGAAAGGGAAATCGGTGCCCAGTGCTGGGGCTTCGGGCAGGGATAAGAAACTTTCGGCTTCTCCAGTGTCTCATATCCCCCAGTGTTCTTGGTCCATGAGGCAGAAGCTCATGGGGTGTCAGGCTGCACCCTGGTCCAGCCCCAGCCTGGCCGTGTGCCGGTAAATGCCCCACAGGGCTCAGCCTCCTCGCCTGTCAGGTGGGGAGCAACTCTATCGAGTGCACCTTGCAGCCTGAGTAAGTCTCCTCCTGTGAGAAGAATAAAGTGCCTTCCGAGCAAGCAGCTCAGAGTCTGGGATGAGATGCTCCAAGCAGCAGTGACCAGGTGGTTTGAAGGCCTGGGGCTCCTTGTGTTCAGCTGCTGGGCTGCCAAGGTCGGTGGCCTTGGCCGTCCATGTGTGTCTCCTACATGCTCTGTGTGCGCCGAGAGTTTGAGCCCCCTCCCTGGACCTCTAGCTCCTTATCTGGCGTGGACAAGGAGCTGGGAGACCATGGGAGGAAGGGGAAGGGAATGGCTGAACCACGGTAGAAAAGTCTTTTATTCTATCAGTCAGGCCCCATCTGGCCTGGCCTGGGCCAGGGCCCAGGAAGAGCTGAGCAGAACCCACCCCTCTTCCCCTCCGCCCCTACTCCAGCTTCTCTTTGTCCTGCTTCTGTTCCTCCTCCAGAGCCAGGGTTCGCTCTCGCTCCTTCACCAGTTGGACACCACAGTAGGTGACAAACAGGATGGCCAGCGTGGTCTGGGGGAACCCTGGGTGGGGAACAGGTTATGGGTCCTAGGAACAGAGCCTCCCTCCCCCCCACCATGACTCTTCTCTTCCCACTTGATGGTCCCCTCCCTGTTGGGTCCTTGAGGAATTACGGTGGGGTGGGGACATTTCAGGAGGTCACGATTCTCGAAGTGGATGCAGGGCACATTCTGTATCCACTGTCCCTCACCTGAGAGCAGCAGGCGCTGGGCGACCAGATCTGTGAACTCAGGGCTGTTCAGGCTTACAAGGTTGTACATGATGATGGCCCAAAAGTTCATGGCCCCAAAGACAGCTCGGACCCTGCGGGACATCTGCTCTGACAGAGAGGTCTGCTTGGTCCAGGAAAACATTGGCAATGAGGCAACAGGCCCAGGGGAAAAGAGGATACAATGAGTCAGAGGCCTTGCCCACATGGCCACAGGATCCTAGGATATGCCCGTGTCTCTGAGACTCACACGTCAGCTCTCCCTCTGTTAAACATGGGAAACTGCACCCTGGAGAGAGGACGCAGCCTGATCAACACAGTGAGGGCCAGGGGCCCCACCCTGCAGAAGGTAAGGGAGGGCCAGACACCCACAGGAGGAGTCATAGCCCTGATGACCAGGAGGGTGGTGGTGAGAAAGTTCTGGACTGAGAGTCAAGTGTGGCTGGAAGACTCCAGAGGTCAGCAGTGCCACCCACTCCAGGGCCCCAGCCAACCCCAGCCCCAGACCTTCTCTGCTCACCTCAATTTGAGATAGGGGCTCCAACTCTGCCAGCTTCTGTACCCAGAGCTCAAAATTGAGGCCAAAGCAGTTAAGGCATGACCACAGGTAGACAACATCACAAGGCCCAAGCCACAGAGTGGTGATGGCAAATGTGGCTATGGTGGCCCCCAGCTCTGGGATCACCGCAGAGTGCTCCCCACCAATGTAGTTATACACATACCTGCAGGAAAAGTGGAAAAAGGGGCTGGTGGGAGTGTGGGAAAAGGCAGGTGGGAGGTGGGCAAAGGATACACAAAGGGGGGCAGCTTCCTCAACACTATCATCCGGGGCATATTCAATATCCTGAGCCTCAGGTGGCTGCTCCGCTTCTATCCAACTTGAAAATATGGAGGGCTCAGCCTTGAACTTCCCGTCCTCTCCAGCTACCTTCCTTCTTCAAGTGACCTCATCCACAGCCAAGGCTCTGAATGCCGTCTCTATTCTGATGAGCCTCAAATGTATCTCCTGACTCATAAATCCAACTGTTACCAGACACCTCATATGAATGACTGACTCCCTCATCCCTGCCCAAACCTGCTTCATTCCCATCTCAGCCACCATCCATTCGGTTGCTGCCAGAACTCTTGGTCCCATCTTGGATTCTCAATTCCCCTCTCCGCTCACATCCAAGTGAGCAAATTGCACAGCCTCCTCTCAGTCCTGAGCACTGCTCATGCCTCCAGTAACACCACTCGAGTCCAGGAGGTCATCTCCTTTTACACAGATTATTGCAAGGACCTAAGTTTTCTCCCCGGAGAAGGTGATGGCACCTCACTCCAGTACTCTTGCCTGGAAATCCCACGGACGGAGGAGCCTGGTGGGCTGCAGTCCATGGGATCGCTGAGGGTCGGACACAACTGAGCGACTTCACTTTCACTTTTCACTTTGATGCATTGGAGAAGGAAATGGCAACCCACTCCAGTGTTCTTGCCTGGAGAATCCCAGGGACGGGGGAGCCTGGTGGGCTGCCGTCTATGGGGTTGCACAGAGTCAGACACGACTGAAGCGACTTAGCAGCAGCAGCAAGTTGCCTCCCTGCTTCTGCCTCTGCCCTCTACTGTCCATCGTCCACACAGCAGCTTTTGTTGTTATAGTTGCTCAGTCACGTCCGACTCTGTGACCCCATGAACTTCAGCATTCTAGGCTTCCCTGTCAAGGCATCTTTTAAGAGTGTAACCCAGATTACCTCACTTCCACAATTATACCCTCCCTCATAGTTCCTCATTAAAACTCAACCACCTTCCTACGGCTAGAAGATCCCACGTTGTCTGGTTTCTGCCTCCCTCCCTGACCTCATCACCCACCATTCTCTGCCTCATTCACTGTGCTTTCCCTTACCAGTCTTTCTGACACTCAGAGACACACAGCTGGTTCCTGTCTTGAAGCCTTTGTACCTATTTTTCTCTCTGCCTGGAAATCTGTCTTCCAAATTGCCTATCATTCAAGTCTCAGTTCATCTCACAGAGGCATGCCTGAACCCCAACTAAAGAAGATTCTATCCCATTACGTTCTTTTACTTTCTTCATAACACTTACCACTCTCTAAAATTATTTCTCTCTCTCTCTCTCTCTTTTTTTACCTGTTTATGGTCTGTTTCTCCCCACTAGACTCTAAGTTCCATGAGTTCAGGGTCTTTGCCATGTTCACTACTGTATCCCCAGAAACTAGAACAGTGAGTGCCTGGCACACAGTAGATAGATACTCAATAAATATTTGTTAAATAAATTTGGTTGAAGACCTGTTGCATAGCCAGTGTCTCTGTTACTTGACCTCCTCATTTCCAGTGACTTCTTCTCCACTCCACTCCAGTCACCCACTCCCATGGCCACACCCCAACTTTTTCACCACTTCTTTTACTTCTTCCTGATTCCCATCCTTCACCCAGCCCCACCTGATCTGACTCCCTAGCTCCACTTCTTCAATCTCATTGACTCCCCCTACAGTCCTCATCTCCTGATGCCCTTCTATTTTTACCACCCTTCTTAACAGGCTTATATTCAATAAGTCATCATCACAACCTAAAACACCCTTCTCCCTTACTTCTTCCTTCTCACCCATCTGGGAAAGCCCAAATCACCCACTTCCTCCTCACCTGCACCCTAGAAACTAAACCCTAATGGGAAGAATGCCACACCTTGGCATATTAGAATCCATAAATCCACCGCCTCCCACACTATCTGCGCCATCAATGTCAAAGCTTCTCTCGTCAGCTTCTTCTCCCAGGCTCTGCAGTGGCTACTCCACCTTCATCTCTCCTGCAGGTATGAGTGGGTGTGTGGTGATCTAAGCAAGGGAGGCACATAGATGCTGCCTCCCTCCATCCCCAAACAGCTCTCAGCTGATGACCTTGCCTTTTATTTCACAGAGAAAACCAAAGGCTTCAGGAAGAATCCCTCACCTTGCCACACTCACCCACCATTCTTCGGCATCCACACTGGCTTTTCTTCCTCCTCCTTGTCCTGAAGCCAGACCTCTGCCTGGCACTGGTTCCATTGCCTCTTCCCTTCTCAGGGACCACCCTCCATCAATCACCCCTCTATCCTACATTGTCAACTTTTTTCCCTCTACTGAATAATTCCCCTCAGCACCCAAGTATGCCTCATCATTTCTTGTCTATAAAACACCTACTTCTCCCTTCAGCCATTCCTGTGTGTCCCCCTTCAGTGCCACACTTCTTCCAGGGGTTGTCCACATGGGGACTTCCCTGCAGTTCCTCAGTGCCCACCCCCCAACTTTCCCTCTCCTCCCCTGCCCCTGTGTCTCCGGGGAAACGCTGAAAACCTGCAGGCAACAAACACTCATGCTCAGTCTCTAGCTTCAGCAGCATCCAACCTGCTTGCCCCCACCATGCCAGGATGGGCTTCCCTTAGCTTCCAGGGTGTCCCATGATCCTGACTTTTCTCCTGCTCCTCTGACACTCCTTTTAGGCCCTTCTGCCAGCTCCGCCTTCTCCCTTCAACTAGAGTCCTTCTTAGCACATGACTTCCTGGGAGTTATCGCCCGCTCCTTCCTGATGCCCTCAATCCAGGGCCAGGCCCTGTCCTGGCTGCCTGCTGTGTGTCTCCCCTCCACCATTCTCTCACCTCCAGGGCCCCTGCTGCTGCTGCTGCTGCTAAGTCACTTCAGTCGTGTCCGACTCTGTGCGACCCCCATAGACGGCAGCCCACCAGGCTCCCCGTCCCTGGGATTCTCCAGGCAAGAACACTGGAGTGGGTTGCCAGTTCCTTCTCCTCCAGGGCCCCTACCCACGTCCATATCCTCATCTTTCACTTAAACCTCTACCATGACCTCCTCACTCCCGCCTTGCTTCCTCTGGCCCAGGGGGTGACCTTTGAAATCGTGGACCCATCCGGACACTGCCCTGCTCAGATACTTGGGGGATGGCTGTGACATCCCGCCACCCCACCCCAACTCACTTGCAAAGCCAGTCATTGATGCCACGGTCAAAGTGTCTGTGGGAGGAGAGGAGAGCAGACGGGTTTAAATCGGCCAGGCGCCCAGCTCTGGAGCATGGGGGAAGAGGCTAAGGGAAGGTGGGGATACCGGGGGCGTGTCCCTGGACCTCGCACTCACGTCTCTGCGAAGACATAGAGCGCTGTGATGCACTTGGGAGGCTGGGGCGGGTCCAGATGGTCGAGGCGCGCAACGGTGTTGACGACTCCGAAGAGGACAGCTGCCTTCACCCAGTCGTACACCAGGTTTGAGTAGGCTAGGCCAGCTGCGGACAGAGGGTCGTTACTGCCTGGGGGCCGTCACATTGGCATCTCCTCCCGCCCCCTACCCTGCCCCGGGCCTTCCCAAATCCAGCGTGGTAACTGAGCCCAGCCCTTCCCTACGGAAAATTACCAGCTCCTGGGGCGGTCCTTGCGCCCGGACCGCCCCCATAGAGGTCCCGCCCCCACGGAGGCCCCGCTCGCCTCCGCGGAGGTCCCGCCCCACTTCCGAGGGCGGGGCTAGCCCTGGGGAGATGCTGTCGGGCTGTGGAAATCATCCCTAAGCCCCAAGTGGAGTGGGGCGCCCTCTGTAGGATACCCCTCCGGGCCTCACAGGGCAAGCCTACCTCCAAGTCCCACGCATTTCAAAGAGCAAAGCCCCGCTCCCCCACCCTTCCATAGACGCTGCCATGGCTGTGACTCCGCCGCTGTGGGGGCACAGAGGTCAGTTCTGAGGTGGCTGCCCAGCCCCCGTCCCTGTGCTGGGCCCGGCGCGCACCCACCGAGGGCGCTGTCCGGGAGACGGTTGACGAACTTGAGGTCACTGGGGATGGTGAGGATGTAGAAGAAGTGGAAGAAGACGTCCACGGCCAAGATGGCTACCACGCTGAGTCCTGCTTGGGCCCGGATACGCCACAGCTCGCCCTCTGGCCGCACCGGCTCCACCTGGCTCACCTGAGGGGACGCCCAAGTGTCTGAGCGGGGAGGCCGGCCCTGCCTGCGGGAGGAGCCCTGTCTGAATGGTGAGTCACTGTGTGGGGACCTGAAGATGAGGGGAGACGCCGCTTCATCCCGGCTGCCCCGAGTGTGGAGACCAGCCCCTCTGGCTCCTGCGAGGGGTTCACTGCCAGTCATGGTGGGGGGAAGGGGCCCAGTCCTGTCTTGGGAGCCCACAGTGTGTCTGTCTCCTCACCTGAGC
Source organism: Bison bison bison (assembly GCF_000754665.1). Taxonomy (NCBI): domain Eukaryota; kingdom Metazoa; phylum Chordata; class Mammalia; order Artiodactyla; family Bovidae; genus Bison; species Bison bison. The sequence goes on along the minus strand of NW_011494615.1, from coordinate 307,897 downwards.
GTGGAAGCGATCAAAGGTCATGATGGGTCCGAAGAAGAAGAAGGGCAGGTAGAAATTGTACTTGAGCAGGTCGGCTAGGGAGTAGCGGCGGTCAGGGTGGGCGCAGCTCTCCAGCGCAAAACTGGTGCAACGCAGCACCGTGAAACCGCAGCCCCCGTGAAACAGCACCTCTTGAAGATCAAAAGTCCCTGTTACAAACCCGCTCTGGATGGGAGAGAACAGGCCACCGGCTCACCAGGGTGCCCCTTGCCTCTGGGAAGCCCATCCCGCTTCCAGCAGGGGCCCAGCCTGGTCCTGCCCTCTCCCTCTGCTGGCGTCAGTCAGCACTGGCCGCCCAGTGCTAGTTAAGTGCTGGGGTAGAGCTGGACATTTTTGCTGAGGTGGAGGTGACTGCCTCATGGGCCAGGCATGCTCTGTAATCAAAGGGTTGACGACAGCTGGGAAAGTGAAGGAAATGCTTGGGGAGACTCTGGAGGCCAAGGGTTTGGATGGAGTAAGATGTTTGGGGTCCTGCCCCTGCACCCTCCACTCCTGCCCTGCCCCAGCACACACCTGCCAGGAAATGAGGGGGTCCAGCTTGAAAGAGGCAAGGCTGGCCAGACCGACGCCAAGACAGAGCCAGGGCTGGCCAAAGAGTGAGACAACATAGAGGCCCACACAGTGGCCAAGGAGCAGCAGCAGGTACCAAGGGCCCATGGTGCCCACCACGGCCAGGGCCCCATACACAGCGTACATCCAGGAGCGGAGCTGTGGACAGGGAAAGTGTGAAAGTGAAAGTGTTAGTTGCTTCAGTTGTGTCTGACTCTTTGCCACCCCATGGACTGTATAGCCCGCCAGGCTCCTCTGTCCGTGGAATTCTCCAGGCAAGAAGGAGTGGGTTGCCATTGGAGAAGGCTTCAGTTACCTTTTCAAGTAAATGGAAGTGGGACCCCAGGATGGCCTTCCCACAACCCTTACTAGGGGAAAGGGAGGGGGAGGCTGGGGTGGCTCAGATCCAGCTCACCTGGGGGGCAACCATTGTGCAGAGTTTAGCAAATAGCACGTGTCCGGAGAGAGCGAAGATGATGACATTGCGGAAGGAGGTGAACCACATAACCCATTCGAAGTCAGCCACATCCTGGGGCAGGTCCCGGCAGGTTAAGGTGGGGTGGGGGTAGAGTGGGCTGGTCAGGGTCCCAGCACCTTCCCCGCCCCCAGAGTCTTCTTATACATTAGTGGAGAGCAGTGGCAAAAGGTCCCTGCCTTCCCCTCTTGTGGCAAGTACCAGGAAGATAGGTTGAGAAGAATGAGGGGCCCCATATGGGCTGCTCTGCTCCTCGGAGCTTCCCCTCTGCCCAGCACCTTGCCTGACATTCTGCCATTATTGCAGTGTTCTGGGGAGGATGGTGCTGGAGGCCCTGCTGAAGCATGCCTCAAGTTGTTTCTTAAATGAGCAGGGTCTGGGCAGACTTGACGTGACCCCAGGAGGACAGAGGAGGGGCCACTGGAGGATTTGAGGCTGCTAAAATTCAAGCCAGGGACCCTCCCCACTGAGAGCCCTCTTGTTATCTGGGACCATTGGGAACAGGGGACAGTCAAAGAAGGTTTGGGACAGGAAAGTTGTGCCAGGGATCAGGGACCCCGGTCAGGTACCCCGAGGTGTGGGGAACCTACCATCTTCCGACCAATGTACTCCCAGCCGGGTCGCACAGACTCCCGGAAGGCCTTCCTGTGGGCCCCATCTGAGAACAGAATGTGGCCTCATGGGGAGGGACCCCTTCACACCCATACCTGCTTCTATTGCAAGGCTGATGCCACCCTGGGAAGAGGCGAGAGGGTCTGGGTCTCTCTCTGCCTTTGATTCTCTCTAGGTCTCACTGTGTGTCTGGGGCCTGGTCTCTGTATTCCTGAGTGTCTGAGCCTCTCTGTTTCTGTCGCTCTGGCTCTGGCTCTGTCCAGGTCTCTGTTGATTCTTCTGCATTTGAATCTCCCTGTGATTGCATTTGGCTCAACACCCCCCCCCGACCCCTTCCCTGCTCAGGGCCTAGGGACTACCCTTGAGTCTGGGGCCTCTTAAGTTTCTGACCTTGCTGGGCAGAGAAACTTGCTGAGAACCCCGGGGAAGAAGGGTCCCACCCCTCTGCCCCTGGGCTCAGCTGTTACCTTGTGAAGCCTCAAAGAGCCCCCGGCCAGCATACGCTAGGGCCCCACTCAGCACCAGGGAGTACAGGCCCAGCTCTGCCGCGGGCAACGCTGTCTTGATGCCCATAGCCTGGATGGAGCTGAGGGAGAAAGATCGGGTGAGGGCCCCGAAGCCCCCCAGCCCTGCCTAGCGCAGTTCTTGGTCCCTCGCTGAGGTAGTAGGGACCCCACTCTGAAGAGAAACTGCCTTTCCTGCCCCTTGGGGACCTCATACCATCCTTCCCCCCGACCTATCTCCCACTCCTCCCAGGCCCCCTACCATCTGGTGCCCCATCCTAGCTGCCACTCTAGCTCCCGCCCTTCCCACTGAAGGCTCATGAAAGCATTCTCTTCACTCTCAGCCTGCCTTCTTCACCTTCATTCACTCCGCCATACCTTTCAGCTGGAGCGGTCCCCACCCTCTGCTCAAACTGCTCCTCCAAGGTCTCAGATGACTTTCACGTGGAGAAATTCCCTCTGCATCACCTCAGTTGTATTTCTGGCCCTCAGGATCCCCACTCCCCCTCAGTAAATCTCCCACAGTTTCTGACAAAACCCCACCCCCTCAGGGCACCCTTCTGTGATCCCCACCTGCTCCTGAGCTGCCTTTACTTCCCAGGGCCTTCGCAGGTCCTGCCCTAGCACCAAGCCCCCATCCCTCTCATTCAGCCTCTAGCTTCTCACCGACCCCCATTACCCCACCCAGCCCCTGAGCCCCAGCCTGCCACGTCCCTGGTTCCTGCCTGTGTCCGTGGCCACACCGGCCCACTCTCTCAGTGCTCTGTATTCAGGCCCTGGAAGCTGGCTGGAGGAGTGCTATTTGAAGAGGTGCCCTGGAGTAGTGGGTGTGGGGCTAGGCTGGGCCAGGCAGACACCAGGGAGTTTGCTGGCCACTGCCCAAGGTGCTGACCAGCGTTGGGCTCAGGGTGAGCCTGGCCACTCCCTCCTGCCAGGGCCTAGCTCATCCCCAGGAGTCCTGGGTCATCTCTGGGACCTCAGTTAGAACCTGTGCCCTCTGTATTCTGCTCCAACCTAAACTAGGGCCTTCCCAGGGGCCCCATGGGCCCAAATTAAAGGGAGGAACGTGTCTAGGCATCCTTTCGGTCTGGGCTGAGCAAGAGGTGGCTGGCAGAGCCCTGTCCTGCCCCAGATCCTCCCCCAAACCTCCCTCACTGTTTCTGAAACCAGCTCCTCTGGGCCGCTAAAGTCAGCATTCTCCCTGTTGCAGTGATGGAGGCGTTATGGACCAGAGAAGGGCAGGGACCTGTCAAGGTCACACAGTGGACTAGGGACAGGATTGAGTGTTCTCAGTGAGGCCCCTGGAGTCTCTCATTGAAGAAGCCAGTCCGCTGCCCCTGCCACTACCGGGGGGCTGCCCGACCTGACTTCTCCACTGCCAGCCTGAGGGCTGAGGCACCTTCTCATGGGCCGGGTGGGGGCAGGGAGGCCCTGAGGATCAGGTTAATGGAGCAGAAGCTTGAAACCGGAGCACGGTGAAGAGCCTGCGAAATAGCTTTGTCAGCTGCCTCCCACTCGCCACTTTCCAATTTTAGCTCCCCATGGCCGGTGCCGGGTGTCCCCAGTGAGGCCTGTGTGAGCACGGCCAGTGCTGGCCCCCAGCTTGGGACCTCTCCGGATAGACCCCCGGACCTGGGCCCGCCTGTGGACAAAGGAGTACCCCCTGCCCACTGACCTGCCCGCCTCAGGTACACCTGGAGTAAAGCTGGCTTTGGAGCCTGAGGTTTGGGATGAGGAACCTGGGGTGGGTTCCTTGGGTCTCAAGAACCCTGTGGTGGCTGCATCCCTAGCTGGCACTGACCTTGAGGCAGCTGTGAGGGACCCTGGCCCACTCC
>NW_011494615.1:272874-303559 GCF_000754665.1 Bison bison bison | reverse complement strand
CAGAAGGGGTGGCCACTGGCATCGGCTCTCGCCGGGACACCTGGACCTCTCTTCAACCTGCCTTCCCTGGTCCATAGAGCCTGTGTCTCCCTCTCACTGCTCGCCAGGACTCCCCTCTTCCAGGAAGCCTTCCAGGTGGCCCCTGCTGACCTCGTCAGGCTTGTGAGCTCTGCCCTGCCTTGCCACACTCACACCATGCACGCACTCTGATGATCAGCTCCATGAATTTCGGCACACACCTTTACGTGTGAATTCTCAGGGCACCCACACCTAGCTCCCTGCGCTGGTCCATTTTAGCATGTAGAGTCCTGCCTGGCCAGGCATCAGTGCAGGGGGGGAGTGGAACTGGAACTGACAAGAGCGATGTGAACCCCATACCCCGACCCTGTCCCACAGGGAGCTGCCAGGTGGAGGGCTGCTAGCAGGGTCACTTGAGTGGGTCCTCGAGTGTAGGCACCCAGCAGTGCTCCCAACCAACTGGGACTCCTCTGGGGGAGACAGGACTCTCATTCTGGGAAGGGGTAGCCAAGGCCTCAAACCAGCCAACGTGATACAGAGGGATATCCTGAGGGCCACTCCACCCCAGCTCCAGAGCTCAGTGGGTCGGACGGATACGTGGGTGGATGCCAGACCCCAGAGTTCCCTGCTGGGTAGTGTGCCAGGGCCCCTCACAGCCTCCTTAAGGCCAGTGCCACCCAGTGATCCAGCCACTCTGGGATCCTTTGGGGCGAGGATCTCAGTCTGTGAGGGTCTGTTTGTGCATGTGCCAGGGGGGCAGAGTCTGGGGGCAGAAGGAGCTGTGTGATGGTAATCTGTCAAGGATAGGTCCTGGGACCCATGCCGATCCCCAACCCCAGTCATAGGCTCAGCTGAGACTAGAGGAGGAAGGGGTGCTCTCCTCCCTCTACCCCCAGCAGGGGCACTTCCAGGGCCTGAGCAAGGCCTGGGCGGGAGAGTCCCCTACCTTTCCATATACCTTAAGGCAACAAGCTCCCTCCCAGCACGCACTCCCCAGAGTGACACGGAGCCTGGCATGCCTGGTCCCTGGCTTGGAGAAGCATGAGTGGTGATTCCTGCCCTGTAAGGGGCTGGGTAGTGGCTCCAGTCATGGATCACAAATGCTAGAGGAGGCCAGCATCAGGCAAGGCTGCCTAAGCCAGACTAGGGCGGGCTTCCTGGAGGACGTGGGACACCTGAGCAGAGTCCTGAGGCAGAGGCAGTGATGGTTAGAGGAGAAACGAGTTAATCACAGTAGCCAGGCATGGTTGTAAGACAGTACAAGGATTAACTCTTTTTAATGTCACCACAATCCCTAGGGAAGGGGTGGTTACCATCTTTCCTAGTTGACAGAAAAGGAAACTGACGTACGAGGAGGTTAGAATCAGCTGTTGGGTCAACTGCATAAGCTTCTGGAGCTGGGTGCCCTGCAGGAGCAGGAAGCCAGCACACCCACACCCGTGCTGGCTGAGACAAGCCTGGGCCAGCCATCCAGCTGGTGCCCTTGTGAGGCTCAAAGAGAACGACTCTGGGAAGCAGATGGGGTGGTCTGGCTTCACCATTCAGAAGCCAGGTGCAGCCTGCCCGACTTGAGCCTGAGCTCCGCCTTGCTGGCGATCTACTTCTCTGAGCCTCAGGTGCTCCTCTGTAAATGGGCACCCTGCCAGGCCTGACCTCACTGGATTCCTGGGGGGATTCGACAACTCCCTCCATGGCCAGGGCTGGCTCACTGGACTGCTCATAGAGAGAAGCTGTTAAGAGAGATGGAGACCTCTTGCTCACTCCAGAGGCCCGGACAGGCAGCACTCACACACAGCAGGTCCACCAGGCGAGCCCCACATGGTGGAGTCTGTCGGCAGCTTGATGGGGTGGACGGCAGGTGGGTGGAGGGCTAGGGAGGCCTCTTGGACCTCAGGTTAGACAGCCTGAGGCCAGCTCCTCCCTGCATGAGGGGTGCCAAGGGGAGGGCGCCTGGCACCCACAAAACGAGGGGCAGGAAGTGATTGGCCTAGGATCAGCAGGGGCCACTGGGAAAGATGGGCAGGGGGCCAACTCTCTCAAGTGTCAGAGTCCTTTTTATTTGTTTCTGGTTGCTGCTCATAGTAAAAATTTGGGTAAAGTGTGTGTGTGTGTGTGTAAGGCTCAGGGACTGTAGGAGATAGGATGTATGTGCAGGCACTGCCTGTGAAGATGGAGCAGGTGGGCAAACGCTTCTTTGTATAGGGTATGGGGGCCCAGAGGAGTCCTCCGGAGGGCCAGGGACAGTGGGATATGTCTGGGGCTTGAATCAGCCTGAGCCAGATGCAACCTTATTCAGCTCAGCTCTGGTGCCCCAGAGGCCCCCACAGGGACAGTGGCCAAGCCCCACCCATGACTCAGCCAGGTCTCACCTGTCAGTGTTGGAACCTGAGCACCCAGGCCCACAGCCCACGGTGCGGCCAAGGACAGTCCTCACGTGAGGCCTCTCCATCCTTGGCCTCTTTGTTTGTTGCACTATCCAGGCACCTGTCTCCTATTCCCATCACCGTGTGGCTCTGGGCAGGGACTTCAGTGTTCCCATCTGTGGGAGAAAAGTCCAGCCCACCGGCTACCCACCTGCCTGAGGGCGGGGGAGGTCCTCCTCAGGGACAGGCACTGCTGCTCAGGAGGGGCCAAGGGCACTCACCTGGACAGACTAGGTTGTCCCACTCCCCACCCGGCCCACCTGGGTTAGATCCTTCAGGGCCCCGTCCTTGTCCCTTTTGACAACACTTTATTCTCCTGGGCCTTCCCCTTCCACCCTCTCCCATCCATACCTCAGGGAGAGTAGAAGGATGGCCCCCGCCCCACTCAGACCTGGCCAATGAGCCTGGAAGCCAGAGGGATGGTGGGAGGCTCTGAGGTGCAGTTTTCTGTCTCTGTCTCCCCCAATCCCACCCCACCTCTTCCTGCCCCATCAGGGCCCTCCATTTCCCACGCCTCTTTGACCAGACCAGCAGCTCTCTAAAAGCAGCAGCAACAAGTCAGGCTCACCTCTGGGTCCCTAACAGGCCTGGACAGGCTGGCATGCTGTTGGCATGCAGTGACTACTTGATGGCCAGCTGGCTGGGTACATGGTGGCCTGGGAATCTGTCTCCCCAGCTGGTCTGGGGCTTCTAGGATCTCAGGGGCCGAGTCTACCTTGCCCGGCCCCCCCTTACCTGGGGCAGTGGAGCTGCTCGACAAGTATTTGTGGAACTAATAGAGGAGATACTGAGGGCTGAGATTTATTGAGTGCTTACTGTGTGCCATCCACTGTGCCAGCACTTGGCACCTTTTAATTCAGTGAGTCCTGAAGAGGGATTCTGCTGGGGGAGTGGAGCAGACCTCTAAGCTGGCCCCTCCGTGTATGTGTGTGTGTTTAGAGGTAGATAAAATGGCAACCCACTCCAGTGTTCTTGCCTGGAGAATCCCAGGGATGGGGGAGCCTGGTGGGCTGCCGTCTATGGGGTCGCACAGAGTCAGACACGACCGAAGCGACTTAGCAGCAGCAGCAGCAGTACCTTCCTGCTAGAGAAGACCAGTCACTTGTGTTACTTGTGCAGTGACTCACATAGGCGGCGTACATACTGTGAAAACCCCCTCCTCAGGGAAAGTCATCCACAGCTTCCTGGACCCTGCCTGTTGGAGCTCTTCTTCAGGGATGGGGCTGAGGAGGGAGTCCATGCTGGCCCCCTACTTGGAGCCGACCCTGGATGGGGTGACAGGTCTAGAGACCTCAGCAAGTGTAGTGAAGGCAATCAGGATGAAGGGCCCCTCAGGTTTCCTGGGCAGGAAGTTTTTCTCTGATGCTACTTGAAGGGAAAGGGCCAGGCAGGACCCGTGAGCGTGGAGTCAGCACCGTCTTTTGGCACATGTGTATACATATGATTCATGCTCCCAAGTCTCGGGATTTGTGTGTGTCTGTGTCTTTGTGTAGGCCCATGTGAGCAGAGATGTGGCTACCCTCCATGGAGCCACCCCTCCCCATGACAGTAGTGGAGGGGGTGACCCTGTGGTTGTCACCGAGGGGCCTGGAGCTCTCCTGCAGCAGCCCTCCCAGCTCAGCCCTGTGCCGTGGGGAGGGAGGTACACTCTTCCTTTGCCTGGACCCACTGCCTCAAAATCCTCTTGCTGGCCTTGCCTCTGCCCTCTGCCGCCAGTGCCCACCAGCAAAAAGAGGTGCCTCTTGGAATAGCTGGTGGGGGGCAGAGCTGCCCAGTAGTGAGTAGCATGCCCACCCTGGGTAATCTGCTCAACTGGAGGCCCCGGCTTTTGGAGGCCTACAGGCCAGGGTTAAATATTAGTTCTGTGTCTTTCCATGAGCCTCAGTTTCTCCATCTGTAGAATAGGGTGACAACCACCTGGGTTATTGGAGAACTTGATGGGGGTCAGGTTTACACAGTAGATGCCCACTCACTGGGATCTGCAATGATCGTGAAAATAATCATTATTATTACAAACCTAAGGGTCTGAATCTAAGGAAGAGCCCTAAGGTGTGGGTTGGCAAGATGGCTAGGACCATAGTGCCCCCCGAGTCTGCAGAGGGAGGAATGCCCAAGATGGGGCCATGGTGTAGGATTGGCCTAGGGCTGTGAGGATGCTCTAGTGAGGGGGATGGAGTGTGGCTGGGTGGCTGGGGGCTGCTCCCAGCCCAGAGCCCTCTGCATGCTCCTGCACGTGTGGAGCCCTGTGGGCCTGCAGGGTCCCCTGCAGGGGACGGGGCAGTGAGCACCTGCCCAAGGGACTGCATCTGTTCGTCCACAGCTGGCGTCTCATCCCAGAGCTCTTGCTGATGCTGACAGGGTGTCGGTCTCCTTCCCTGCTGTGGCTAAGCATGCCCGGGGATATTGCCCTCCTGCCATGGGATATTGGCTCTGGTCACCTTTGAAGCGCCTCTTCTGGGAGCAAGGGCCCAGCTGGCTGTTTCAGGTTGGCTTCCAGGAGCAGATGGAGTCCTCAGATGGAGCCTCGTCCTCTCAAGGCCTAAGGCTGCCCTGTCCAGCCAGGCTGACGGGGCTGCCCTCCTAGTGCTTGTCTGCTTTCTGCTGCCGCAGGGCCTGCAGGAAAACCCCTTTCACCTGGTCCAGGGTCTCATGGTACATTCGGAAGTCCTCCTCCTTTCCCTGCAGGGCGTTGCCTAGGGCAGCCTTCAGCATTTCATTCTCCTCCACCTGGATGGCCAGCCTGGACCACACAGAGAGAGGGCTCAGCATGACTGAGCTGGCACGTGTGAGCACGTGTGCATGTTTGCGAAGGGCCCTGGGGCTGCCGGCATAGCTGCTCTTCACACTCAGGGTACTCTCTGACCAGTCCCCTCCTCTCAGGGACCCTCGGGGAATAATACCATCTGGGATTCCTCTCTGGGCCCACTCACAGCTGCTGGGCCTAGTGTCTGGTAGTTCTCCAAAATGTTGACTGCCTCAAGGCATGAGTACTAATTTATAGAGGTTCCCCTTTCTTCCTTTCCCACCACTGCATTTGACCTTAAAAAGTTTAAGTGAATGAGCAAAGTGGGTTCAGTAACCCACACATGATAAAGCTTTTCTTGGGACCATGAGATCTTTAGTCATGGTTGGGTCTCTCTGCCCCCTGATGGCCGGCCACTGAATGGCAGGCTTAGAACCCAGGACCCTGCGGGACCAGCCTTCTGGGCAAATAGAAGTCACAAGGGGAGCGATGTGATCCCTCTGCCTGTCAGGGCACCTCCACCCATGCAACATCACCCTTTTCAGAAAAAGGGGCAGGGAGCACCTGGTGGTCAGCTCCTCCATCTGGGATTCCATGGGCACACTGGAGAGCTGGGCGGAAGATGGGTCCTTCCTCTCACTTTCGCTCGGGTGGTGCCTGGTGTTAGAGGCAGGCAGACCTGTGGGACAGCAGTGGCTACTTTTTGTGATCCGGCCATGGCTCTGCGTTAGCACTTCCCCCTGCCCAACCCCGAACTGTCCACTTCCTGCTTTTCCACTTTATGAAACATTATACCTCCTTCAGGGTATAGGCTGCCTCCCTCCAGGCCCTGCTTTGTACTGAGATGGCTCCTCTTGTTAATGTTTCCATATTTGCATTTTACAAGTTTCTGGAAGTCAGCTGGGCCTGAGGTCTGGCCTGCAGGTTGGGTCTGAGTCTAGGTCATCGGACCTGATGCTCTCTTACCATTGGGCCCCTCACCTCCAGCTCTATCCATACGTATAGGGGATCCAGGGTGGCTGAGTCCAGGGGACAAAGAGTGCTCAGAAAAAGAAATCAGAGCCCACCCAGTGGGGAACTCCAGTACTATCACAGCATCAGAAAACCTCTGTGCTGAATAAGACCTCAGGGGCGGCCTGGTGCAGGGTAAGTCACCTGACATCAGCAGCCCTGGCTTTTACCTCCTGCTGTGTGGCCCCAGGTAAACCGTCAACTTCTCTGAGCTGGTCTCCTCACCTGTTTCATGAGGAGAATAGTTCTTGCCTCCAGAGCTCTGTGAGGCCACAGTGGATGCACGTCTGGCCCTCAAGGCCTGTGTGATGGAACCACCACCTCAGCACTTCATGACTTCCCTACCTCACTTCATATTCCCCTCCCCATGCTCCAGTCTCACTGCCTCCAAGCCCCCAGCCATGTACCCACCTCAGGGCCTTTGCACTTGTTCTTCCCGCTGGTATCTATGCCACATCCCCACCCCCTTCTGCTGTCTTTGCTCAGATGTCAGCTCATCAGTTAGGGTGACTGCTCCACAGAAATCAGCTGCTCTCCGTACCTCCTGTCCCCTTCCTCTTCTATGAGCCACAGCACCTGCCTCTATCTGACCTACCATCCTTTGCTGGTTTGTTTATGGTTCTCTTCCCCACTGGCATGGAACTGCCACAAGGGACCTCATTTCACAATCAGGCTTCCTATTGTATAGGTGCAGGGGTGTGCTGTGCCCCCCAGAGGGGTGCTGCATTTCCCAGGTCACAAGCAGCATGCACAGAAGCCACGTGGTCACTTTCTCTCCAGGCAGTTGCCCCTTCCTTGTCCAGGCAGTGCCAGAGTAGTTTTTCTTACTGTGGCTTAGCCCTCCCTAGTTGGAGGCTCGGCCAAGGAGGTAAGTCCAAGGTCTGGAGACACTGTATCCCTGAGGAACCTGTTCTGAGAGCTCAGCAGAGCTAAGCCCTGTACTCCTTCCCCAGCCTGTACTCTCAGCAGCTCCTGGAAGGCCCATGGAGTCTTGGCTCTGCTGGAGGGAAAAGGGCTTTACTCCTTCTCCGTGCCCTACTTCTGGCACATCCTACAGTGTTCTGATCTCACCTGCCCTGGGAGAAAAGATCTAAGTGTCCTTGGCTGGGGGAGGGGTACTGGGGTGTTGAGAGGCAGGGAAGTGGGGACAACCGTCCACGCCAGAACCCAGAGGGGTTGGGATAGAGCTATCAGAGAGAGGCAGACCCATCATCTCCTCACTGAAGATTCTCCCTCCCCAGAAATGGCTTCTGGCTCTGGCATCTCGCACCCCCACTGCCCCCACGAGATGCTGCCACTTGCGGTCCAGAGACTGTACCTTAAGAACCACTGTGTTAGAGCCATAGAACTGAACTTTTAGTTTAGGACACCTAAACTTCCCTCTGCAGCTGGTGTGGTCATGTGACTAGGATCTGGCCAATGGGATGAAAGCAGAAGTGACTTGTGGAACCTTAGGGTCCTGCCCTTGGAAGCTAAGGGGCTCAGGACAGAGGGTAGAGCCAGGCAGTAGCCCCTCCACCAGGGTGGAGCTCAGCCTGCCTCTGCTGCTGTGTGTGCTCTCCCCCAGCCCCCAGTCAGAACCAGGAGCCCCAGAGCACCGTCAGCCCACATGGCCCTGGGCCGGCCCCACCCCCAGCCCTACCTGTTTTGCTCCTGGGGGCTGCTCTCTGAGAGGCTGACATCCTGCCCGGCTCCAGGCGCATCTTCTCCAGGTGCTGCTCCAGCACCACGGCGCGATGCCGCTCTTCCTGCAGCCTCCTCTCTGACTCCAGAAGCTTGCTGTTCCTCTCCTCCACCCTGGTGATGAGAGAACAGGGGCCACCATACTCCCTGGCACCTGCTCAGACTCTCAGAGAGCTGGGCACGTCTTACACCGGTGGGCACAGGCTCCGTTCTTCCTTATTTTTATTGCAGTAACATAGATATGTGCATTTAAAAACCATATAGTTCTCTCTAAGCCTTAAAATGAAAAAAAAAAATGCAGCCTCTTCCCACCCCTACTCACTCCCAATTCCTGCTCTCTAGAAGCAACCACTTATACCGCTTTTAGCTGTTCCTTTCACTACTGCCATATTTCTACAGATGCTTATGCTGCTATTTTTTAAGGCTTAAATATAATCTTATGAGTATATCTTATGCAACATGAGATTTTAGTTTTATTTTGGTACTTTCTCCTCACCAAACAGAATCACCTCACCACTTCCCAATGTAGTTATATTACCCTTATTGGGGGCTGAATGAATGTTAGGTAGCGTATTTGTTTTCTATTGCTGCTGTAACAAATTACCACAGACTTAGCTTAAAACAATGCAGATTTATCACCCCATGGTTCTGTAAGTCAGAAGTTTAGCAGGTCCTGTTGGTTTCTCTGCTCCAGGTTTTATAAGCCAAAATCAAGGTGTTGGCTGAACTGGGCTCTTACCTGGAGTTTCTAGGAGAGAATCTGCTTCTAGGCTTGTCCACGTTGTTGGAAGGCTTCAGTTCCAGTTGAAGGACTAAAATCCCTGTTTCCTGTTGGTTTGTTGGCTGGGTGACTTTCAACTTTTAGAGACTACTGGGCCCTCTCCATCTGCAAAGCCAGCCGGGTACCCTTTTCATACTGTCTCTGACTTTTTCTGTAGCACCTCTCTGACTGACCCCAGATGGAGAAATTTCTCTGCTTTTAAGGGTTCAAGTGATTAGATTGGGTAATCCAGGATAATCTCCCTGTTTCAGGGTCCATGATGATTATTACATCTGCAAAGTCTCTTTTGCCATATAACATAAAGTATTCACAGGCACAAGAGTGGGGATGGAAGGACACAGGGAACAAAATCCTGTCTACCACAGGGGGTTACATTAGGACACTCAAGAGGCAGTATACTCATGATTACTTTTTTTTTTTCGGCCATGTCACACAGCATGTGGGATCTTAGTTCCCCAACCACAGATTGAACCGGGGCCCTCTGCAGTGGAAGCGCTCCAAGTCCCGACCACTAGACTACCGAAGAATTCTGGACATTTTCTTTCTTATTTGCTTGTTTTGCTTGGAGTTAGTGATTGCTTTCTGTTTGTTATTATGATTATTTATTATTTTCTATATACTTGTCATGAATTTATGGGCCTTCAAGTCCTTGTTATTTGGTTATTTCACCAAAGGATCTGATTATTTTCTCACTGAGTTTGAGGCTATGGTCCTTCTTATGGTGACGTGTGGCATTTCAGACTTTTGTGATACCAAAGGACTCTTTGAGGTTTCACCCCAGCAAAGGATCACATACACACATAGACCCATGCAAATCAGAGTGGGAACCTGGAGATGTAAGAACAGTGATGGAGGAAGCGTTCTTCCCACCATCCCACCTTCCCGGTGTTCTTCTTCCCTTCCTTCAAGAAGGAGCAGAATGCTAACAATTTTGAACAGAATACAACTACCAACACAGAACTGTATGCCAACACAGTATACAGCTACTAACACAACCTGTTAGTGTTGCGTTAGTTCCTTGAAACTAACAATGTTAGTTTCAGTGTTCCTTGTTACTTTGAATGTTCCTTGAAACTGTATTTGCTAAAGCAAATGACTAAAACAACCTAAAGGTGCATCAACAGGGGAAAGACCAAAGGTAACATATTCACACCATGGGATATGGTAGAATATGATGGAGTTGTGCTGCTCAACACAGTGGCTGCAGCCTCGTGTCCACATGTAGCCATTCAAATAAAAAGTCATGAAAATAAAATGTAAAATTCAGTTCCCAGAAGGTCTGGGTATCAGCTGAGAGAGAATCACACATGTGTGACTCTGAGAGTGTCTTTTGAATGTTGTACCCTAGGTCTCTTGCCTGCCCCACCCTCACCCCAGCCCTGCATGGAGAGGCCCTGGAAGATAAGGCGCTACATGGAGAGAGAGGCGACGTACACAACAGAGGCGCCCCTACCGAGCTAGCTGAATGGAGCATGTCCGTGATCCCGCTGGCATCATGTGAAGCAGGATTACCTAGGCTGCCCACAGAAGGGTAAGAAAAAATCAGTCATATTTGAGGCCACTAGGTCTGGGACGGTTTGTTAGGCAGCAGTAGATAACCGAGTCAGCTTGCTTCACACCGCACTGCCCCAGACTCAGGTGCAGCTCAAAGAAAACGGCAAAGAAAGCCATAACCGAGTATGTTTCTTCCCTTGGGTAGGCTGGAGGCTTGTGCTAGCCATTATATTTCAGTGACAGAAAAAGAATTTGTTACTTTTTCTTATTTGCTTGAGCATGTCTGAAATTCCTACCCTCTCTGTGTACATACTACTGAAAAGAAAATAAAGCTGATTACCCCTCACTGCTTAGGCAGTTGCCATCCCAGCACCTCAGCTCCTTTGGTGACTTACTCCATCTTTTCCTTTGGCAGTTTGCCCCTCCTCCACTTAATTTAATTTTTTTTTTTTTTTTTTGGCTGCAGTGTGTGGCATGCAGGATCTTAGTTCCCTCACCAGGGATCAAACCCATGCCCCCTGCAGTGGAAACATGGAGCTTTAACCACTGGGCCACCAGGAAAGTCCCAGCGTTCCTCCATTATGTGAGCACCTGGAGGTCCTTCCAGTAAGGGTGTCTGGCCTTTGTCCAGGGTTGACATGTGAGCCACCCAGGCCAGCTAGACCTTCTCTCCCAGGACCCACTGGCATAAGAACTGAAATCCACTGGGCATCATTCTCATGGCCCAGGAGAAGACTACTCCAGGGTTCCTGCTACCAATATCCCTGGACCTTCTTGGGCTCCTCTTCTGCCCTGCACATTGGAGACGGCCAGCACTTTCCCACTCTCCTTTCCCTTGAAGGAAAGGGAAGCCAGAATTGGTTTCTGTTGTCACCAAAGAGCCCTAACTGACATGTGACATGACCTGTTCAGGGAGATAATCAGCGGTATCCTTTGTATTTTTCAGTGTGGATGTCACATGGTTGGGCCATGTGTTGGCCTGGGCAGCCACAGTTCTTGCCAAAAGTATCACTTGAGAGAGGAACACTGGTTTATCCGAATAGAAATCTGTCAACAACCCCTTAGAGGAAACCAAACCCCTGGTCCACTGCCTCAGGCCACACGCTTCCCTCCCCCAACCAGGAAAGCCCCAGCTCCCATCTCTCGGTGACCCTTTTCCTCTTTGTTATTTCAGGCCTCAGTCTCGCCTGGAACTTCTTCCCACCGCAGCCTGCAGAGACACGGAGTGCAGTGCTGTGCTCATCCTAGATCTTTCTTACTGGTGAGTTGACTTGACTGATTTACCTACTTCAGAGTCCCTTCCTTGAGACTCCCACCTCACGGCCACGGCAGAACACAAGTGTGATGACGGGGCCCCGAGACTGAGGGGCACTCGGGGGGCACATGAGATGTGGCCGGGAAGGCCCGGGACCAACACTGTGGGAACCAAGCTCACCAGTGGGGTGGACCCAGGCACGGACACGGCCTGGCCTCTGTCCAAGAGGGATGCCCCTGGGTCAGGCTGCCTACCACCAGCCCGCCTGGGCCCACGAGAGTGTGTCCCTGGCTCCAGGCGTTACCGTTTCTGTAGGACGGTGACAAACTCCATGAGCCGGTCGCGCTCCACCTCGGCAGCCTGCCAGAGGGCCTTGAACTCCGTCACCTGTGTCTGCCAGCCTTTTTGTTCAGGGGAGTCCAAGAACCTGGGGACCAGGGTTGGGGGCAGAGGTCAGTTAAGGGTTACCTGAAGAGATGCTTATCCCTGTGAGGGTGGGAGGGACTGGAAGGACATTCACGGGTCCTCAAAGGGAACCAGAGAGAAGGAAGACAGTCCAGTCCCTTCTGGCCTCTTCCGCTGGCTTCTTCTCAGGCCTCCATTCCTGGCTCTGCTGAAATCTCTCGACCTCACTTAGCTGGCTCCAAAGCCATTCCCCACCAGGACTAGAGTTTCATCAGTACCTCTGTCCACCCAGTCCCTGTAGGGGCCTGGAATCAGTATGGTTGCCTTGGAAGCTGACTCTTGGGCACCTGGTGGTCCTACCCTGGGAACCCATGAGGTGTGGGACCTGGCCGCCCTTTTCAGTGCAAGCTGGGCCCAGCCCCTCCTGTCTCCCTGTCAGCCTGTCCTGGCCCTCCTGTATTTCCTGGCATGACCCTCAGCCCAGTCCTCTTTCCTGGGCCCTGGACTCCTGCTTTGTAATTTAGTCAGTTTTCTCCAGCCCTGATCCAGCCCATCTCTGGTTCCCTTCTTACCACTGGGCCTTACCTGCTGGCTGGGGTTGGGACCAAAGGGGAGCTCTGCACGCCCCCACCCCCGGAGTGCTTGTACAGTGCCAAGCTGCTCTCTCCTTTGCCCTCACCCTTCCTAGGGAGACCCTGGTGAAGCTGACTTGCTCTTCCAGAACCCCAGGACCTGAGGAGGGCTGGGCTGGGGCCAGGAGCCCAGAAGCTGACTGGCTCCCCCATGGGTTCTGAGGACCGCAGGCTCCCCTCTGTTCTGGTTCCTAAGTATACTCTAAGGCTTTGCCGCTCCATGTGGTCTCTGAATCATCGAGCTTGCTGGAAATGCAGGATCCCATTTCCTGCAGGATCCTACCTGCAGAGTCAGAACCTGCTCTAACCTGGCAGATCCTCAGCTGATTCGTGTGCACAGTGAGTTAGGAAAACCTACTCTAGTCGCCTCTGTGATCTCACATGTTGGGGGAAGGTGTTATCCCCTCACTCCACCTGCCTCCCAGGCACCGCATCTGAGCCAGCACGCTAGCCCTGACAGACACGCTCTCTGGGATCAGTCCTACTTGCTGAACATCTGTCCTGTCCCTGATAGGAGGGAACTGTGAGCTCCGTGAAGGCAGGACTCACATGTGGTTGGCTTTGGTAAATATGTGTCTTGTGGAAGACACAAGCTTAAGAACCAGCAGTCTGGCCAGCCCGGGGCACATTGGCTTCTGCAGCCCTTTGGAGTGCAGAGGTCATGGCTGCATAAGCCTGGCAGGGACCTTGGGGTCATCTTGTCTATCCTCCTGCTCTCACTACTGTGATAACCGCCTCAGAGCGACAGAGCCTCTGTTCTCCCTGTGCTGTGAGGAGAGTGTGACAGGGGCCCTTGAGGCTCTGAGTCAGACCCCTCTCCCCCATGCCCTTGTGGCCCCAGGCTGATGGAGGGGGCATCTGCAGGGCTGCCCTCAGCCCATGGTGCCTGTGCCGCCAGATGTCAAGCCAGAAGCACCACCCCCAGACACTTCCTGGGGGACAGCCCCCAGGATTTGCCGACAGCCACACAGCAAGGTGAGCGTGAGACAGAGGCCCTTGAGAGGCCTGAAGCAGAACCTGAGCTGACCTGCCCAAGGAGTGGGGGCAGGAGCTGACAGCAGGAGCACGGCTCCAGTGGACAGTACACAGGACAAGTGAGGAAGGACAAAGCAGTCCTTTGTCTGTGAGCTGGCAGGAAGGACAAAGGGCCCATTGGAGTGCTATGGCTTGATTCTATCAACAAAGAGCGGGCCAGAGAGCTGAGGGGATATCAGTGGCTTCAAGTGGAAACCGTGTGATGTGAAATTCTCCCCCCTAGAGACGGACTCTCAATGGGCAAGAGGAGGCAAGGGAAGGTTCTGGGCCCTAGGCCCTGGAAGGTTCCTGGTGTGAACTCTGGTAGCAGAAGGAACACTAGGCCAGGACTCCTATTGTGAAGCCACTTGCCCTTTCACCTTAGATAAGGCCCTGGACCTCCCTGACCCTCTATGTCCCTATGGAAACTGGGATGAGTCCCCAGACGTGACCTGGCCTCAGTTTCCCATCCTTGTAATGGGATGGTAACACTGGCTAAGTAATCAAGGATGGGAAGTCCTGTGAAGGCATGGTGCTGAGAGGGCTGGGTTCCTACCTGGGTGAGGCCCCATGAGGACTGGGCAGCGAAGGCCATGTGAGAGAAGATTCCACCAGTGTGTGGCCCAGGCTGGTCACGGAGCTGTGCAAAGACAGAATGGGCTCATCACCACGGGCAGGCAGGCTGGGCCCAGCTGTGAGGGGAGCAGGGGCCAGCAGGGACCTGGGAGTGGAGGAGGGGGCAGTGCTGGCCCCTAGAGCCACCCTGTGGATTTGCCGCCCTCCTTTCCAGAACTCTAGCTTGCTTAAAAACAAGACAGAGCCAGGGGACATCAGAGCCTCGAAGGGTCCAACACGGGTCTGTTTGAGAATCCTAGAAGCGGGTGAGAATTGAGGCCAGCTGGGAACCAATTTTACAGACAGCTGCAGCCAAACGCTCTTGAAGTAATGGTATCTGGAACTCACTGGCCCCTTCATACAGATGCGAGGCTGACGGAAGGGGAGGCCCATGTATCAGAAAGACAACACCACAGACATCGTAAAATTGCATCCGGGGCTTCCCGCCCTTTCTTCTGAATAATGAAGATGCACTTCCCAACCCAGCGCCCCACCCCATTTTTTCTTACCGAGAAGATCCAAGCCTGCCAGCATGATCGCCCGCTGAGGCTGGGGGCTTGGTCAGGCCAGGGTCCTCAGGGAGCTTGGTGGAGGCCCGGCTGACCTCGGGCCCACTGGAGCCCTCGTCTACTCCTTTATTCCGAAGATACTGCAGGGAACAGACGTGGGTTCCATCATCAGGGCCTTGGCTCAGAGGCCTGGAGAAGGCAGGAGGGGGCCTTGGCTTGATTTCGGGGCTTTCAGGGGATATGAAAGAGGCTTCTTTTCAGGAGTGCAAAGCGAGGCCTGTTGGGTGAAGGCACTGCTTGCATGATAATAACAGCTCATAATGCCTCTCTTCAGAAAGGGAGCTTCACAGCCAGAGGAGGGTGACCAGGCCAGGAAGCTGTTCCACATTCAGGTCCCAAGGGGAGGTGAGGGGGCAGGTCCACCTCTCCAGGCAGCCCCACCCACACGGGGATGAACACCAGGTGTGACTTCAGGCCTTTTTCAACTAGAGATGTGAAGACCTTCCAAACACCTGAAGCCAAGAGCAAGGGTTGGCAGCCTGGCCAGGAGGCTGGGCTTCTCAGGCCCCTACCTTCCCCCATCCCTCCCTCTTTCAGATGGCTGGTGGGGCCAGTGGAAGGAGGAACGTTTGAGGACCCCCAACGGGAGGTCTGACCACCATCAACAGCGGGACAGTTGGTGTGAGCCCCGAACAACCTGGCACGTCCCCTAAGCCCGGCCACCCCGAGGAAACTTGCCATGTGTGCCCTTTTGTCTGGGGTAGTGCTCGGCCCCCAACTGCTCGGTGTGACCTCTGAGGTGAAGGTCAGTCTCTTTTCTGTGCCTGGAGCCAGGACAGCAGTGAGGTGGAGATACTGTGACCTCCAGGCCTCTGCTAAGGCAAAACATCCTCAGGAGCTCACGCATTAGACAGGCATTTACTGAGCAGCTAACTACTGTGTGCTCGGTCCTGGGCCAGGCACTGAGGCACCACTGTTGGTGCCCCCTCAAGGAGAATTTGGGAGAGAAAACAGGAAAATGATCACACTGTGTGACAGAAGTTTGGCTTGGGGATGCACAGGAGTTAGGAGAGTACCCAGG
Organism: Bison bison bison; assembly: GCF_000754665.1. Lineage (NCBI taxonomy): Eukaryota > Metazoa > Chordata > Mammalia > Artiodactyla > Bovidae > Bison > Bison bison. The sequence goes on along the minus strand of NW_011494615.1, from coordinate 287,895 downwards.
AGGGGCTTATAATACAGACTGGGAGCCCCAGAGCTTCCTGGAGGAGCTCTGGACTAGTAAGATGTCAAAGCTGAGGGGAGGGCAGGGAAGGTGTGTGCTTTGGGTATGTGCACAGGCCCAGAGTGGGGAGAAAGCGGGGCCATGGGGGAGCTCAGTGGCATCCACGTGGTTAGAGTGGTGGACGGTGGGCAGTGAAGAGAAGATGCAGGAGGGATGGCAGCAGGAGCCAGTCATCTGGTGCCCTGCAGACTGGACGAAGGAGTGTGCTTCCCTTCTGCTATCCTGCTGCCTGGAATGTGGATAAAAGTGCTGGCACTGTGGCCACCATCTTGGGTCATGAGGATGAAGGCCACAACTGGGGAGGAAGAGGGTAAGCTGGCAGGAGCCTGGACCCTTGGCCAGGTGAGGTTGAGGGTGATGGGGAGCCACAGACAGGTTTTACAAGGAGCAGGGAGACAATCAGATCTGTACTTCAGAGAGGAAAGGTGTGTGCAGCATGGGCTGGGGAGCCAGATGGAAGCAGGGAGCCGAAGCAGGGCCAGGTAGGAGATGGTGCAGCCCAAGGGAACACAGGTGGAGGGAAGAGGAAGTGGCTGAGGCTTCTCTGGGTAATGGGTAGACTTGCCCAACTTGGGAGCCAGCAGGCTGAGCCAGTGCCCCGCTCACCTGCACACTGAGCTGCCCAATCTCCAGCTCCAGCTGCCGCACCTTGGCCTCCCGCTCAGCCACCATGGCCCGCAGTTGGGCCACCAGGCTGCTGCTTCGCTGAGCCTCGCTGTTGAGCTGCTGGTCTAGGCGGTGCTGGGACACTCGCGTCTTCTCCTCTTGCAGACTCAGGCTGCCCAGAATCTCCTGGAGCTGTTTCAGCTGGTCCTGTGGGGTCGGGTGGGAGGGTGGGCGAGGGGAGCCACGACTCTCGATAGAGACAAGAGAAGACCAGCAACCCACCCCTTCCCTGCTCCTCGGGAACCTAACAGTGGGATGCTAGTGTTCCCTTGAGAAGGAAGAATACTTTGCCTGCCCTCAGCGGGTATTCAACCAGGTTTTCCTGTCCTCAGCTCCCTTCTCCTTGAGATCAGGGTTAAGAAGGACATGCAAAGGGCTTCCGGGAGCCCCATCCAAGGAGATTTTACGATCAGATAAGTCTGGTTTGAATTCAGTTGTGTGGCCTTGGATGACTTACCTAGCTGTGAAATTGGATTATGTGTTCCTAAGTGTTATCTTCGGAGAAGGCAATGGCACCCCACTCCAGTACTCTTGCCTAGAAAATCCCATGGATGGAGGAGCTTGGTAAGCTGCAGTCCATGGGGTCGCTAAGAGTTGGACACGACTGAGCTACTTCACTTTCACTTTTCACTTTCATGCATTGGAGAAGGAAATGGCAACCCACTCCAGTGTTCTTGCCTGGAGAATCCCAGGGATGGGGGAACCTGGTGGGCTGCCGTCTATGGGGTCGCACAGAGTCGGACACGACTGAATCAACTTAGCAGCAGCAGCAAGGGTTATCTTCCCTGGAAGAGGAAGTGGCAACCCATTCCAGTACTCTTGCCTGGGAAATCCCATGGACAAAGGAGCCTGGCAGGCTACCTTCCATGGGGTTGCAAAGAGTTGGACATGACTGGTGACTCACCATCATAAACCACACCCCAAGAGCCCAGAAGGGTGTGCTGTTGCTACCACACAGATAGGGATATGCACTGGCTCCCCTCAGTCATCCTTTCCATTTCTCCATGAAAAATAACCCAGGGTGTAACCGCATCTGCTCCCCACTACATCCTCTTCTTCCTCCTTTGGGGTCCACAGGCTCAGTGGCTCATGGCCGGCATCAACCTCTCACAGCAGGTCCTCTGCTGGCCCTCTGGCAGCCTCTGTGCTGCTCCTGTGCCCAGCGCCAGGCTTTGGGGCTGGGCCCAGCAGAGCAACGAGCTCCCAGGTTATGCAGGTGGCATGTTGGGGTGCATGAGGACTCTGGGGGCTGGGACTGGGTCACAGGTCTCTGGTTGGGGCGGGGGCCCCAGAGGTAACTGTACCATGAGGGCATCGATGAGCTCATCGTCATGCCGGCCCTTCTCCACAAGGGTCCCCATCTGACTCCTGAGGGTCTTCACTTCACTCGACAGCACCTTGTTCCGGGACCTCATGCCCTCAAACTTCTTTTTCAGCTCTTCGAGCTCTCTCTGGAGGGCATCCCGCTCTGCCGCAAGTTTCTGTAATCAGAGGGGGCAGTCACAGGCTGCAGGGCTGAGTGGGACCCTTGGTCACAGCTGAGCCTTCACTGCCACTCACTAATGAGGCCAGAGCAGAGAGGGGTTGGGACCCCATGGACTGTAGCCCACTGGGCTCCTCTGTCCATGAGATTCTCCAGGCAAGAATGCTAGAGTGGGTTGTCATCTCCTCCTTCAGAGGATCTTCCTGACCCAGGGAACCCACATCTCTTGCATCTCCTGCATTGGCGGGGGGGGTCTTTTCCACTGAGCCACCTGGGAAGTCCCAGTGTGTCTTCTGAGGACCCTCAATCCCTGCCTGGGTGGTGAAAAGAGAAAAGCCATGCTTCGGTGGACAACACTAAGCCTAATGTTCAAACTGAAGTGTCTCACCCCATCAAGAGCTAGTTTCAGGCCCAGCATCTCCATAACAGCCATAATGGGGCCACCTTGATATTCATGAAATGGGACCGGGGTGAGGAACCAGTCAGGCTGCTCAGGGTGGACCAGCAGGGCATGAGGAGCATGCACAGAGGTGACCCCAAACCTCAGAGCCTCTGAGTCTTCACAGACGTGGCTGTGGTCTCCCGGCCCCACATGCCCCTGACCTCCTGCCGGGCACACTTACCTCCCATCCTTCCTGTTTTTCCCTCTCCAGGTTGCGGATGCGCAGCAGATTTTTCTCCTGGGCTGACAGCTTCCTTGAGTCAGGATAGACAGACAGCTCACTGGCTGTTTCTTCGGACCGGCTCCGGGTCTGTCCCAGCTGTTTCTCAAGCTCTCTAACCTGAAGGTGGTTCCACAACAGGTCTGCAATGAGACTCGACCCCTCAGAGGGGCCGCCCTGCAATGTGATGTATGCATGACCCCCCTGGACAGATGACACCGCAGTTCCAGATGGGTGTGGAGGCCCCTAGGAGAGGGACACTGGTGGGGGAGGGGTGGAAGGGGTCTGTGGCAGCATCCTGAGCAGAACAAGGGAAGACACCAGAGAGGCTTTGCTTGGCAAAGAGAAACTTCAAAGGAAATGAGAGAAATCACCCTATCTCTGAGGCCGAGAAGCAGATGTGGAGCCCCGGGAACTTGGGAGGGAAAGGACAACAGGTCTCAGTACCAGAAATAGCTAACAGACAGGCCACCTGAGCCTGGGGACACTCCTCGGGAGGCCACAGGTTCCTGCAGGAGATGCTGCGAGGGAGGGCAGGGTGGGGAAGCTGGGAGACCAGCTCAGAGCCTCGCTGGCTGTGACTCTGCACAGATTACTTCTCTGAATCTCAGGTCCCTCGTCTGTTAAGGGTAGGGGATCTATGAGTACACCCTGTATGTTAGGAGAGTTCAGAATCCCAACTTGTCTGAGCCTGGGAATCCCCAAGATGTTTTTTGGGGTGACAAATCTTGGGGCCCACTCCAGGGGAAGAACACTGGGATTTTAATTTTAAACAGGTGCTATAGATGATTTTTAGGTTAGGCAACTTTGAGAAACCCCAAAATGGCCTCAAAATGACGGCGGAAGCCCTCAGCATAGGGCAGGTGGAAGTCATCCTACAGAACAATGGCTTTATCACTTTGAGTTTAATGTGGATAACCCCTAGGGCCCTTCTAACCCTGATTTCTGTGTCAACACAACATACATGGTGTGACCCTGAAAGTGTTAGTCACTCAGTCATGTCTGACTCTTTGCCACTGTGTGGACCATAGCCCACTGGGTTCCTGTGTCCATGGCCAGGAGAAAAATTCACTGGGATCCCTGGTAAAGGGCTGCAGGATCAGCGCCCTCCTGTGGCATTGTGTGGTAATTCCATTTAAGCGCTAAAGAACACTTGCTTTTAACCATTTATTTACACAGCTTTACAACACTAATGCAACCCACTCCAGTGTTCTTGCCTGGAGAATCCCAGGGACGGGGGAGCCTGGTGGGCTGCCATCTATGGGGTCGCACAGAGTCAGACACGACTGAAGTGACTTAGCAGTAGCAGCAGCACAACACTAACAATAATAACTAAAGTGCTGAGTGCTTATTATGGCCACGCACTGTGCTGGGTGCTTCCCAAACATTATGTTGTCTAACCCATAGCAATCCTATAAAGAAGGTATTATTATCTCCATTTTACAGGTGCGGAGACTGAGACACAGAGATGAAGAGATTTATTCAAAGACACCAAACATGTAGACCAATGACTGAGGCCAGACTCAAACTCAGGTCTCTGGAAGCTCAAGGCCACACACTGGTTGTTAATTACAGTTTTTTGGAGACCTCTTCATTTGGCTTCAAGGATCCCACAGGAGACCCTGAGGGTAAAAGCCACTGGAGAACCTGGGGTGAAGGCGAACCTGCGCGTGGCAAATCATGGAAGTGGCCCACCTAATTGCATGCCTCTTAGTTTCTTGGTCCAGCTAACCTCAGACAGCGTTTCCTCCATGCCAGGCACTGTGGCAAGCGATTTACACATGTGCACACGTGCAGTCCCCCCACAACCTGTAGGGTAGATGCCATCATTATCCACAGTACAAAGAGGAGGGAACTGAGACACAGAGATGAAGCATTTTGCCTGAGGCCACACAGTTGGTGAGTGGAGAGCTAATATTTGCTGGTTTTTAAAAAATATATATTTATGTATTTGGCCGTACTAGGTCTCAGTTGGGACACGTGTTAGTTGTGGGATGTGGGATCCAGTTCCCCAATCAGGGATCAAATCCAGGCCTCCTGCATTGGGAGCATGGAGTCTTAGCCACTGGACCACCAGGGAAGTCTCAGAGAGCGAAGATTTGAATCCAAGCAGTATGGCTGCGGAGCCCCTACTCCCAGCCTCTTTGTTGCTGTTCAGTCACTCAGTCGTGTCCGATTCTTTGCGACCCCATGGACTGCAGTATGCCAGGCTTCTCTGTCTTTCACCATCTCCCAGAAATGCTCCAAAATATTTAGAACATAAAAGGGGAGACAGGCTAAGTTTTTTTTTGGTGGGGGGTGGGGTGGGTAATTGAAACTTTCAAAAGCCTGCAAGCATTTGGACAAAACTGGAAAAAGCCTACAATAGTCATGCAAATTTACATGAACTAGGGGGAAAAAAATCTGCCTGGAGTGAAATAAATCAAAGGCATTTGTTGAGCGCCAGTGCCTGGCATGTAGTGTTCCATAAATGCCTGTTCATTAAACAACAAATGAAAATCAGGCTGGTTGGGGAAAATGTGAAACAACAGCGTTGCGAGTGCACTCCGCAGAATCTAAAGGCCTTTTTTGGGTTCTGTGTCTCTTAATGTGGGTCATCGTGGGTCTTTCTAGGGCATCTCAAGCCTTACGTTCAGGGCCAGGAGGAGCCTGATGACTCACTCACCTTGCTCTGCAGGACAAGGATCTGTTGAGCCCGACCCCTCCAGGTCCCAGGCGAGGACAGGAGCTGCTGGATGTTCACATCTTCCCCAACCTCACTAGTCAAAACCTGAAAAAGGTGGGGCCTTCAGTATGACCCAAAGCACAGTATGTGCAGAAACAGTGCTGGGTGCCTGGCGTTCCCAGAAGACCCGGCCTCCACCTGCACAACCACCCCCCTCTCCCACCTCCCCACCTCAAAGGCCAGTTGACCATGCTCTATGAGCAGCTCTCCCTGGGAAAGCAGTAAACCCACCTTCCCCAGCACTTCCCGGTGATGCTCCAAGCAGACAAGGAACTGCTGACAGTGCCCAGGTGGGGCCGCCTGCTCTTGACACATTCTGGGATGAGTGAATCACAAAGTTGACCAGGACCTGCTTCCTAAATTTGTTCCCCTGTCACCCTGAACTGAGATTGTTCTGGAGGTTACAGGGACGACCTCACCACAGGGCCTTGCCCTCCGTGCAAAGCCACAGACGAGGGGCCGTGTCTGAGTGCAGCAAGGCAGGGGCCTACCAAATGCCACTTGGGGATGTTTGCTTCCAGAAGGGCCCAGATTTGTGGTTGTTACAGGGAGATGTTCAGGCCCAACCTCAAGGCTTTGAGGTAGAAACAGTACACCCCAGCTTGTGCCCTGGGGCCCTCTGTAGCCTGTCACGGAAACTGATCTAGCGTACCAAGTCTCTGGTGCTTGTTTCCACAATAGAACTCTGTTTTGGAAATCTTGGCTGGTCTGAGTGGTTCCAGCAGGGAAGACAAATGCCAGAGAATTCACTATGTAAATAAAAATAAATAATGAACCAGCTGGGCCTGCCTCCCAAGTCTGAGCATTTTCCTTTGAAAGGGGCCTTTAATCCACAAACAACCTTTCCATTTTCTAACATTAGAGACAGCAGCGGACAGGAGGTGGGTCTTGGTAGGCTTCCAAGTCCAAGGTGGCTTATTAAGGAGACATCCAGGGTCTGTTGAGGTACACATAGCTCAGGGAAGGTTTAAGGGACTTTCTAGGGTGGACAGCACTGTCTTCCATCCAGGGTTGGGTGGGCACCACAAGGGCCTCTGTGCAGGGACCTGCAGGCAGCCAGCAATCCCCCTTACCAGATGAGTCTGTTTAAAGAGCTGGTGGAAGGACGTTACTGGATCTGGAGCCTGACCCAGAACAAGCAACATGATGCTCACGGGACCAGGCTCCTGAATGGAAGTCATTGTCCAGCCGTGCCCTTCCCAGCCCTAGTCCCAGCCATGCAAGAAGACCTGAACTCTGACCCAGAAGTACCTTCTGGGCCATCCGGAGCTCCTGCTTCACAGCCTGGATCTGGTTGCGGAGGTCACTCATCTTCAAGTTTGTGGCCGCCAGCCTGTCCTGCAAGACTTTCACCTCTGGGTTCTCCGGCTGGTTGGGAAAGACAGGGAGAGAGGTCACTTGAAGCCTAAATAGTAATAATACTCACAGCCCCCATTTCTCCAGGTGTGTGCAGGTACCACGCTGAGGCTCAACAAAAGGAGCCCATCTCATCATCATACGCGCTGTGAGGTAGGTCCTGCTGTCAGACCATTGTGGATGCAGAGCAGAGGCTGGTGCAAGGTGAGCCCCTTGGCTTGAGGGACCTGGTAAAGGGGAGCAGGGGTGTGGATCCTGGCAGCCCAACGCTGGGGCCTGAGCCCTGTGCTCAAGTGTGGCCCACACACGTGTGGACACCTGTGGTTGACCACAGACCGGGAGCATCTGGAGGAGGCTGTTCCCCCCCTCCCCAGACACAGACTGTGGGCTCTCTGCTGTGTGTAGAGACTGGTATCACAGCAAATCCACCCTCACTCAGGATGAAGAGGGAACGGGTTTAGCTTGGCAGGAGGGCCACAAACATTCTAACTCATGGCCTCCCTCTCCTAGAATTGTCAGACTGGGCCTTGGGCTTTCCTGGCAGTAAGTTCACTAAATAGAAATAAGGACCCAGGGTTTCCCTGGTGGCTCACTGGCAAAGAATTTGCCTGCCAATGCAGAAGACACGGGTTCAATCCTTTATCTGGGAAGATCCCACATGCAGCGGAGCAACTGTGCCCATGTGCCACAGGTACTGAGCCTGTGCTCTAGAGCCCAAGAGCTGCAACTCCTGAAGCCCATGTGCCCTAGTGCTCTGCAACAAGAAAAGCTACCCAATGAGAAGCCTGCACACCGCAACTAGAGAAAAGCCCTTGCAGCAGTGAAGACTCAGCACAGCCAAAAATAAATAAATAAATGAATAACATTATTTTTTGAAAAAAGAAATAAGGACCAGTTTAATCCCCCAGTGCTCCATTTCTGTGGTATAAAGAATTGCAGGAACCATGAAAACTCTGCCTGTTAGAGTCCTTAGCAGTGTTTTTTTTTTTTTTAATAATAATATTTCATGTAAACTATTTGGATGAAATTTTTCTCAAAATGGGGAGCTAATGTGCTCCCCATTTCTGACTTCAATAGAAGTTCCTGAGGCTCACAGAACTTTGGCATTAAAGGGACTCCAGGGTCAGCCCATTCAAACCTTTTCCATAGGTGATGAAAATAAGTTCCTGAGGAGGGAAATACATGCCCTCTCAGGCACACAGCTGGCTGAGGTGGCAGCAGTAGAATTAGGAGCCTAGTCCTTCCCTTGCACCAACTGATTTTCCAAATTTAAGCTGCTGCTGCTGCCCTGGCATGATGGCAACAGGTACACTGGTTGGTGGGCTGAGGGTCCCACTGGCAGTGACACAGACCATCTGCTCCTGTCCCAAGACATCAGGTGGAGTAAACTTCTGGGAAACAAGGTGGATACCGCAGCAGCTTTCTCAATTTTTCTTAGCAGACACAGATTAAAACTTCCGGGGAATTCTAGTGAAAGATAGACCCTAGGAGACTGGGGGTGGGGAGCTCCATAGACCCCAGAGGTTCTGGGCAGCCCCTGTGAAAACCACTGATCAAAGTAACTAGACCTGCACACACAGCCAGGAAAGCCTGGACTCATGGGGGGGCGGGTCTCATCTAGGAAATGCTTGCATCCTCACAGTGCCACCATGAGGCTAAATAGAGTAACCAGTGTGAGCAGAATTTGCAACCGGAGAACTTAGGCAAAACACAAGGGCATCTTTTTTTTGTCTGTCCTTCCCCCGTCTGGCTGTCTGCCATCCCTTCCCACTGCTGTTGGGGGCCTGTCTGCCCCCTGCTAAGGTGCTGCTTTGAATCTGCCCTGGGTTAGGAAGCAGCAGCCCCTGCCTGACAACCCCCTCCCGCCCTATCCCCCAGGCTCTGGTGGGTGGTGGTGCAAGAGCTGAGAGAGCACTTGAGAGCATGAGGGCACAGAAAGGGCACTCGGATTGCATCTCGATCTGGAGCCCGGGCAACCTCACACCTCTCCAAGCCTCATTTTCTCGCCTGTGAAATGGGGGCAATCTTATACCAGCCCCTGGGGTGCCTGTGAGTGTTGATGGGATAATGCTTGTAAAGGTGCTCCCTGGGGCAGATTCTGACAGATGGTGATGCCCAGAGAGCATAACTTGGCTTGGGGCGGCAGCTGGCAAAAGTGGCTGAGGGTTAGATGGTGTTCTGGTGAGGGCATCACCCCATCTACTCTGCCAGGCTCCACACCTCACCCCCAACTCGGGAAGCTGTGCCAACCCCACCTCCTTGGCATTTCAGAGCTGTTTCTGCCTAGAGTGAGATACCACAGGCTTTCTGGGGGTCTTGGCTTTCTCCCCTGAGGGAATACCTGAACCGGTGTCCAGGGGGAGCAGCCAGTGCCAAGGCCACACACAACAACAGCTTCATGAGGCCCCATGCAGAGAGGGTATTCAGCTCTACTCTGGAATGCACTTGGAGCTCTGGGCCCAGTCGGGGGTGAGCCCGCAGGCTATGGAGCATGACCCAGGCCTGGGTTGGGCTGAACAGTCTAATGAGAGGGACATGGCTATTGTTCTCGCTCTCAGTAGAAGAGGCCCGGGAAGACCTGTGTCCTGAGGAGTGGAGACTGCAGCCCACCACCCACGCTTCCATCAGAAACCTCCCAGGCTCCCTGCTGCCAGAGAACGAAGTTGAAACTCCTCCTCCAGCTACTGTCAAGGCTTCCTTCCGCAGGTGACTCCACCCCAGCTTTGTTTATGTTCCCCTTTTCCTCCTCATGGGCCCTGGGCTGCAGCCAAATGTTGTCTAACTGATGCCCAGCTAACAAACAGAATAGGAACAGTGACGCTTTCCTGCTCTGAGCTTACGCTGCTTCTGCTGGAAGGGCCACCCCTACCTTCCTACTCCAGCAAGGCCACCTCAGGAAGCCCTTGCCCATCCCACCTCCTGGCTGCCTCGGGTGGAGTGCGTTCCCTCTGTGAACTCCAAGCCAGGGGGCTCTCCCTGAGGGCCCTGTCCCCGCCTCCTCCCTTCAGTATGCCTACTCATCTCCCCTATTGTGGACAGTGGGCTGGTCTTTGATTCTCTGTGTTACAGAAAATTCCATCAGGTTCAACAAGTGACCGAATGAGCAGTTTCCCACCCAGCACAGTCCCACTCAGAGATGTGGATGTACATGGGGCAGCTTAGCAGCATCCCCTAGAGCTGGGAAAAGCGCTGAATGACACCCAGACTGGCTCCCGCTGAGGGCGGAGCCCCTCCACTGCCTCCCTAGCAATGAGACAGATCTACACAAGACTAGCCTTCAAGAGATATGTCACCCTGTACATGGAGGGGCCCAGCACTGTACACCGAGGAGAGGACTGAATTCTCCTTGAGACAGGCATGAAGTGGCTTGACCCTGAGTCATAGACAACAGGGAAGATTGGGTGGAAAAGGGGGCACCGAACTGGGAGTACTGAGGCTTGGATTCCGTTTCACCAACTCATTTGGCTTAAGAAAACGATGGAGAGATTTCCTTGGCTGTCCAGTGATTAGAACTTGGTGCTCTCACTGCTGGGGCCCCGGGTTCAATCTCTGATCAGGGAACTAAGATCTCATAAACCACATGGTGCAGCCAAAAAAACAAAAACAAAACCGTGGGGAGGCCTCCTGGGATGTTCTTGAGTGTGTACTCGGTTGCTCAGTCATGTCTGACTCTTTGTGATCCCATGGAATGTAGCCCGTCAGGCTCCTCGGTCCATGGGGATTCTCCAGGCAAGAATACTGGAGTGGGTTGCCATGCCCCTTCTCCAAGGGATCTTCCCAACCCAGGGACTGAACCTGCATCTCCTGTCTCCTACACTGGCAGGCAGACTCTTTACCACTGAACCACCTGGGAAGCCTGTCCTTGAGACTCTGAGCTATTTATTGTCTGGCTTGGGTTTGGTGCCCCTTACCAGTAGCCCACTGGGTCAGGCTGCCTTCCTTTCATGGAGTTGTAATTCCCATGTCCTAGGTTTCATGGAGGCTCATTGGCTACGTAAAAATGGAATCTTGGAAATAGCCCCCATTCCCAGTGATCACTTTTACTCTGTAGATTTGGAGTTCCACCAAGGGAAGACTTCCCACAATATGGACTGCCTCCTTCCAAAACCAGGGTTCCATTGAGGACGAGTGAGATCCCTGTCCCTGGGGTAAGGTAGAGGCTGGATGTCTCACCAGTGAAGGCTGTAACGGAGATCCTTCATGGCTGGGCTGAGAGTGGGAGGCCAGCTACACCAGGCCTTCCCTCCTGATCCTGAAATTCTAGGATTCCGGGGTCCTCAGGCCCCTGCTGACCTCCCTCTCTGGGAACTAAATCAATTAGACCCTCACTAGCCTTCACTGGGGCATTCCTGGCCTCAGATGGTAGACTTGGTCACTGTGCCCTGATGGCTACTCTGAGGATGCTGCTGCAGTGGTGGCACCAGCTCAGCAGTGGGGTGGAGGTAGACCCTGGAGAGAGACACCTGCGCCCCCATGGAAGAGGGGAGGCCCAGGCCCATGGCTGCCTCACACACTCCCCAGCACAGAAGGGAATTCATACCAAGACTCTGTCTCCCATCTGGGTCCTTGGTGGCTTGGCTCCTGCGTCAGTGGATCCCTTGGCTGGCAGCCTGGCCTGGGCTATCTGCAGCTGAAAAAGCAAACCTGGCACTTAATATTTAATTCTGCTCAGTGGTTGTGGCACCTTGCGGGAAGTGCTCTGGTGCTGCCGTCGGATGTGCGGTCACCGATCTCAGTAGCCTGTCTCTTCAGCTCACTTTAAGGCCCATTAATGGAAGAACTGTCCTTTACAAGCTGCTTTGTGATGGGAAAAGGTTTAATTGATTGTTTGCCCCATTCCCCAGTCACAGTGGAGCAGCCTTAGGATTCATGAACAGCTTAATAAATAATGATTCTGCAGCCATGGTCTGCATCTAACAACAGCCTGGGAGACAGAAAAGGAATTACGGACTTCACCTTACACTCAAGGAAACAAGGTCGGAGATGCTAAGAAACCTGCCTAACAGGCTTGTGGCCTGGTGGCCAAGACCGCTGCTATATACAGACAGTCAACTGACCCTTTAAGGGCTTCCCAGTTGTCCTTCACACCAAGACCACGCTTGTCTGACATGGTTGGGCACGACCCGCCCTCCCACCTCTTTCACCTCACCTTGATCCACGCTTGGCCACATTGGCCCTCTTTCAGGCCTTTATCCATATTTAGGTCCTTGCACCTGCTGGGTCCTCTGTCTGGAGGCCCCTGCCTCAACCCTCCGAGTCTGGGCCCTTCTCATCCTCCAGGGACCCACTGCCCGTGCTACCTCCTTGAAGGGCCCCCGATGCTGGTCTGACTCCAGGAGGAAAAGAATCAGGCCTATTTTGCTCTTCACAGTCTCCCCAGGGTCTGGAACAGAGCCTGAGATGGTTCTCAAAAAAAAATTTGTTATAGAATAAAGAAGCTCTAATGCAATGCCAAGTATAATGACTGAGGAGGGTTTTGGAGAACAACAGAACTGGATTTGAAGTCTGGCACCACCACATGCTGTGTGACTTGAGAAAGCCTCTTAACCTCTGCCAGCCTCGGCTCCTCCAGCCACATAAGGAGAAGCTATGCACGTAGGTTCATTCCAGCTCCTGAAGGACCATGAGCCGCTGGGGCTGTGCCCTCGCTCAGCTGGAGGCGTTTATGATTAGCTGTGAGAGGCAGGGGTGGCAGAGAGGGAAGGTGGACGAACAGGGGACGAACTGATGGAATGTTCCTGGTTCTAGCTTCAAGTTAGCCAGAATCCCTGATCATGTATCTAACAACATCTTTCTGGTGCTAAATACCTGCTAGGCTCTGTTCTAAGCATTTTACAACAGTAAGTCATTTAATCCTCAGAAAACCTTGAGGTGAGCACCATTATCACTGCCATGTGACAGGTGGAGGAAACTGAGGCACAGGGAGACTGTAACTGGCCCAAAGTCACAATGCAAGTCGGTGGTGGAGCTGACATTCACACCTGGGTGGTCAGGCTCCAGGCCTGCATCCTTTCCAGTGTGCTGTGTTACCTTTCCAGGCCTGCTTCTTCCTTGCTTTCCAACAGTCCCCTCTCAGGATGGGACAGACTGAGGGACTCAGGGCAAACACTGACCCAAAGTCCTTGCAAAGGACCCAAAGCATGTAAGTGCGTTCCCTCTCTGGAGGAGTGGCGTGGGGTGTGAGGAGCCCCCGGGGCAGGGGCACCTGAGATTCCTCACCTCCTGCTCCAGCTCCTGGATGCGGTTGCTGAGCTGCCGCACTCTGGTCTTCGCGCCCTCGGACTCTGCCATCAGCACCCGGTTCTTTTTGGACAGCTCAACGATTTTGGTGGCAATCACATCCCCAGCCACACCAGCTGTCCCTAAAATGAAGGGGAACGGTGAGGTCCATTAAAAACACAGGCCCGCATGTTTGAATAAGCTTGCTGCTGCTGACCTGGGCCAGGCAGTGACTGGGGAAACAAGGAGTAGCTGCCCTCGGCCACCTCATGTCTGTTGAAGAGGGTGAGGACACGTGAGGAGAAAGAACCTGGGGAAGGAAACGAAACCTAGAAGTACAGATGGTCCAGTGGTGAGTTTTCTGGTTATGTTTCCCTCCCAGGACTCAAAAGCATTACAAATCCTGGAACTAGACATCAGAAAGAGGTCAAAGCGATCTGCCCTCTCTCGTCCAAAGGGCAGGCAGTGGGCTCAGAGCGAATGGGGGAAATCCTTTTCTTTTGCTTATTCTTTCCCAACTGTCTTCAGACAAGCCCCACTATTTTTTAAAAATAATTTTAATTTATTTTTGACTGTGCTGGGTCTTCATTATTGCAGCAAGCAGGGGCTGCTCTCTAGTTGCAATTCCCAGCTTCTCAATGCTGTGGCTTCTCTTGCTGCAGAGCATGGGCTCGAGGATGCACGGGCTTCAGTAGGTGCAACACCTGTGCTCAGTAGTTGTGGCTCTTGGCCTCTAGAGCACAGGCTCAATAGTTGTGGTGCATGGGCTTAATTGCTCTGAGGCATGTGGGATCTTCCTGGATCAGGGATTGAACTGGTGTCTCCTGCATTGGCAGGTGGAATCTTTATCACTGAGCCATCAGGGAAGCCCAAGCCCCACTCTTGACGCTGCCAACCCCATGATAGTAGGGGCAGCAGTAAATGGGCAAGCACAGAAATGGTAAAATATCTGGGTAAATAGAATATTTTATATCGTTAAGTTCTTTAAAATATGTATTAATATAATTCAGTTCAGTTCAATCGTTCAGTCATGTCCGACTCTTTGCAACCCCATGGACGGCAGCACGCCAGGCTTCCCTGTCTATCACCAACTCCTGGAGTTTACTCAAACTCAGGTCCATTGAGTCGGTGATGCCATCCAGCCATCTCATCCTCTCATCCTCTCATCCTCTGTCGTCCCCTTCTCCTCCTGCCCTCAATCTTTGCCAGCATCAGGGTCTTTTCCAATGAGTCAGTTCTTCGCATCAGGTGGCCAAAGTATTGGAGTTTCAACTTCAATATCCGTCCTTCCAATGAACATTCAGGACTGATTTCCTTCAGGATGGACTGTTGGATCTTCTTGCAGTCCAAGGGACTCTCAAGAGTCTTCTCCAACACCACAGTGCAAAAGCATCAATTCTTTGGTGCTCAGCTTTCTTTATAGTCCAACTCTCACATCCATACATGACGACTGGAAAAACCATAGCTTTGACTAGACGGATCTTTGTTGGAAAAGTAATGTCTCTGCTTTTTAATATGCTGTCTAGGTTGGGCATAGCTTTTCTTCCAAGGAGCAAGCGTCTTTTAATTTCATTGCTGCAGTCACCATCTGCAGTGAAAAATAAAGTCTGTCACTGTTTCTACTGTTTCCCCATCTATTTGCCATGAAGATGGGACCAGATGCCATGATCTTAGTTTTCTGAATGTTGAGTTTTAAGTCAACTTTTTCACTCTCCTCTTTCACTTTCATCAAGAGGCTCTTTAGTTTTTCTTCACTTTCTGCCATAAGGGTGGTGTCATATGCATATCTGAGGTTATTGATATTTCTTCTGGCAGTCTTGATTCCAGCTTGTGCTTCCTCCAGCCCCTGT
>NW_011494615.1:256699-272774 GCF_000754665.1 Bison bison bison | reverse complement strand
TTGTGCTTCCTCCAGCCCAGCGTTTCTCATGATGTACTCTGCATGTAAGTTAAATAAGCAGGGTGACAATATACAGCCTTGACATACTCCTTTTCCTATTTGGAACCAGTCTGTTGTTCCATGTCCAGTTCTAACTGTTGCTTCCTGACCTGCATATAGGTTTCTCAAGAGGCAGGTCAGGTGGTCTGGTATTCCCATCTCTTTAAGAATTTTCCACAGTTTGTTGTGATCCACACAGTCAAAGGCTTTGGCATAGTCAATAAGGCAGAAGTAGATGTTTTTCTGGAACACTCTTGCTTTTTTGATGATCCGACAGATGTTGGCAATTTGATATCTGCTTCCTCTGCCTTTTCTAAATCCAACATTTGGAAGTTCATGGTTCATGTGTAATGGTTGAAAGCAAATACAATAGCATTCTCTGATGAGATTTTCAACATATACAGATACAATACTTAAGAGTTGTACTGTAAGGGGGAGGGTAAAGGGATCCATATGGTGGTAAAGTTTCTTCATCCCACTTGAGTGGTAAAATAATATTTCTAAGTAGGCCATGAAAAGTTATATGTGTTGTAAGCACTAGTGCAATCATTAAAGAATTGTACAAAGCGATGGAAAAACTAAAGCAAACACGAAAAATCCAGCCAAAGGAAAACCAGTTTATCAGCTGTCAGCAGCCTGGTTTAGAGACATGAACTGAGCCTGTCAGACTTTCCTCTTCAAAACATGAAGGCATCTCCTCTTCCCCTGGAGCCTCTCAGCCTTGAGAGACAGTGTTGCAAAAGCTGCCCCTTTGCATCTGAAACCCAAGCCAGGTTAGGTGTTACCTTCTCTTCAGTATAGCTTTATTTTTAGACAGAAAAGGCCAAAGAATGGAGGGAGGCATAAGAGTTTTTAAGATACCAAATTTCCCTTGCTTTTTAATTCAGCACTGGTCCTCTGGGTGCACCTACTCTCAAGGGCATTTACTAGCAAAGGCAGAGGGGGACACTCCAGCAGATGCCAGGTGAGACGTATTACCCTCTGTGATTGGTGACACCGACTTTGTACTTTTTTAGTCAGCCACCTGGGAATTGCTCAATGCATGGAGCAGAGGACAGCCAGGGCCAAGGTCTCTACCAGGTCTGTAAGAATAAGGTCTAGCTTAGAACCACAGAGTCAGTGGTCAATGTCCAGTCCACACCCACAGGGCTAACATACCCAGGGTCCCTAACAGGCCCATGGGGTCAAGGTCTCAAGCAGCAGAGCCAAGGTCCAAGTCAGACCTGAAGAGACAAGGTCCACTCTAGATGCTGCTGGATTCCAGGAAATCCCCATGGGAACAGCCAAATTCCCTGTCTTGTCTACCCTTCTCGCCCAGTAACAGCAAGAGGTATAGAGTAAATGCTTACTTCTACTGGGGCTTTTTTCACGTCCATGTTTGAGTCAGAGTATCGAGATAGAATGGATGCCATCAGCCCACCGAACATGCAGCAGATGCCATGGAGAACTGTCATGAGTCCCAGCAGCTTCACCCACACTGCCTGGAATGCCTGTCCTCTGCCTCTGCTGCTCCCGGTTCCTGGCATGCTGGCCCACCCTGCCTGCTCCATTCCTCTCCCCATCCCTCATTTCTGAGACTTAACTGGACAAGCTTGATTACAGCTGACCCTTGCACTCTTCTTCACACCTGCCCTCTGGAACTTGCTGTTTGTCCACCCTGTAGGCTCCATGGCAGCTGGGCCAGCCGACCTAGACTTCAGGGTAGGAACTGTCATAATAGCAGTGCAGTTACCTGTAAAGGCAAATCTGTCTTCTTCTATTTTCTTTTTGAGATGTTTGATTTCAAAGTCCCTCTCCTTCAGCAACTTATATAATCGCCCGTTCTCATCCACTGTTTCCCTGAGTTGATCCCGAAGCTGTTCGATCTCATCTTCAAGCACCCTGCAAGGGAAAAGCAGAATCACAGGGGGCTCAGGCCTCCGCGGCCCAGGTTTGTTGTCCCTGGCTGGGTACTGGGTGGTGACTAGAACTGGTCTGTATAAAACAGGAATGAAGAATTAAGGGGAATCTCAATGAGCAGATTTTTAGCATACTGTTCTCAAAACAATGATCAAGGACACATGCACATAAGTGAAAGGAGCAACAAGCTTTGAATGCTATGGTTTACTAGGGGTTCAACAGAGCTATGTAAAACCCTGCCCAGAGAATTCATACTCCATTCCAGCATCCATGGAACATGCATAAAAATGTATTGTAGTCTTCAAAGGCAATCTTAGCAAACTTCAAATAATGAGCATCATGCAGACCATTTTCTTAAATATTCATTATCTAAAATTAGAAATCAATACTAAAAAAGGGCAAAAATTCAGAAAAGAACTCCAAAGTTGTCATATGCTTAGAACTAAACATACACACACACACACACACTGCTAGATTATTTATGGGTTAAGAAGAAATCATAATGTGTATTATGAAGCATTTAGAATGGATTGACTGTAGAAGCAATATATCTGAAAACTTGTGAACAGCTAAAGTGATACTTACAAGAAATTTATAGTCTTAATTTTTAAAAGATTTTTTGATGTGGACCATTTTTAAAAGTCTTTATTGAATTTGTTACAATACTGCTTCTGTGCTTTTTATAATTTAAAATTATTTATTTTAAAATTTTTGGCTGCGCTGGGTCTTGGTTGCTGCGTGAAGGCTTTCTTCTAGTGGCGGTGCATGGGCTTAGTTGCCCCACAGTATGTGGAGTCTTCCTGGACCAGGGATTGAATCGGTGTCCCCTGCATTGAAAGGTGATTCTTAACCCACTGGACCACAGGGGAAGCCCTGCTTCTCTTTTTTGTTTTAGTTTTTTGGCCCCGAGGCATGTGTGTGATCTTAGCTTTCCAACAGGAATCTGCAGCTCCTGCACTGGAAGGCAAAGTCTCAACCAATGGACCACCAGGGAAGGCCCTCTAGTTTTACTTGCATTTTGGATTATAGAAGAAGTAATAGAATTCCAGAAAAACATCTACTTCTGCTTCATTGACTATGCTAAAGCCTTTGACTGTGTGGATTACAACAAACTGTGGAAAAATTCTTAAAGAGGTTGGAATACCAGGCCACCTTACCTGCCTCCTGAGAAACTTGTATGCAGGTCAAGAAGCAATAGTTAGAACCGGATATGGAACAATGGACTGGTTCAAAATTGGGAAAGGAGTAGGTCAAGGCTTATTTAACTTCTGTTCTTATTTAACTTCTCTGCTTATATTCACCCTGCTTATTTAACTTCTATGCAGAGTACATCATGCGAAATGCTGGACTAGATGAAGCCCAACCTGGAATCAAGATTGCCGGGAGAAATATCTATAACCTCAGATACGCAGATGACACCACCCTTATGGCAGAAAGCAAAGAGGAACTAAAGAACCTCTTGATGACTGTGAAAGAGGAGAGTGAAACAGCTGGCTTAAAACTCAACATTAAAAAACCAAAGATCATGGCATCTGGTCCCATCACTTCATGGCAAATAGATGGGAAAACTATGGAAACAGTGAGAGGCTTTATTCTGGGGGGCTCCAAAATCACTGTGGACAGTGACTGCAGCCATGAAATTAAAAGACGCTTGCTCCCTAAAAGAAAAGCTATGACAAACCTTGACAGCATATTAAAAGCAGAGACATTACTTTCCCAACAAAGATCCATCTAGTCAAAGCAATGGTTTTTCCAGTAGTCATGTATGGATGTGAGAGTTGGACTGTGAAGAAAGCTGAGTGCCGAAGAATTGATGCTTTTGAACTATGGTATTGGAGAAGCCTCTTGAAATCAAGTCCCTTGGACTGCAAGGAGATCAAAGCAGTCAATCCTAAAGGAAACCAACCCTGAATATTCATTGGAAGGACTGAGGCTAAAGCTGAAGCTCCAATACTTTGGCCACCTGATGTGAAGAACTGACTCATTAGAAAAGACCCTAATGCTGGGAAAGATTGAAGGCAGGAGGAGAAGAGGACCACAAAGGACAAGATGGTTGGATGGCATCACTGACTAAATGGACATGAGTTTGAGCAAGATGGAGCATCTGGGAGATGGTGAAGGACAGGGAAACCTGGCATATTGCAGTCCATGGGGTCACAAAGAGTTGGACATGACTGAGTGACTGGACAACAATTAGAAGACCAAAGAGGATTGTCTAAGCCTTAAGTTGAGGCCAGGGCTCTGGGTCTCAGGTTAATCCAATAGGAAATCAGAATAGGCGACTGGTATTGCATGTTCTACGTTGTCTTGCAACGCTTTTTTCAGAACTTTAAAACATGAGAAACATGTGATTGATGGGTCTGTGATTGTTTCTATCATTAGGCACGAAACCAGCTCCATAGAGGCAGTTGCTCAGGAAGTAAATAAGTTATAGAAATTATGCATGTGTGTCTGCTCAGTTGCTTAAGTTGTCCGACTCTTTGCAACCTATGGACTGTAGTCCACCAGGCCCCTCTGTCCATGGGATTCTCCAGGAAAGAAATCTGGAGTGGGTTGCCATGCCCACCTCCCGGGATCTTCCTGACCCAGGGATTGAACCTGCATCTCTTACATCTCCTACATTGGCAAGCTGGTTCTTTACCATTAGCGCCAATTGGGAAGCTCAAAGGTAACAGTAATTATTGTTGTTTTGTTTAGTTGCTAAGTCATGTCCAACTTTCTTGTGACCCCATGGACTGTAGCACACCAGGCTCCTCTGTCCACAGAATTTCCCAGGCAAGATACTGGACTGGGTTGCCATTTCCTTCTCCAGAGGGTCTTCCCGCCCCAGGAATCAAACTTGGATCTCTTGCATTGCAGGCAGATTCTTTACCACTGAGCCACATGGGAAGCTCAACTAATTATTAGATAATGGATATTATTAATAATATTGTTGGATATCCACAAATTCCACTTTCTCCGACTTGGGTAAAGATCATTTGGAAATCGGTCTGGGGTTAACTTAGAACTAATATTTAGGAGCCCTATGAAATTTTCAATTATTGACATCTTAATTTTTTTCTAATTAGCTTTTTCAGTAGAACATTGTGAAAACTGAGAAACCATGAAAAGTAGAATTTGTAGATGGAGAAAATAGATTCTGGGTGAAACCAGAAGCAAAGAAATAGCTCAACAACTGCTGTGATTTTTTTTTTAGCAAACTGGCTAGCAAACTTTGGTATCAATTGAGACTTCTGCTTCTAATAGCCTATATAAATCACTGCATCTGTATGACAAATTTAGAGCAAAATGAGAAGATTTTGGACTCTTCAACCTTTTCACCAACTATATAAAAGCAATCCATCAAGTGCTTCTTTATGAGAGGTAGGTTTGTGTCCTTGTGTGTCAGGAAAGGGAAATTGGGGCAGAACAATCTCAGATGAGATTTGGAGCAGTGGTCATCTGTGAGTCATCAGAGCCAGCCAACTGGCTCCTCAAAAACCAGTTTTTTCTTTCATGAAAGACAAAATCCAAGTGAATAAACTACACCTTGATGAGTTTCAAAATTTTCCATTTGACTTCACATGGTTTTTGAATAAATTTCATGCCAAATTATGTCTATAGGCCCACAGACCCTCTATCAGATGCAAGAGTCTTCAATAACAATCTCTATGTTGAAACCTCTTGAGTCTCAGTTGATAAACACACATCTGGCCAACCGGACTGTCGAACTGTCTGCAGTCATTCTCCCCATCTTCCCTACCTCCCTGCAATGCCCCTGAGAGAGTCCAAGCTTGCTATTTACCTCTGCTGAAAGCTGGTTTTCGAGTTCTGCTCCCCAGCTTGGAGGACGCTGAGGCCATCAGAGATCTCCAGGGGCTCTTTTTGGTCATCACCTCTGCTTTGGAGGCTCAGTTCTTTTTCCTTCCGTTTCTCCATCTGCTTCTGTAACCTTTTGTGCTGCATCTCTTGCATGGCTCTAAACTGGAGCCTCAAGGTGTCCTGTGAGCCTTCATCCTCTGCCATCTTGCCCTCGGAGTAGGAAAATAAGCCTGAGCTGAAGCAAACTCTACGAAGTGCTTCTTCCTCAAGAGTGCTCGACTCGTAGTAAGCCCTGTACGACCCCTCAAGCCTGGAGTTTCTTGCTTAGCTTTGCAAGTGTCCATGTGGAAGCTTGGAAGACCCACCCTCACTTCAGATCCCCTGACAGCCACAGCTGAACTGTACTGAGCGTTACCGCCCCACCCCACCCCCGACACACCCTTCCATCCCTGACTGTGCCATCAGGATACTCTTCCCCATTACTCAGACTCAACAGTTGACTCCTTCCTATCCCTATAAGCAGTGGCTGTCAACTCTAGCTGAACATTAGAATCTCAGTGTTCTTAAGTGGAGAATCCCAGGGACGGCAGAGCCTGGTGGGCTGCCGTCAGTGGGGTTGCACAGAGTCGGACACAACTGAAGCAACTTAGCAGCAGCAGGAGCTCCTAAAATATAACAATGCTGTGGCACATTCCTGGACCAATTAAATATCAATTCCTAGGAATGGGGCTCAGATATCATTACTGCTTTTTAAAAAAATATTTATTTATTTGTCTGTGCCAGGTCTTAGTTGCAGCATACAGGATCTTTAGTTGTGGAATATGGGATCTAGTTCCCCGATTAGGGATCGAACCCAAGCCCCCTGCATTGGGAGCGCGAAGTCCTAACCACTGGACCACCAGGGAAGTCCCTAATTACTGCTTTTATTGAATTATAATTTACATGAGTAAATAATATGAGTAAGTCGTGACTGTACAGCTCAATAAGTCTTTACACAGGTATACACCCCTGGCTCCGGCCAGGCCTCCTGGCGGCTACTTGCTCCCTTGACTCCAGCCGGAACCATTCTGTAGTTTTCCCTGCACTTACAGTGTTTGCTCCGCTGCTCCCCATCTCTAGCTGCAGAAGGTCCGTCACCTCTTCAGACGCTTTCCTGCGCTGTCCTGGCAACCGTCACCAGGGAAACCAGGCACGACGCCACGTGACGTCATCATGCGTCTACGGCGGCCAAGAGGGCGCAGGGAGTTCGGAAAGGGACGGAGGTGCAGACTACCCGGGTTTAGTAGGTAAGTCAGCCAGCGCGGTCGGGTAATGGGAGGGGGCGTCTTGCGTCTTAAGACTTTAAAGTTGAGCTAGTGGTCCGCTTCTAGAACGTAGTTTAAAAGTTTTGTGGGCCAAACGTTCTACGCAGAGATGCGCATCCCGCAGTCCTGCTGGAAGAAATTAAAGTGAACGATCCCACCATGAAATTTAACGTAGCCTTTCAGAAAGTCTTTGGAAAATACAGAACAGTGTCGGGAAAAGGTTATTTTGTGCCAGTGAGTGTAAAAGGCAGGGCACGAAATAGTAACTGCTAAATAAATGTAGTTATGTTTTTAAGACTAGGAACAGAGGGACTTCCTGGGAATCTAGTGGTTAGGGCTCTGCGCTTCCACTTCAGGGGGTGCGAGTTCGATCCCTGATCTGGGAATGAGATCCCGCATGGCGCTGCCAAAACAAAACAAAAACTGGGAACGGAACTTGACTGGGGAGGAATGCAGAGAAATATTAAAGTTTAAAATGGTTGTATTCGGGTGCTGGAATTGCAATGGTGTGTTTTTATTTTTGCACTTTAGAGGATAATATAGAGCACATGGTTTATTTCCACAGTGGAAAACATTTGTGTGTTTGTTTGTTTTCTTCTTTCAGATACTTCCGAATTTAAGTCACTACTAGATTCAGGTCTTCAGAAAGTCTTCAGATATTTCATGGTTGTTTTTTTCTTCTTTTTTTCCTCATAAGGCATTCACTCCACAGACATGCATGAAGGTGGGGCACCGGACCACATATTGCAGAACTCTAGTGCAGTATCACAGCCAGAATATTGATGCTGATCTTTGTACTTGTATGCATTTGTGTGTGTGTTTAGTTCTGTACCATTTTATCATGCTTAGGCTTGCATATCCACTATCATCTTCAAATAATGAACACTTAAATCACCACAAGGATTCCTCTTTGGGGCTTTTATTACTACATCCACTTTCCTCCCTCCTCACTCCCAAAGGGAGTGACCACTAATCTGTTCTCTATTTCTAAAATTTTGTCATTTCAGAAATGTTATATAAATGGAATAATGTAGTATGTAACCTTTGGGGACTGACTTCTTTTATTCAGAATAGATTTCTGGAGATTCATCCAGGTTGTTGTATGTATCAGTTTGTTCCTTTTCACTGCCGAGTAGTTTTCTATGATTTGCATGTACAACATCTTGTTTAAACCATTTGCCCCTCAAATGACATCTGGGCTCTTTCTAGTAAGGGGCAGTTACAAATAAAGGGGCTTCCCTGGTGGCTCAGACAGTAAAAAATTTGCCTGCAATGCAGAAGACTTAGGTTCAATCCCCGGGTCAGAAAGACCCCTTCAAGAAGGGAATGGCTACCTACTCCAGTATTCTTGCCTGGAGAATTCCATGGAGAAAAGATCCTGGTGGACTACAGTCCATAGGGTCACAGAGTTGGACAGGTCTGAGCAGCTAACAGACACATGAGGAGGATTACAAATAAAGCTGATATAGATTTCTGTGGGAACTTAACGCTGTCATTTTTCCAGGATAGATGCCCAAGAGTCCAGTTGTATGATAATAACATGTTTAGTTTTATATGAAACTATCAGTCTTTTCTGTAGAGTGCGTCTACCATTTTACATTTCTACCAGCAGTGTATGAGTCATCCACTTTCTTCACATCTTTGCCAGTACTTGATTTGTCAGTATTTTTCATTTTAGACATACTCATAGGTATGTAGTGACGTCTCATTGTGGTCTACTGTGCATAATGAATAATGATATTGAACATTTTTTTCAGGTACTCATTTGCCATCTGTGTATCTTTGGTGCAGTGTCTGTTCATGTCTTTTGCCCAATTTCTAGCTGTTGATTTGTGAGAATTCTTTATATGTTCTCAGTTCAGTTCAGTTCAGTCACTCAGTCGTGTCCGACTCTTCTCGGCCCCATGAATCGCAGCACTCCAGGCCTCCTTGTCCATCACCAACTCCTGGAGTTCACTCAGACTCAAGTCCATCGAGTCAGCAATGCCATCCAGCCATCTCATCCTCTGTTGTCCCCTTCTCCTCCTGCCCCCAATCCCTCCCAGCATCAGAGTCTTTTCCAGTGAGTCAACTCTTTGCATCAGGTGGCCAAAGTACTGGAGTTTCAGCTTCAGCATCATTCCCTCCAAAGAAATCCCAGGGCTGATCTCCTTCAGAATGGACTGGTTGGATCTCCTTGCAGTCCAAGGGACTCTCAAGAGTCTTCTCCAACACCACAGTTCAAAAGCATCAATTCTTCAGCGCTCAGCCTTCTTCACAGTCCAGCTCTCACATCCATACGTGACCACAGGAAAAAACATAGCCTTGACTAGACAGACCTTTGTTGGCAAAGTAATGTCTCTGCTTTTGAATATGCTGTCTAGGTTGGTCATAACTTTCCTTCCAAGGAGTAAGTGTCTTTTAATTTCATGGCTGCAGTCACCATCTGCAGTGATTTTGGAGCCCCAAAAAATAAAGTCTGACACTGTTTCTACTGTTTCCCCATCTATTTCCCATGAAGTGATAGGACCAGATGCCATGATCTTCGTTTTCTGAATGTTGAGCTTTAAGCCAACTTTTTCACTCTCCACTTTCACTTTCATCAAGAGGCTTTTGAGTTCCTCTTCACTTTCTGCCATAAGGGTGGTGTCATCTGCATATCCGAGGTTATTGATATACGTTCTAGATACTAATTATTTGTTGGACTGTAGTTTGCAAATATTTTCTTCCATTCTGTAGCTAACTTTTTCTCTTTACATGAGTTTTCACGGAACAAAAATTTTGACTTATTCCAATTTACCATTTTCTTTCTTTCAGTGTTGAGTGTAAGAACTCCTTGTGTTAGGGGAAGCACACTGACTGAAACCGCCCACCCTGGCCAGGCCCTTTAGTAACCATTCACATGAGTTATTTTATGACAGGAAATCCTGGTAAGAAATACGGAACTAATAAGCCACCACCAACTGGAAGAGTTTGGGAAAGGTCGAAAGGAGACACTGCGTGTCCATCCACTTCCCAGAATCCCTCTCGCTAGCATCCATCTTGGCTGGGCGATGCGTGCGCCACCAGGAAAGACTCTGAATTAGAATGATTGGCCAAAGACAAGCCGGAAACTAATCCCATCACTGTAAAACCTAAGACTGCAAGACACATGGCAGAGCAGTTCTCCTGGGTTCCCTTACCCTACTGCTCTCCACCCGGGTGCCCTTTCCCAATAAAATCTCTTGCTTTGTCAGCACATGTGTCTCCTCGGACAATTCATTTCTGAGTGTTAGATAAGAGCCCAGTTTCAGGCCCAGGAAGGGGTCCCCTTTCCTACAACACTTGAATATCTCTGGGTCCCAAAGATTTCCCCTTATGATTTTCTAAAAGCATTAGTCTTATGTTCATGATTTATTTTGACATAATTTTTATGTAAGATGTGAGGTTTAGGTTGAGATTCTTTTTTTTTTTTTAACCTATGGATGTCCAGTTGCTTTAGCACTGTTTGTTGAAAAGTATCCTTCCTCAGCTGAATTGCTTTTGACCCTTTGTCAAAAATCAGTTGTTTAAATTCAACAACAAAAAGCCACCCACTTTAAAAATAGGCAAAGGACTTGAAGAGACATTCCTTTCAAGAAGATATACAGATGGCAAATAAGCACATGTAAAGATGTTCAGCATTACTATCCATTAAGGAAATGCAAATCAAAGCCACAGTGGTGTACCACTCCATACACATTAGAATGGCTATTACTTTTTTTAAAATGGAAAATAATGTATTGTTCAAGAGGTGGGAAAATTGAAACCCTTATGCATTGCTGGTGGGAGAGTAAAATGGTGCAGCCACTGTAGAAAAGTTTGGAAGTTCCTAAAAAATTTAAACATAGATTATGATCCAGTAACTCACTTCTGAGTATATTCCCCAAATACGAAAGCAGATGGATACTTGTACACCAATGTCCACAGCAGCATTATTCACAATGCTCAAACGATGTAAACAATCCAAATATCGATCTCCAGATGAATGGATAAGCAAAGTGTGGTAACGTCACTAAATGGAATATTATTCACCCATAGAAATGAATGAAGTACTGACACATTCTCCAACATGGATGAACCTTGAAAAACATGCGAAGTGAACTAAGCCAGACATAAAAGGACAACTACTGTATGATTCCACTTATATTAGGTACCTAGAGTAGAGACAGGTAGTAGAAAAGAGATTGTAGGGGGCAGGGGAAGAGAGAAATGGGGAGTTTTATTATTAAAGAGTATGAAGTTTCTGTTTGGAATGATGAAAAGGTTATGGAGGCCAATGATGGTAATGGTTGCATAGTATTTTAAGTATACTTAGTATCACTGAACTGTACACTTAAAAATGCTTAAAATAGTTAATTGTTATGTATATTTTGGGCGTCCCGTGTGGCTCAGCTGGTAAAGAATCCGCCTTCAGTGCAGGAGACCTGGGTTCAATCCCTGGGTTGGGAAGATCCCCTGGAGAAGAGAACAGCTACCCACTCCAGTATTCTGCCCTGGAGAATTTCATGGACTGTATAGTCTGTGGGGTTGCAAAGAGTCAGACACGACTGAGCGACTTTCACTTTTCTTTCATGTATATTTTACAGTATAGTTATTTTTTAATCAGTTGAGCATGTTTGTGTGGCTCTAGCTGATCCTTTTTCTAATCCCTAAATTAGGTCCTTCCCACAGTTCAAAATAGCTCCAACTTTAAGCTGGAACCTTTCTTTTCTAAGGTGATAAGATAGATTTCCCTTCACTGAAATAATATTCCCTCTCCCACAAATAAGTAAATATGACATAACCAGTTAGTGATCCTACCCTTATTATGAGAAGCAAAGTTAAACACAGTCTTTCAGAAGTAAGAATACCTAGGTTTTAATTCTTGGACATTAGTCAAGTCACAAACCTCAACTTTCTTCTTAAAATAGCATTAATAAATTTATTTTCATGATAATCAAATAGATCTCAAAAGTGATCTGTAAACTGAAATGCTCTTCAGCTGTCATGCATTTTTATAGCCTTAGCTGTTTAGCCTCAAAATGAAAGTAAGCTTTGCTACAGCTTAAAACCAAGGTTCCATTTATCTCTTGCCATTTCAGAGTTCTCTTCTTAATGGACCTCAGCTTTGCAGGTCCAAAATCTAATTTGATCATTAAACCAGGAGTGTCATTTGGGACCAGACTTATGTCATCCATGATATTAAGTGATTAACCTGTAAACAAACAAGAACACTAAGACCCTAGTTCACACTAGGGGATTGTGACACATATCCAGAGCTCCTCCTTTCCCAGGACCAGACACTCATGATGCCAAAAGAGTCATCAGAAAGATATTGTGGGCAATTGAGAGCAAACAGAAACAAACTGCATTGAAATATTTTTAACTTAGGGTTAGAAAGAGCGCTAAGTCATGTCTGACTCTTGTGATCCTGTGAACTGTAGCCTGCCAGGCTCCTCTGTCCATGGGATTCTCCAGGCAAGAATACTGGAGAGGGTTGCCATTTCCTTCTCCAGGGGAACTTCCTGACCCAGGAATTGAACCCTGGTCTCCCGCATTGCAGGCAGATGCTTTACTGACTGAGCTACATGGGAAGCTTTATTAAATATTCTACTTCACAACCAGAAGCACGCTATAGATAAAAATTATCCATTGTCTCCAGGTTCAAGTTCCTTTCTCGCTGGAAGGTGCTGGATACACATCGCCAGTTTTCTTCATCTCATCATGGATTTGGGCTTTTTTTGTTGGCCACCAGCCTCTCAGACTCCCCCTACCCCACCCAGTTGCCCCTCTGTACACTCCTTGTTTTAATTTAACACCATTCTGGCTATAGTCAAGTCCTATTTTATCTGTGGAGCAATTTTGTCTTAAGATGTGCTCGTATATATAGTGATCTCATTCATCATATGTTGACTTCATTAGAAAACCCAATGTTCTGCCAAGATTCATCAGCCCTTAGTTCCAGGGGACCACTCTGATGGCTCTCCTCCAAGCATAATGTATTGGTAATATACTTTATATTTTCTCCCCAAATTTCTCAGTTTCACTCTTGGCTCACATCATGGTCTTTGAAAACATTTGGATGAAAGTCACCTTTTCTCAGAGGTAATTGGTTTCTTACATGTTGATAAGATCCCCAATACCTTGTCTACTTACTAGTTTTTAATTTACTCCCTCCACAGTAAGACCATGTATATGTGAGAATCTCCTCAACTTTCTTTTTAAAAAACTGAAGTATAGTTGATTTAAATTATTCTGTTAATTACTGCTGTACAGCAAAGTGATTTACTTACACACACATATTACATTTTTGTAGTCTTTTCTGTTTTATCATAGGATATTGAATATAGTTCTCTGTGTACAGTAGGTTTTTGTTTATCCATTCTCTATATAAAAGTTCACATCTGCTAACCCCAGCCTTCCACTCCATCCCTTCCCCAACCCCTTTTCCCTTGGCAACCATCAGTCAGCCCAGTCTGTGACTCTGTTTCTGTTTCATGGATATTTGTTCATTTGTGTCCTATTTTAGATTCCACATATAAGTGATATCATATGGTATTTGTCTTTCTGACTTACTTCACTTAATGTGATCATCTCTAGTTGTTATCACTCAGCTTCCTTCTTATAAAGACCAAATATTGGCCGAGGATTTTTATATATGAAGAAAACCTGAGAATAAAGCAGATATATTGGAAAAAAGTATTGGATTTGGGACCTGATGGGAACTGTGTATGTGTGTGTGCAGTGAGTGGGGGAAATGAAGGAAAGAGCAAGTATTTTTTGGATCGGCACTGCTTTATGCATAAGCCTTCTGTTCCGTCATGCAGTCTTTGCACAGGACGGAGATCTCAAGTTCTGGATTTGGGTCCCAGCTCTGTCATTTTTCAGTTGTGTGGACTTGAGTAAATTACAGCTTCCCATATTGGAAAAGTCAGGATGATACCTACTTCAGTTTTTGTGAGGGACTAGTAGGGAGTATGGGCTTCCCTGGTGGTTCAGTGGTAAGGAATCTGCCTGCCAATGCTGGAGACTTGGGAAATGGCAACCCACTGTAATATTCTTGCCTGGGAAATCCCATGGACAGGGGAGCCTGGCAGGCTGCAATCCATGGGGTCGCAAAAGAGTCAGACGTGACTTTGTGACTGAACAACAGCAAAGTGGAGAGTATAAATACATTCTGTTTATTTATTTATTTTTGGCTGCGCTGGGTCTTCGTTGCTGTATGCTGGTTTTCTTTAGTTGCAAAAGTGTTACCACAGTGGACCATGCATTGTGTTTTAAATTCAAATATAGCAAGATTTATAAAAAGGTAAAAGTTCACTGTGGCCTGGAAGAGTTCAGAGTAGTTTACCAAAAGTAGAATGGGGTTGGGTCTTTAAGGCGTACACTGAATTGACTGGGAGTGGGGAAGGGGAACATTCAGGAAAGGACTAGAGCCCGAGCAGAGGTGTCAAGGACAGTGGTGGGCACAGGGCTTTGGTGTCAGTGGCTCTGCTGGAGCTAGGGGGCAGCACAGGAGATGAAGGGCCTCAGTTTAGTGGTGGCAAGAAGAAAAGAACAAATCTGAGCAATGCAGGACTCGGCTTATGAAAAACAGGGCTTGGTGACTGGCTTAATAGTGATAAATGAATGGGAGGAAGGAAAGACACTTCTAAGAGTTTGAGCCTAGGGTGTGATGGTGGGAGATGGAGATGACTAACAGGAACGAGTGATCTCAGAAGGAGCCCCAGTGGGGAAGACAGGAAGTGTAGCTGTAGACAAGCTGAGTAAGAGGGCTCCAGCTGAAAGGTATGATGATGGCATTTCTACCTTGTAAACTTTCAGTCTCTGTGACACTTCAGAGTGACACTGAGGACAGGAAAAGACCTAACACGAATGTTGTAAGCAACTCAGGATACTACAGAGGGGACCAGCCAGATGCTAGCCCCCACTCTGGAACTATTACTACTGAATTTAGGAGAAATTTTCCTAACTTTTGTTTTGCTAAAAAACATGATTTTGCCTCATTTCAGTGGCTAGAGGGAAAGTAGGCCCTCTTTAAGAATAACGCCAGGATGCATGAGTATTACTGGCTCTTCCATGAACTTATAGCAGGTAAATCATTCACTAAGAAAGTGGCAATCCATGCATGGCTGGTGCATGTTTGGTCTCCTTCCTCCAGTTTCCCGTTTGAATTGAAGAGCTTTCAAACAGGATTAAGTATGTAAATAATAGTTGGCAGTTCCACTGTTTGACATGATACCTTATGTTCCTTCAGCTTTGTTCCGGCCTGTTTCCATGGGGTGTAGATTACCTGGGGATAGAGCCTAAATTTCAAGTTCTTGAAACTTTGAGCAGTGTTTTCTCATCTGTGAGGCAAAAGAAATGGTCTAAATGACCTGTCCTCTACTCCAGAGTTCCGACTCCAGGATATAGAAGCAGAGTGTACTTTGGGGATTTATGCATGCAGTCAAATTCCAACTCTCACCACCAGATGGCACTGTTGCCTGTTAACTAGAAATAGGTTGATGACTTTTTCTGGAAACAGAATCCTGAACGTCAAAATATGACCTGCTTATTCTAATTAATTCAACAAACATTTATTGAACATCTGTATGAGCCAGGCACTAATGCCAGCTGCTTTGGATGAAAAAAGATCATCATGCCTTCATAGTAGTAGAAGAGAAAGGCATGGAAGCAGTCATACACCAGTGCTCCAAAAACATGCAACAGTAAGCCAAGGAATCTCCCAGAGAAAAATCATCTTAAGTTAGATCATGGCTTCCTTGGGGTAACTTCTCTGACTCTAGCCCTAAGTTAGGTCCCCCATTCTTCTGCATCCTATACCTAGTAATCATCATGCTTTCCGAAGTCAGTGATCTAAAGGCAGCCTTTGCTGCTAGACTAAGTTGTGAGAGGAGGGCCTGTGTACCTCCTGTGCTGCCACATTCCCAAGCTTAACATTTAACAATGGTAACAGCTCAAAATTCTCCAAGCCAGGCTTCAGCAATACGTGAACTGTGAACTTCCTGATGTTCAAGCTGGTTTTAGAAAAGGCAGAGAAACCAGAGATC
>NW_011494615.1:256375-256599 GCF_000754665.1 Bison bison bison | reverse complement strand
AGGTCAGGAAGCAACAGTTAGAACTGGACATGGAACAACAGACTGGTTCCAAATAGGAAAAGGAGTACGTCAAGGCTGTATATTGTCACCCTGCTTATTTAACTTCTATGCAGAGTACATCATGACAAACACTGGACTGGAAGCACAAGCTGGAGTCAAGATTACCGGGAGAAATATCAATAACCTCAGATATGCAGATGACACCACCCTTATGGCAGAAAGTG
>NW_011494615.1:243689-256226 GCF_000754665.1 Bison bison bison | reverse complement strand
GCCATGAAATTAAAAGACGCTTACTCCTTGGAAGGAAAGTTATGACCAACCTAGATAGCATATTCAAAAGCAGAGACATTACTTTGCCCACAAAGGTCCGTCTAGTCAAGGCTATGGTTTTTCCTGTGGTCATGTATGGATGTGAGAGTTGGACTGTGAAGAAGGCTGAGTGCCAAAGAATTGATGCTTTTGAACTGTGGTGTTGGAGAAGACTCTTCAGGGTCCCTTGGACTACAAGATCCAACCAGTCCCTTCTGAAGATCAGCCCTGGGATTTCTTTGGAAGGAATGATGCTAAAGCTGAAACTCCAGTACTTTGGCCACCTCATGTGAAGAGTTGACTCACTGGAAAAGACTCTGATGCTGGGAGGGATTGGGGGCAGGAGGAGAAGGGGATGTCAGAGGATGAGATGGCTGGATGGCATCACCGACTCGATGGACGTGAGTCTGAGTGAACTCCGGGAGTTGGTGATGGACAGGGAGGCCTGGTGTGCGGCGATTCATGGGGTCGCAGAGTCGGACACAACAGCGACTGAACTGAGCTGAACAGCAAGCATTCAGAGGTTACCAATGTATCAGGTGCTATGCTAAGCCTGCCACATTCACTACTGCATTTAATCTTCCCAACAACCTAGGCCACTGACACTGTCCCCACTTTACAGATGAGGAAACCATAGCTAGTAAGTGGCAAAACCATGAACCCAGGTCTGGCTCAATAAACAGTAGTATCACATCCCCTTGAGCCACTTTTAATAACTTTCATAATCTGAATATCAGCCTATTCATCCACCCTAATTTATTGCTGTCTTCTTCAGGGAAGGTTCATCTGTCCTAATTTATCACTCTGTTCTTCTTTACTCATTTTCTCCTTATTACTCAGTACTCACTAGTCTCAACATTTTGCTCCTGTTCTTCTGTCCTCTGGCATTTGTCTAGCTCAATTTCTCTCAAATTAGTATTCATTTAACAAAATCAATAATGTACTCATCCATTAGAAAGTTTCTGAAACTTGTTCTCAAATTTTTCTGTAGAAGGCTTATCCTTAATGAAATTACTGTTAGGACTGCCTACGAGCAACTCCTGTGTCTACTGGAGGCTGAGAAGAGTTCCTAGTAATAGCATTTATTTTTTTCCTTGTTTATTTTCAAATCTGAGTACAAAACAAGCACACAGTAAACAGCTTTTAAGTGATCTTTTCTATTTGCAATGATCTATAAATATTAAATACTCCAACAAAAAAATGGTTCTATATAGTGAAATCAAGTATTCCCCCAAACCAAAAAATAAAGCCCATGAACTATATGAAAGTGACAAACTCTCCACATCTCAGTTCTCTCAATTTTGTTGTTATTGTTTAGTTGCTGAGTCGTGTCGGACTCTTTGTGACACCCCCCACCTCCCATGGACTGTAGCACGCCAGGCTCCTCTGTCCCTGGATTTCCCAGGCAAGAATATTGGAGTGGGTTGCCATTTCCTTCTGCATAGCTTTTATTTTTAAAGCACATTTCCCATGGACCCATATCATGATCTCTAAGCTAGATAGGACTGTAGTAATTACCTAGTCCAATCTCTCATTTCTAACTAGGAGAAAATTGAGAAAACCCTGATTTGGGCCAGGTTATATAGTCAACGGAGTGGTAAGTCAAGACCATGTTGTACCCTCTTGTCCAATAGTACTAATTTATGACAACTGCTGCCTCTCCAGCATTAATTTCACAAAGACCAACATTTCAAGTCTCTAACACCTGTTGGCTTTACTGCACGACTGCCCAGGTTTCAGTCCCAAACACAGCTTTCTCTACCTACGTGACCTTGGGTTAATTACTTAAAACTGTATCTCAGTGTCCTTCTCCACGAAACAAGGATCACAGTTCTTAGGGTTGTTAGGAAATTTAAATGATTTTATACATGAAAGTATGTGGCACACAGTAATACCCAATAAATTTTTAGCTGTTATTCCCTCTTTTCTTGGAACTACTTATGCTACTTCAAAGAACGATGGTTTTTCCCAAATTGAAATAAATACAAGACATTTGATGTGTTCATTTACTTTAATAACACTACATTTACCATGTTATCACCATGGAATGTAAATTCAGGTTAGACGAGAATTCACAAGTACAACAAAGCATTCTGTGATATACCAAAGTTTGTATAATGTCTGACCAAACCAGCTTGCTCATCAATGACTTCCATTGTAGGGATTTTATTTAGTTGATGATACTTTTGGAGAAAATAAACATACTGCACACATTTAAAAAGTGTTTTTCATTTACCTTTGCATTAGCACTTAAAATACATGTTTCAAAATAATTTAAAATTATTCTAATATAACAGCAGCAAAATATAATTCTGCAATTACTAAAGAGCTAAAAGGGATCCACAAGTTAAGTTACTCTCATGTTTATGATTCTAAAATAAATACTACTTCAAAGTGGCTCTGTTACCAGCTTTTTAGTTTTGGTTTAAAAACACACACAGACTTGCAGGGAGGTTTATAATGTTGTATTCCATGCACTGTTCTGAAAGGGTTCCTCAAGAGCCAACCAGCCCTTAAAACAGTACTCAGTCCACAAGGCCGTCAGAAAGTTACATTAACTGGGGTAAATAGGATTCCTACATTACATCAAAAGCATATGATATTCTGCAGCAACTGGGAGCATTTTCAGGATTGCCATGTTGTCTTCTTTAGAACTAATTTCAACAGAAGAGTTTAAGAAGGTGGACAGGTACCACTATCAAGTGTATTTAAAAGTGACATGTTTCTTTTGTGCTGGTCTGACTCCCCTGAATGACCTAGCTAGTGAACTAGTCACCAGTAACTTGGTCACCAGGCAAATCAAGCCTGCAAGAAAGGAGGCCAATTTTCAAATTACCATGTTCTTGTCTGACCCAAACAATTTATTTTCAGCATAAACATATAACCTCAATATGAGATGTCTAACTAAAGCAAGCACCACCAAGACGACCAAGACAGCATCTCCTCTTCTAAGGTTTAGGTTTCCCCCAGAATTCTTGATACAGGGAATAGCCCATACCTAAAGAGAAAGAATGCTAGTTAAGCATTTAAAATTTTTCTTCAGTATTAGAAAATTAAAAACTATTCATAAAACAGCTAAAAGTAGCACTCTTACTAGCATATGATGCTTAAAAGGAAAACAAGACCCTAGGCTGCTTACATTCTTGCTTTCTTAAATAATTCAAATTTCTAAAATTCTTTTTACACAGTTTCCGAAGTATTTTCAAGACTAGTATGATTAGCTCAGATGGCTAAAATATCAATATTTATCTGGCAACTTTAAAAGGACTCAATCTTGCTATATAAAGCAGATAATGTCAATGAATTATAAAGCCTACAAAAGCATGTAGTATCTTTTCCACCTTGAAAAACTCAATAAAACAGCCATCATGTCTCTTCCAGATGATGGATCTTACTACCAACCCTATTTGCATATATAGACTCAATGACATTATAATGGGCATTACTATCTTTTCTCTCTTTAAAACCTTAGTAAGATTATTCATCATAGAGTAAAACTATACCACTACTTGAACTATTTTTATTCATTCAGTTTTTAGGTGAAAATGAGTAGTGATATTTGCAAACTGCTTCAAAGTCAGTTAAAAGTATCTACCTTGTTTTACTTACAAAGAAATCCATTCATGGGGAACCAAAAATTTGAAAATGTCCTGTAGGAACCTACCAAGAGTCATTGCTCCCACAACAAAGCCTTGGGCTGCCACACGCATGTGGATCAGGTGAACAGACATTTTAGTATGTCCCCTGCTCTTCAATCTATATAATCCATATGCAACAATTGCTGCAAAACCTGCCATTCCTGTAAAAGAAATAGTCACAAGTTATGTCAGATACATTGGGGCAGGGAATCAAGATGAGTTTATTATCAATCGATGTTCTATTTTTTATAAGGATGCTTTAGGAGACCATTACCCAGCTAGCATATGAACTGAGGTTTTAATCCCCACCCCGATTCAGAATTAAAAACTCAAAATTGGTAGCAAGCAATAGCAGATCTAGAAAATCAAGATCATCTTTGAAGTATGGGCTTGTGAAGCCAGTAAATAAATTCCTTTAAGAGTGCTAGGGGAACTCTTCTCTGTTCTACTTCCATCCCTGAAGGAAATCAGTTAAGGGAATGCAGCAGAGACTGTAATAAACCACAACTGTGAGTTTATAACAACTCTTGAGTCTTGTGAGTCCTTGTAGCAAATCACTGAAACTGATGGTCGTCTTGGGGTCACAACACATTCACTGAAATAAGTCAATAAAATACGATGTCTGAATTCGGAGAAGAATTTTTACAAGACTTATACCAATCTAAGCATATTTCAACATATGAAAAAATATTAAAAAATAAATGCTTCATCAGGAAATGCTTGATGAATGAAACAAGCTGCCCACACTTCTACTGTGTTAAAGCTTATTAGACCATCAAAGTCAAACTTACCAATGGGGACAAATGGTGCCTCTCTAGCTTTTCGGATAAGTTTAGATCCCTGATCTTCATCATATGAAGAAAGAGAAATATCTGTGTCGCTTGACATAGTGATTGAAGACTCTTCCTGAAACAGAATTTCCATGAGGTTCTGCAGTTAAAAGCATACTTTTTTAATAAGATTATTCCTTTAAGTAATACAAAAAAAAGCCAAGATACTAGCCAGATTATATGAATAACAGGGCAGGGTGAAAAAAAGATTAATTTCCATAACAAAGGGACCAAGGCTCCATTCTCCCTTTTCTGTCTTTTTTTTTGGTAACACAGGAAGCTAATAGGCATTTCATCACAGTAAAGTAATAATTCAATTTCACCTTAGTCATGGTCACTACATACTTCGTTCTGACTGATCTGCACAGATGATAAACTTCACCCGCAGATTGAAAAAAGGGAGTCACACATAGCATATAAGTGCACAAGTATCTCTGACTGATGTTAATTACAATACACTGTTGTAATTGATATCAGTCAGATGTCATTTACTGCTGCTGCTAAGTCGCTTCAGTCGTGTCTGACTCTGTGCAACCCCATAGACGGCAGCCCACCAGGCTCTGCCGTCCCTGGGATTCTCCAGGCAAGAACACTGGAGTGGGTTGCCATTGCCTTCTCCATTGTGTGAAAGTGAAAAGTGAAAGTGAAGTCGCTCAGTCACGTCCGACTTGTAGCGACCCTATGGACTGCAGCCTACCAGGCTCCTCCATCCATGGGATTTTCTAGGCAAGAGTACTGGAGTGGCTTGCCATTGCCTTCTCTGATGTCATTTACAGATGACATCAAAAAGTTAACTGCCAATCCCATTATCTGTATAGTCTTAGCTTATGAATTTTTCATGTGCATCACACTCCCTCCAGTAATAAATGGCTCTCATTCAACACTTTGCTATTCAAGGGGTTTAATAGTAATCAAGGTTCTCAAAGAAAATCCAACTCTAGACGTGAGGCGTAGGGTTTAGTTTGAAAAGTGAAATTGTCCCTCAAAGCCTCCATCCTCACTGGGAAGAGTACAGTTCTGTCATCTGACAGAGAAGAGCTTAATCCAGATGAGCTGTACAGTATCACACAGATAGAATCAATTAGAACTAGGGCTTCCCTGGTGGCTCAGCTGGTAAAGAATCTGCCTGCAATGAGGGAGACCTGGGTTCGATCCCTGGCTTAGGAAGATCCCCTGGAGAAGGGAAAGGCTACCCACTCCAGCATTCTAGCCTGGAGAAGTCCATGGACTGTATAGTTAGTCCATGGGGTTGTAAAGAGTTGGACACGACTGAGCGACTCTCACTTTGACTTTCTCTTCTTTCTTGTGCTCCATTACTTGCTAACTAAATGAACCCCTACTTTGTCTGAGCTTTTATTATATACAAGGTTCAACAAGCTCAAGGTTCAGGATGCTCATTATATATTTCAAGAGATTAAAATGTAAACACTGAAATAATGTTTCAGAAATTAAATTCTTTTAAAAACATGCCAGAGTATGTATACTTTGCAAAGAGCATAACAGACAGAATTTAGAGTGTGGCATCTTTTAGATAAAGTTTGGGAAATTTCAGAGAAATATTTGAGCTTGGCTTTCAACATACTACATAAATGAGGACTTCCCTGGTGGTCCAGCAGTTAAGTCGCTAGGCTTCTACTGCAGGGGGCCCGGACCCTGGTCTGGGAACTAAGATCCCACATGCTGCGTGGTACAGCCAAAAAAGCCCAAACAAACAAACCCCAAGATATTACATAAATCGACTAGATGGTAAGATTAAACTATTTTAGGCCAGTATATTTATTAGTTCCCTTCATAATCAATCTAAACTTCCCAAAGGCAAACATTTCAAAATCTTTCCTATTTTACCACAATTCCTTCTTCTACCTTCCTCACCAATCCCACATTCTAATTAAACTTATTGTTTGTTGAAAAATATTACTTCAATATTTATTCAACTATTAAAATTATTCTCAGGCAATTAGGAAAATTTAGTGAAAAATAACAATTACACACATTTGTAGAGTTTCATCAGTAAGAAAAATATCAAGCTGTATCTACATAAGTGCTAATTTCTCTTTTAATTCTTACATTGCTCAATGAAAGAACACATGATAACCTGAGTAGGTTTTGGATCCTTGCGACCCCAAGAAAAAAAACCACTATATATGACAATCCATTTTTAAAAACTAGCACCTCCTTTTGCAGATACAAAAGCATGTTTTCTTCCTTTGTCCTAATTTCTAGATAACTAATTTTCCAACAGATCAGGGTAGCAAAAGTTCGCTTCTCCTTCCTTGCAGCAGTTTGTATGGATAGGCCATTTGACCTGGCTTTCAGAAAGTAGTCCCTGGGGTAAGAATCAAGGTATGAAGGAATCATGTAGTCATTATTTGTCTTAAGTGACTAAGGATAATTTGTCTCTGATACAGAACACCATGTGTGCACATTTCAGCATAAAAGAAAGGGGAATATCAAAAGTCCAACACATCACAAAGTTAATTTGTTATTCTATGGTTCAAATTCTATTTCTATCATGACATATATCTATAAAACTCCCTGAGTGTAAGATTTTAATAATTCTCTTCCTGATCACCTAGAAGTTTCCCCAAGTATTCATGATTTACAGCCATCTAAATAAAAAATGGTTAACTTTTAAAGTATCAGGGTCAATAAGTATAAGTCACTTGAGAATAAAACCCCAAGGTTCAATCCATGCCAGTAGCCTTATTTTACAGATGGAAAAAGAAAGCTTATGAAGGGTGCAATAAACTGCTCAACAACAGGAATCTCTGACAGGGCAGGATTAGAACCCAGCTCTCCTAATAAACAGTTGTGGGTTCTTTTGATTGACAATATATTGCCAGATCATTTGTCTTATTATGCTGGTGTACATTTTATCTGAAAAAATGGAAAATCCATTTCTTAACAGAAGCCTGCATCTCCTCCTTTGAATTGTGAAAAATGTCTGTCATGCCCAAAGTTAAATGGAATCTTCTTCCCCAGTGACGTAATTCATCTAACAATTTCAGCTGTAATTTGAATATTTTTTCCCCTAGCATCACTTCTGGACTTCCTTTATCATTTTCTTATCCACCCACAGCAACTGACCCAGATCTGCCAGAAAGTTGAACATGTACAAAAGGAGGCACCTAAAACCAGATAACACGAATTAGTCTGTAAACTAAGATACTACTGAAGACCTTTCCAAGTGCACCTAGCAGAGGCCTAAGGTAACAGGAGCCGCTCCGCATCACGTGATGTAAAAAGATTTAAGGATCTTCACAGCTCGTCATTTTTGTCACAGGAGCTTCTAACAATGGATTTCAATTTTCATTTTGAACCCGTCACTGTCAGCCCGTTTTAAACGGCTGCCAAGTCCCCACCCCAGGAGATTCTGATTCAGATGGTCTGGGGCAGGTCCCAAGGAATCTATATTTTAAGAAGATCCGTTCAAGAGATTCTGGTGCACAGGGAATCAAGAGAACCACTGATGTACAAAACTCAAATACGATTGTCATGCTGGGGCCTGGTACCACTTATACATCACAACTTTTCATCCCAGGCACTTCTGGAAGCATAGATTCCATCCATAGGGATTACCCAGAAGAGGGGAATAATTGATTCCCGCACCGGTAAAACAGGCGAATAAACCTGCCGAATCATTTCGACTGCTCCCAATTCTAATCCTGTGCTATGTTTTGTAATCTCTAACTTGGCAGGTTTACTTTTGAGGAAGAAATGTAAATTCTGTCAGAGGCGCTTGATACAGGCCCTGGTCCTTACCTTCCTGAGGCGGAAGAGAGTCGCCAAAGGTGGAACAGAATACCGGCCCGGGGAGAACACGAAGCCGATGGCGGGAAGGTCGTGTAGTTTTACGCCCTCCCCTCAACCCTTCAACCTTCCTCCCCTTTCCCTTCCTGTGACCTTGTCAGGACTCCATGGCCGGACCGCACGCCCTCCCAATCCCTCCTCACCCACCCGCTCTCAAAGAAGTCCCGGACACGCTCGGGACAACGGGCTCCGCGAAGTCGGCTCCAGCCCGGTGCCTCCCCAGATACATCCCCGAGCCTTCCAGCTCAGCCGCGATTCGCTCTACAAACCTTTTCTGCATCCCCCCATAGGTTCCGTACGCTCTCACCAGCCCTCACCGGCACCACGAAATGAGGCCTGAGCCCCGCCAACCAGACTTCGCCCCTTTCAGCCCAGGCATCAGCCCCCTCTCCCAGTCCCGCGGCGCCAACCCTCCCAAGGTGCTCTCGACGCGGCCTCTCTTCTCCCCACTCCACCGCTCGGAATCACTCGACCCCCAAAGCCCGTCTGCATCACTTACAGACAACTTCAAGACGTTTCAGGTTCCTACCGTATTCTGACCCCACTCCCGCACCCGCCGTCCAGCCGGCTTCTCCAGGTCCCGCCTACGTCCGGCCTCAGCCAATCAGAAACCAGCAACGGGCACGCGAGGGTCGGGGCGGGTGGATGGGTGCGTGCGTGCGTGTACGCAATGGGTGGGGTGGCCCAGAGAGAGCCCCGGATTGGCTGGGGCGACGTGCGCGGGCGGTGACTTCTCGTCACTGGCTCTTACGTACGGATTGCATCAGAGGTGAGAAGTCGGCTTCTTAGGAATGGCGGAGGACGTTCGAGGGTGCTTCTCGGCCCTTGGCCGTGCGGAACTTGACAGTAGCTTCGCTGTTTTCCTCTTGGGAGGTGGCGGCAGCGAGCATCCGCGAACGCAGCAGGGCGGGGCTGAAGCTGAGAGGGTTAAACCGCGGCGGGTCCTTGAGTCTCGGCTGCGGGTGAGGAGGGGCCGCCGGCGGCTTTAGGGCGCTGGATCCACTCTCATGCCCTGGCACTTACCGGCCGCGAACAGGCGCTATGGGCCTCTGAGCTTGGCGCTTACACTGTAGTCGGAGACAGCCATTCATTACAAGCACGGGTGACTCCATACTGACCGGCGTGGTTTGCCTGAGGAAAGAAGGCACAGGCACCTTGTAACGGTGAACTTCCTGGGACAGAACCCGTAATTTGTTAGTAGATCACTCGGTAACTACCTGGCGAATTGGCGCAAAGCATCAAGCACTGCCATGAGGACTGTTTGCTAACTAAACTAAAATCTCTGGCTATAACCGTGAAACGAGGCAGACTGCCAAGTGCTCTAACCCACAGGTAGAAGCTCAGTGTCATAGGCTCAGGATCTTGAAAGTCTTTTGTCTCATAATTCAGACACAAGTAGGAAACATTCCCTTGTGGCTCATCTGGTAAAGAATCTGCCCACAATGCGGGAGACCTGGGTTCAGTCCCTGGGTTGGGAAGATCCTCTGGAGAAGGGAAAGGCTACCCACTCCAGTATTCTGGCCTGGAGAATTCCATGGATTGTATAGTCCATGGGGTCGCAAAAGTCGGAAACGACTGAGCGGCTTTCACTTTGACTTCAGGCAACATTCATTCTGAGTAGGATAAAAACTCCTTACCTTGGTCGTGTGGAGTGCTTTCAGCTCCTTGCTGGCACGTGTTTTGTCAGGTTCGTGGCGATATCTCCCTGAACACTGTCTTTGAGCTCTGGAGGGCCTTGGTAATGTTAAAAGAAGCAACAGTGGATACAAAGGGCTTTAAAGTTAAGTCGGAAGATCAGAAGTTGATTTAGGGTAATTAAAACAGTAAAAGAGGGACTTATCTGGTGGTCCAGTGGCTTAGAGTCTGTGCTCCCAAAGCAGGGGACCTGGGTTCACTACCTGGTCAGGGAACTAGATCCCATATGCAGCATCTAAGGCCCAGTGCAGCTACATAAATATTTAAGAAAATAAGAGAACGTGAGATTTGAAAATGAAAGCCATATTCATAGGTAATGCAGAAGTCATCAAGTTCCTTAATTCTGGAAATACAAAGGCTAACTGCAGCAATGACCATGGCGTATTCTTTGAATCAAAATAGTGTTAAGTTTGTTTACTAATTTCTAGAGAATGGGATTTGGAGTCAGGCAGACCAGTGCTAGTCCCAGCTTGGCCATATACTAACCATGACTTTGAGCTTCACTTTCTTCCTTTGTAAAAAGAGGATAACAGTAGTAGTGATTAATGAGGAAACACATATAAAGTGTGAGTTATTACTTTAAAAATTCCTATGATATGCATTGTGCGGAAAGAGGCAGACTCTGCCCTACTTGTGTAAGAAATTATCTCTTTCTGATTAGTATGTAGAAACCAGAATCTTGGTAAATGGTAATGATAACTATCAGACGATATAGAAGATTTTAAAAAGATTATTCTGCTATTCTTTATTCAGTACCATAAGAAAACAATAGTGACAACTGATTTAACTATTAAGATTTTCATAATACAGACATTATTATTTTTAATATACAACATATATTGTTTGATTCTTACTCTGTGTCATTTCAAAGAATAATACAGAAGACTAAAAAAATTCAGGTTCTCATGTATTAAATTAATCTTCATGTAGTTTATAGAAAGGCAGCCCAGGAAGTGTCTGCCAGTTTGGGCTAATTTCCCCTCTTTAGAGAGTCTCTCTAACTTTTCATGCTCCAAGGAGCTGTCCACATATGATCATATCCAATATAAAAGAAATGCGCTTCTAAACTCAGACGTCTGTTTAGGTTATGGCTCAGCTTAAAGCTACGTAATCCAGTTTTAGACATCCTTAAAAAACATTGTGTGATCTTTGTGGCATTTTGTCTAAAACAAATCTTAAGACTTTTGAGAAAAATTGAGTATTGAGTATTTTAAAAATAGAAATGAGAGTCAGGGTCACCAAATACTGGACATGTATATTGTGCCTGGTGCTGTGCTGGACTCAGAAATTAGACTCAGTTCCTTCCCTGAAGTAATTTATAATCTGATTAGGTCAAAGGAATAGGTGTAGAAAGCAGTCTGTGAGAAGTCCTTTGAGTGGAAATCCAGGTAGATACCATAGTGAGTGAGCTATTTCAAAGTAGGCTTCTTGGGACTGGGGCTTGAATGTGTGAACTTTGAAGGATGACTAGCGTGTAAGTAAACTGGAAGAATATTCCAGAAAAGGAAACGGTGGGTGGAGGAATAGAAGTAGACTGTGGAATTGTAGTTGCAGTATGAAGGACAATAAATGGGGAAAAGGCAAACACTTGTGACTAAAGCACAGTCAGTGAGTAATGGAGAGTAAGCTCAGTGGGGAGGACCTTTAATGCTAGTAAAAGAACTTGGACAGTATTGTATTTGTTGGCCCTTGAAAGTTTTAGAGCTGGATATTTACAAAAGCTGAGTGTGTTTGAGGTATTGAAAATTGAATGCATTAGAAAGGTACTATCAGCATTTATCTGCCAGAAAGCTAAAGGCTGTTCAGTTTGTGGCTTTTAATGTTCTTTGTATTGAGGCCACAGTCTAGGTCTTAAGTATGTGGAAGGCAGCTACATGCAGTAGTGTCGTTCCTCTACTACCTTGGCAAGGCCTGCTGCTTTAAAGCAGTGATAGTCCATACAGACCAGTGCTCAGGGAACATTGACCAGGGTCCAGGCCATCATAAAATTCCAGACTCTGTAAGATGGCTGTAACTGAACTTATTCTCTCCTGTCCTCCCTGCTGCTCTGGATACTCCTTCCTTATATGCCGGTTCAGTTCAGTTCAGTCACTCAGTCATGTCCGACTCTTTGTGACCCCATGAATCGCAGCATGCCAGGCCTCCCTGTCCATCACCAACTCCCGGAATTCACCCAGACTCACGTCCCTGGAGTCAGTGATGCCATCCAACCATCTCATCCTCTGTTGTCCCCTTTTCCTCCTGCCCCCAATCCCTCCCAGCATCAGAGTCTTTTCCAATGAGTCAACTCTTCGCATGAGGTAGCCAAAGTACTGGAGTTTCAGCTTTAGCATCATTCCTTCCAAAGACATCCCAGGGCTGATCTCCTTCAGAATGGACTGGTTGGATCTCCTTGCAGTCCAAGGGACTCTCAGAGTCTTCTCCAACACCACAGTTCAAAAGCATCAATTCTTTGGCACTCAGCCTTCTTCACAGTCCAACTCTCACATCCATACATGACCACAGGAAAAACCATAGCCTTGACT
>NW_011494615.1:238200-243468 GCF_000754665.1 Bison bison bison | reverse complement strand
TAAGCCAACTTTTTCACTCTCCACTTTCACTTTCATCAAGAGGCTTTTTAGTTCCTCTTCACTTTCTGCCATAAGGGTGGTGTCATCTGCATATCAGAGGTTATTGATATTTCTCCTGGCAATCTTGATTCCAGCTTGTGCTTCTTCCATCCCAGCGTTTCTCATATGCTGGTACTTTCTCTTAAATTCCCTGACTTGACTGGAAAACCTGCTTCCCACTCCATTAACCAAACATGAAACCTGGGTAAATCCCTGATGGTACTTCTGCTTTTGTGTACATGCAGCCAGTGACATGTGGACAGATAACTGGATGACAAGGGGCCAGCGCTCTAAAGAACTGTGGCAGAGATGAGACGTGTCTTCACTCTCAGTAATGTGCTCTGACAAACCTGGCTAAAATTTGCCCAATTTCTGTATACAGTGATG
This sequence comes from Bison bison bison, assembly GCF_000754665.1. Classification (NCBI taxonomy): domain Eukaryota; kingdom Metazoa; phylum Chordata; class Mammalia; order Artiodactyla; family Bovidae; genus Bison; species Bison bison. Next base: position 243,042 of record NW_011494615.1, on the reverse strand, counting down.
TCAAGAGGATTATTTACACAGGAAAGCACTTAAACAGCTCAAATAAGGAAATACATTTGCATCCTTCTAGGTTTGATGCAAGACTTTCAATGACAATATTTTCTAACAAAAAGCTGTGTGGTTGTCACTAAAAAATGGATCTTGGATTCACTGCAGCTCCTCAGAATTCCTTTTTGTTCTTCCTATTAGTTGTTTGGGGTGCGTGGTGGGTAGCGAGAGGGGCAGGTGGAGTGGTGGGTATGTAACTTCTCTAGATGAGCTGAAGGCCACCTGCATCTTTCCCTTGTGTTGGAAATGGTTGGATTTGGAATTAGTACAACCATTTTGTCTTAAAATTTGATGTAATTTTATATCCCATATAATTTATTCAATATGTCTTTTGGTAGAGAGTGAGTAGACAGAATTTGGTGTCTTTAGCATTCAGTTTTAGGTAGTTTATATATTGATTTTAAAAATTAGAAAATTTATAGTCTCATATAAACTATGTAAGTGAAAAGGTTGACTAATTTTTATTATCTGTATTTATACAGGTAATTTGACTAGATTACACAAAGAATTGAGCACTGGAAGCGAAAAGCTGTTTACCTGTTTACCTGGAAACAGCTCTTTCCACTAGAAAGGATAAATGTGATTTTCTACCTGGGCTCCCCAGCTGGCTCCTGGTACTTGGTATGATGGAGAGTCCTGTGGTTGTGCATGAACGTTGGCTTGCAAGCACCGTGGCAGCAGAACCTCCATTATGTTTCCACCACAGCACTTGGTGGTATCCTGCCCATGGAAAATGTTGGTTGAATGACTCAAGACTGTTTCTCTGCAGAGGTGAGTACGAGAGTTCAGTGACTCTGGCTGCATTTCTGCTACTGGACTGTGGTAGCTGGGCAGGGGCTTTGGGCTCCTGTGGCTTCTTCTTCTCTTGATCACCACCCCATAGACAGTCTCCCTTTCAGAACCCTCCTCTCCTCTCCCCAGCTGCCTTGGGTACCCATTGGCTCTCTGCTTTCCCCGACTCTGTCTCTCCCAACGGCGACTTAGGGCTAATTTTACAAGTCTGATAATTCTCTGAGAATGAGGTGCCTCTTCCGGAACGCACTGCCACACTCAGTGGCACTGCAAGTAGGTTTTTATTGACTAATCTCCACTCTCCGAATCATTTTGCCATCACACTGATTGCGAGGCACCATCTGTTTGCCTTGATGACTTAATGAATTGAGGGCTTATGGTGTAGCTGACATCTAAACCAGATCCGTATCTCAATACAGACAGGATAGTGGTTTCCTTTGCCAGAGACGATGGACAAGTATTTTATAATTCTGAGAGAAAAATGGATTATGCAGATAGACACTTCACCCAAATTGGTGGCCCTCATTACTCTCCCTATGCTGATGCTTTTGTTTAGGGACAGGGACGTGCCTGCCCTGTGTCAGGAAAAACCAGAAAAGAAAAATTATCTGTCTGACTCAAATTGAGTTTTGAGTTTTACTCATGAATCAGCAGACAAGTGCTAGCCGTCAAAGTCCTCCTGCTGTTTTGTTTTATGAGAGTCAGAACGGTTTTCTGAGAATGATGAGTATTAAAATAACTAGATAAAATGAGCTTATAACCTTGGTCTGTTGCCTAGTATAGTATGGCTGATTAGAGGGAAATTGCAAGCTGCGAGATGGCTAAGTATTGTGTCCTGTGCAGATTGTGATTGCTTGTGAAATTAGGTAAGCTGTTGCTTAAGGGAAGTTCACCAACAGTTTTAAAAGACCTATGACCACTTCTGGCTAATTTGCTCTTTCATGTAGCTGGGATCTGGAATCCTTGTGGTCTCTGAGCTATTGCTTGCCTTGGGCTGGTAAGGGGACGAGGTGGGAGGTGGCGAGACAAAGGGCAATAGGGAATGATAGTTAATGGGTATCACCCACATTGGGCATGATAAAAATGGAATTGATCTGGAATTAAAGGTGATGGTTATACAACTTTGTGAATATATTAAAACCCACTGAATTGTACACCTTAAAATGGAGAATTTTATGGTATGTAATTTACCATACCATCTGTTTGTCTTGGTGACTTAATGAATTGAGGGCTCATAAATGTGAGAGAGTGTCCCTGGCCTCCCTCTTACCTGTAAGTATCTTACATTAGAAGTAAGCAGCACCAGGGACTTCCCTGGTGGTCCAGTGGTTAAGACTTTGCCTTCCAGTGTAGGGGCTGAGGGTTCGATCCCTGGTCTGGGATGCTAGGATCCCACATGCCTTGTGGCCAAAAAGCCAAAACATAAAACAGATGCAATATTGCAACAAATTCAATAAAGACTTTTAAAATGGTCCACATTGAAAAAAAAAAGAAGCAAGCAGCACCACATGCAGCTACCCAGACAGCCTGCTGTACAACACCAGCACACGCTCAGCACCTCCCATTCTCTGGGCAGGATGCTTCCTTCATACCTGATGTTGTCAAGTGTCTGATCACTAAAACAGCTCGATCAAGCACATATTGTCTTCACTTTACACATGAGAAAGCTGAGGTTCAGCATGGATAAGTAAGTTGCTTATGTTTCCATAGAAGCAGAGGCAGGATTTGAATCTAGTCTTGTTTAGCTCATGCTCTTTCTGGAAGGTTCCATTGCCTGTCTGTACTTTCTTTTCCTTTTTGTGCCTGGTCTCTTTTATTACCTTCCTTTTCCACTGTTAGAATCCTTATCAGTCACAACTTTTGTTTTGAAATATATGTGTAGTTATATCTATGTGTAGTTATATCTTTGGACCTAGTTATATATCCACATATATATCTATGAAATATATGTGTATGTATAGTTATGTCTCTATATGTATGTATATATTCACAAACACATGCACTTTCATATCTGTATATCCATATTTATAGATATTTATATTTATAGTATCGATAAATATTTATAGATAGACAGAGATACAAATAAGATGAGGAAAACTATACCTCTCAATATTAATGATGGTTTTATCTGAGTAGTAGGATAATAATTTTCAATTTTCATTTTTTTCCCTCTGTGTTTTTCTGTATTTATCAAACTAAATTTATTTTGTTATTGTGATCAGAAAGCAATTTTTAAAGTCTTTCATATCCTTTCAGCTTCATATGCCACTATTTTTGTGAATAAAATCTTTCCTGATCTTTAAACTGACACTACCCTGTTGTTGTTGTTGTTGTTTTTTTAATCACACTGTGTGGCTTGCAGGATCTTAGTTCCCCAACCAGGGACTGATCCCAGGTCATGGCAGTGAAAGCACTGAGTCCTAACCACTGAACCGCCCAGGAATTCCCTGATGCCACTCCTTTTTCTTTTGAAACACACTGCCTTTCCCAAGAACTTTGTATTTTCTTGAGTCATTTATAACATTTTGCTTTGTATTCTGGATAGCTTGAGTTTCTTGGAGCCCCACTCAGAGAGGAAGTGTAAGGGAGGCTCATATAATAATACAAAAGGTAACAGAAGAGTTTTGCTCCAATCTATCCCCATGAAGAAAGCTAGGATCTTCCTGATACACCTACCATATCCCAGTCTTAAATCTCTTCTCATCCCTGTGATCGTAGTTGTGTTGTGTCTCCGTTACATTGCTGTTCCCATGACATGAGTCAGTTGTCATGCTTACTTTGGTGTTTATGCGTGATTCTGTCCCATCTCCTATTACTTAGTGATAAGCTGCTGCTGCTAAGTCCCTTCAGTCGTGTCCGACTCTATGTGGCCCCATGGACGGTAGCCCACCAGGCTCCCCCGTCCCTGGGATTCTCCAGGCAAGAACACTGGAGTGGGTTGCCATTTCCTTCTCCAATGCGTGAAAGTGAAAAGGGAAAGTGCAATGTGAAAGTGAAGGTGCTCAGTCATATCCGACTCTTAGCGACCCCATGGACTGCAGCCTACCAGGCTCCTCCGTCCTTGGGATTTTCCAGGCAAGAGTGCTGGAGTGGGGTGCCATTTCCTTCTCCGAGTGATAAGCTAGGCACCATTATTCCATCAGGCCCCACGTGGTCCAGGTTGTGCCTCTGTTCTTTGTTGAAGTTGGAGAAGGACGTCTCTTCCCACCCAGGTTGTACTTTGTCTTTTCTTTTTAAAATTTATTTATTTGGTTATATCGCGTCTTGGTTGTGGCACGTGGTCTTAGTGATTGCAATGAGAGGATTCTCTAGTTGTAGCGCATGGGCTTAAGTTGTCCTGAGGCATATGAGATCTTAGTTCTCTAACCAGGGTTTGAACCCAGGCTCCCTGCACTGGAAATGAGGAGTCCTAGCCACTGGACTACCAGGGAAGTCTCCTCTTTTTTCTTTTTAACTTTAATATATTTTATTTTGGGGTTTTTTTTGGCCGTAATGAGAGGTGTGGGATCTTAGTTCCCTGATGAGGAGTTGAACCCATGCCTCTTGCAGTCTTAACTATTGGACTGCCAGTGAAGTCCCTCTTTTTTCTTTTTTAACATAGGAATTTACAGCGATACATTTCCTCCTAAGCATTGCTTTCACTATATCCTGTAAATTTTGTGTGTTTTGTTTTAGCTGTCTTTCATCTCAAAGTATTTTATAGTTTCCTTTGTTACTTCTTCTTTGACTCATTGGTTACTTAGGAGTGTGTTGTTTAATTTCTGCACAATTGTGAATTCCCTAAATTTCCTAATGTTGATTTAATTTAATTCCACTGTGGCTGAAGAGCATACTTTGTATGAGTTGAGTTCTTCTAAATTTATTGAGATGTGTTTTATGGACAGCAGCCCACCAGGCTCCCCCGTCCCTGGGATTCTCCAGGCAAGAACACTGGGTGGGTTGCCATTTCCTTCTTCAATGCATGAAAGTGAAAAGTGAAAGTGAAGTCGCTCAGTCGTGTCC
>NW_011494615.1:228077-238100 GCF_000754665.1 Bison bison bison | reverse complement strand
TTCAATGCATGAAAGTGAAAAGTGAAAGTGAAGTCGCTCAGTCGTGTCCGACTCTTAGTGACCCCATGGACTGCAGCCTACCAGGCTCCTCCGTCCATGGGATTTTCCAGGCAATAGTACTGGAGTGGGGTGCCATTGCCTTCTCCGAAATTTATTGAGATGTGTTTTATGGACTAACATGTGGTCTACCCTGGAGAATGCTCCACGTGCACTTGAGAAGAAAGTGTGTCCTGCTATCACTGACTGGGGTGTTCCATCCAAGTTTTTAGGTTTTCACTTTTTACCTGGTAAAACACTGTTCATCCTTTGAGTCCCAGTTCATCCCCAGGTCCAGAGGATTTCATCTGTCAAATATTTCTTCATCCATCTCACAAGCAAGAATGTTCAGTTTCCTCATTTGAACTTCTCTTTCCCATAACTGTGATTTCTGGATATGCCAACACCCATAACTATGAGATAGCCTTCATTACAAGTCAGTCTTTCTACACACCCATGTTACGGGGTTTCTTTTGTGCAGGCACCAAGTCTTCACTGTATCTCCATATCCCTGAATATGGAGTATTCAGGAGTAACTTTAAAGCGTGCCATTAAAAGGATGAGCAAATTTGGGCGTCATTGAATACCTTTTAAACAGTGAACCCTAGGCTATGTACTGTCAAGAGTGGAATGGGAAAAGAAAGGCAGTGCACTCTGCCTCTGGGGACCTATAACTTAGTTGAAAAGATAGTATATCTGCTTTAATACACTTTAATACACAAAACCTTTAATACATGGTCTGATGAAGTGCCAAGACAAGGGCTGTAGGAGTCGGACTTCTCCACTTTTTCTCTTTCTCTCTATGCACAGGAAAGAGACTCATTGAGTTGTGAGGTTGAAATAACACTCAGGACTCCTGATTTCCAGCTGTGAATCAATGTGAAATCCTCTGGCTGCCGATCACCCAGCCTTCACTTGGATACTTTCACCCACAGGGAGAAAGCCCAACACTCCCCAGTCAGGACTTATGATGGTTGTTTGCTAATTTGGGGTGGTAAGGGGAAGCTGAATTGCTTTTTTGCTACTATACACCATTTAGTCTTCCTCATAAAATAATCTATACACCTGAAAGGATATGTGTAAAGTCAACAAGGAAGGAAAAGAGTTCTAGTCATAAGCTTTAATCTCAGTAGGCTAGGTCAGAGTGTTAGGTAAGCAAAGTCAGATCAGGTTGACTGGACAAGGGTCACTTCTGGGGGAAACAAAGTGAATTATTTTCTGAGGCCTATTATTCTCCCAGAGCCCACCTGTATGTGAATGTTCTGGGAAGATCTGAGGGTATGAGATTTGGAGAGGTAAATTCATCCCACATGCCAGTTAGATATTTTATTACATCTAATTTAGGATTAAAGACCAATGATTTCGGGGGCTCATTAGGGTATTTCTGGAGGTTTCTTGTCAGGAATACAGTGTAGTAAGGAAGGTTTTCAAGTCAGAATGTAAACTCTTTTCTCTAGAAACCTCTGAAAACAGAATCGTATTAGAAAATAAAATTATGTTATGAAGTACTTACCGTTTTGGTGTTGTGCACTAAATAAAACAGGAGGATAATATAAGGGCTGGCCCATCACCGCATATAATAGCTGACTAAACGAGTAATATCTTTGTTACAGTCTCCACAGACACATTTATTGACAGGCAGTCAGAACACTATGGGGTGGAACAGTCTTGAGGGCAGGAACATCAAGCCGTCTGATAGCGTGGAATTAGCAACAGAGCAGGTCTGGAATAACACTTAGCAGGGTGGAAGAATGGGCAAGCTTTGGGTGGAGAGGACAAGAGATGAGGGTTGGTGACAGGGCTACAGAGGTTGAATGTATAAGACATGCTATTTAATCAATGCAAAGCACCTAGAAGGCTGTAAACCTGGGCTTTGGTAGAGGCAAGGCACAGGACACGCCTTCTGCGTGTCCACATAGGTGTGGCAGAGTTCGTGCAGCTTTGGAACGAGATTTGCTCTCAAAGTGCAAAGAAGCCATCCATGTGACTCTTAGTAGCTTTTACTGAGTTGATGACTAAGACTGTGTCTTGTGTCTATGACTTACCAGAATTTGTCTTCCCAAGAGGTCAGAGGAGAAAATGGGAGTGGTGGGCCAGGAATAATGGGCAGTTCTGGGTGGGCCAGAGTGAGTCACCTGCTTCAGTGCTAATACCAGGAGATTAGACCAAGGGCTTTTGTGTCTGCTGTTTTTCTCTTCACCTTTTCCCCAAATCCTGGCTCTGTCACCTCTTTCATCCTTTGACTTTTCTGATAGGGCCATGGAGTTGGAACAGCTCTAACTTTACTGATAGAGACCCTGCAGCCCAGAGGGGCCTTATTCCTACAACATGTCAGTTTCAGAGTTGGGACTAGAAAGGCCTCATGACTACCAAGCCCTTGCACCTTGTCCTCCCCCAACGTGGCTTTCCTTTTTAAGTCGCCTCCCTGTGTGCCAACCAAGGGGCAAAAGGGACACAGGACAGGACATGACAGAAACTTGAAGTGGTGGTCTCTCGAATATAAGGTGCCCCAGGGAACGTGAGGAGAGGCAGGGGGAGTCGGGCCACAGGCCCATCTTCCATGACCCCATTCTCTCCCATATTTTCTTCTGCAGTGTAGTCCCTACAAGTGAAAACATCTTACCTTGAAATTTTGTCTGTGACTGCCACCCCTGATAGTCTGGCCTCGTCAACAGGATAAGGAACAACATGGAAGAAGAGCAGAAGGTGTAATGTAGGATGAAGCAGCAAAACTCATGAGATCCCTTCATGCCTTACTTTTATCTTCTCCTCCCTTGCCTTCTACTCCTGGCAGTGCTGTACCTAAGTTCTGTCCTTGGCTGGTTTACTTTTCAGAAAGGCTTTGTTGCTTCTGGCAAGCATTGTTAAGTTAAACCTGCTGGTCTATCTGTTTGACTACCGCTGTAACCCTCTCCTCTCAGACCCCTCAAAATCAGATGTACACTCTTTCCCTGTGGGTTAGATAAATGTTCTATTGATGCTTCTGTTAGGATCAGGAAGGGAACTCCCAACATCCTTTCAGTAAATCAATGTAAAACATTTTGGTGCCTCTTTTGTATAATTTGGGATTGGTGATACCAGAGATGGCCCAGAAGTTCCAAGCCTGATCCTGGGACCATAATTTCGCAAAACATTTAAGGCAAACAAACAAACTCTCATCATCGCCAGTCTGAATCAGAGATCTGTGAGAAAACAAGGAAATGGCCACCCAGCAGAGGTTGCAAGATCTCATTAAGGCTGTTGGTGAAACTCTTTGTCTTTTATGTACCTGTGAAAAGCCCATGAAAGCAAAAGAGCAAGCCCTCCTTAGAGAAGGTGTGCCAGTTCTCACTTAACATCTCCTTATTCCAATCCACCTTTCACTGCTTTGCTTGTGATATCACATTTCTTCCTTGTCAGCAGGCTCACTGTTGAGCTCTGTCAGTAGAGGGTGCTAGAGGACAAATTTCATCTGCATGAGTGAGTGGTTTCATCTTCTGCCTACTAGAGTCCCAGTCATGAGGGAGTCCTGCTTGCCAGTCAAGGCCCAAATAATGAAAATGTTGTCCGGATATTATCAGTATCAAATTATTGATTTAAGAATTATTTAAAATTTAAGACTGAGATATTTACATTCTTTTATTGTGCTAGGTCTTTGAAATCTGGTGTGTGATTTATACATGTAGCACTTCTCAGTTTGGACATTCAGGTGCTCAGTAGCCACATATGGCCAGTGGCTTCTGTATTGGACAGTGAAGCTCTGGAACATGGTTTGCCTACACATACTTAATGGGAATGACATTTGGGAGACAGTTTAAAAAAAAGGAAACTGCATAAAAAATATTAGACTTAATCCTGTAGCTTTATTGATCATATTAATGTTGTATTTTAAAATCATTTTCTTGTGCTAAGTATAAGTAAACATAATAGTGATTATGTGTATTATTTTAGGAATCAACATTTTCAGTATAAAAATAAAGGAAGTACAGTCTCAGAATCAAGAATTTAAGTAGAAACACTGTTGAACATTACCGTTGAGTTACTACTCAATCGTGTTGATATTAATCCATTTAGTAGTGTCATAAAGAATACAGAAACTGTTAAAAATAGCAGTTAGGAGACATTATCTGATTCAAAGGGACTGTAGTATCATGAATCTGTAAGTTCTGCCATTGAGTCAGAAGAAAACCATACGAAATATCCAAAATCCAAATGGATCTAATTTTAAAGATCCTCAAATGTTGCATAGTTCTATGAATATGAAAGAATGCACATTTCCATCAGGGCTTCAGTGATCTCTAGAGATATTTATGTAAAGGTATTTACATATCTAAGCATGTATATTTGGGCTTCCCAGATGGTGCCAGTGGTAAAGAAACTGCAACGCAGGAGATCTAAGAGACATGGGTTCAATCCTTGGGACAGGAAGATACCCTGGAGAAGGGCATGTCAATCCGTTCCAGTATTCGTGTCTGGAGAATCCCATGGACAGAGGAACCTGGTGAACTACGGTCCATAGAGTTGCAAAGTCAGACACAACTGAAGTGACTTAGCTCACAAACATATATGTTTATGTATCTTAGAATTTCAAAACTTAGTCAAGTAATCAATGTGACTAAGAGCTTTGGAGTTTTAGGGAGAAAAAAATACATAAAATAAAACTTGAACACAGGGAAATGGACTAGGTGATCACGCCTACATTTATGTATTTAGGTATATATTTACATTTTAACTTTTTTTTTCCCTAGAGTATTTTAAAGCAAATCCAAGATATTATATATTATATACTATTTCATCCAATTATTACTCCTTTGACATTATGGAGTGATTAACATAACTTTATATAGAATTTAGTGTTGCCCATGGGTTCTCAAATATGCTTCTCCTCCTCCCAGCCCAGGAGTCTGCTAGCAGACCCTGGTATGATAACTGCCTGCCTTAGGTGCGTAAGCATTTTTTAACCTGGAAATAAAGGTTAAATAAATAGAATATGAATAAAGCATAGGAATAGTTAAGGAAAAGACCCATTAGCATTAACATTTTTGTGTGAAGTAAGTAAGTGGCTTTGCGTATTTGATATTTTATAAATGTATCACAGGAAGGGTAATCTTGATCTAGTAGAATGATAGCTTTGTAACTGGTTTGAAATGTTTAAGCAATGTACATTTTTTTAAGGTGAAATCTTACAAAATTATTCTTGATATTGGAACACTTGGAGGCCTTTAGACTCCTAATATTTAAAGTTTAGTGTATTGGATTTATAAGTATGAATTTCGTCCCAGGAAGGCTTTGCTTATGAGTTAAAGAAGTTGAAGTACGTAAAGGGAAATGCTTGAGACAAAACTGGCCATTATATGAATATATGCTCCCTGTTCTGGTCTATAGCCCTTGTCATTTCCAATGTAAGAACCACCAAAGAGCCTAGAAAAGGGGGCCCTGATACAGAAAAGGCTGCCCACACACTAGCAGCTTGCTCTCCTGTGCTACCTATTTATAGCCTCCACCAGGATGGGCAACAGGAGGTCCCAGGCCCCTCCTCCTCCTTCCTGCCTATCTGAGCTTGTGATCCTAGGGCATAGTCAGATGAAGGAGCATGATAGAATAAAAAATGCCAGGCTTGACCTGGACTTTCCAATTTATTGGTTTATTTCTTAAGTGCACTGCCCTTCTTCTGTCACTGGTAACGGGGGGGAAGCACCCCAAAAAGATGATATAAGTGTCAGTTGTCATCCACTGGATCTGAGTTGTTAGACTTATTCTCTGAGTAGCCTGCGGAAACCCCTCCTGGGAGGAAGATCCTACCATAGTCAGAAGAACTCCAAAGATGCATTCCTCTCTGGGAAAAGATAGATTCATACCTAACTCAGACTGATGTTCTCGATTTTATGGGATAATTTTTCAAACATGTTTTTATAAATTACAAACCATATATCCCTTCCAAATTCCAAAGCTCTGGTGATCTAGTGGCAAAACTATGGAACTAAGCAAAACTAAACAAAACTTAGCAACAAGGAGGCTTTACATGGCCTGAAGCCCTTTTGAGGATCAAGATGAATGGTAATGCTGCAGTTCATCAGTCGACCAGATCTCAAGACTCAAGCCGTATCAACATGTAGCTAGTTTTCCAGTAGTGTCACTTCAACCCCGAGAGCTGTCTTACTTGTCTTTTGCATTCTTATTTTCAAGTTCTCAACTATGTCCCGGGTTCCTCTGCAGCCCAGGTCACCACAGAATCCATATAACGCATATGTTCCAGCAGGATACAGGTCTATGAAAAGGAACTTCCATAAAGAACCTAGATGGAAAAAGCCCTGTGAGTTCTGTTGGCCATCCCCACAGGATTCTGTGGGGCCCTCGACCACGCTCAGCTATGCTAGGGTGGCTGGCCACAGCTGCATCAAAACCGATAGTGAACAAGGTAAATCTGTATGTAATTCATAGAGACCACAGAGCCCTGGGAAGTCTTAGCCTGGGAAGAAAAGGAGGTTACTTTGTGGCATTCAAGATATCCTGGGTGAAGACCACAAGAGCGTGGGACTGTGTGGAGTTGCCAGGTAAATACCCTCAAGTCTAGATATGAAAGATGCGGGGCTGGTAGTAGGATTCTGAAGTCCTCACCTTGCTTACCACTGTAGTTTACTGCTGTGCATCAGGAGCCTCGTGCCTGCCCCTTTCCACCATGCCTTCTCCGTCAAATGCCTTTGCAGTGGTGACCCATGGCTACCCAGTAGTTAGTGCACAGACTTTAGCATTGTCTCTAAAGTCCGCTGACTGCTGCTTACTCTGCCTTCAGTACACAAGGTGATAGATGCTATAAAAACTTCCCTTGCCTAAAGGTTACCTAAGTAAAACATGGATCCTCCCTGACACAGCATTTTTGCTGGTTAGCTGCTTTGGAATATAGAGAACCAACAAACATTTGGCTTTATGTCCTTTTTATAATTCTTGGAACTGGGTTTTTGTTTTTAACTTGAAAAGTCCATTGTAAAACCAGTGGGAATTCTAGAACAAGGCCTATTGGAACTAATGCCATTGGGGCTTCCCGAACCAATGAGTTGTCGTTTGCCTCTGTAAAAGGAAGAATAAAATAGCTCATGAACTTTAACTGTGGCTCAAGGTAGACAGAAGAAGATAACCCATAAAATGAAAGAAGTGAAGTTTCTTCACTCCATAAGATGAATAATTCTTCAGTTGGTTCAGGCAGATCCTAGACGTTGGTGGGTGATTGTTAAAAGTTATTCATTACAAATTAATAATTATCCTGATCACACGATGAACTCTGTGTATTTGTTATGCTACTTAGGGTTTGTTTGTCATGTTACATTAAACAAATCTCCCTCTCAACTCTTAACTTTTTGAAGGGCTAAACAAATGGTCCTCTTAGGAGCAGAGAAGCAAAACAAACAAAGACTGTGAAATTATTTATAGACTGAAAGGGCATATTTGTAGACTACTGCATAAATATTATATAAAGGTGATACATCTATCAAAGGGAGGATTCAGAGAGGAAAGCAGCCCCCATCATCCCTAGAACTTCTTGCCAGTTTTTTCTGAAAGATAAACTCTGAATTAGCAGAAAATCTTAACTTTTGACTCTATACACAGAAACTATGTGTATCTAATAGTTTCCTCCTAATCTATCTTGAGTGTTTTACTGGAAGTAAACTCTGCCCTCTTTAAATGTGTCCATTATCAGACCCTTTTTCAAATACCTTTTGAAGTTTGTTAATATAGGCTCATCAGTCACAGGCCTAAATGTAAAACCTGAAAATATAAAATTTATAGAAATCTTTGTGACTTGAGGGTAGGCAAAGGTTTCTTAGGTAAGACACAAAAACAAAAAGCACAATCCGTAAAAGAAAAGTTGTTTGTACTTCACTAAAATTAAGAACTACTGCTATTCAAAAGATACTGTTGTGGTAACGAGAACACAAGTCACAAACTAGGAGAAAATATTTGCAAACCATCTGCCTGATAAAGAACTTGTATCCAAGATAAACAGAGAGCCCGCTGTACTCAACAGTAAGAAAACAGCTCAGCTTTAAAAATGGACAAAAGATTTGAAAAAGACACTTCACCAAAGGACATATATGGATGGCAACATATATAGTCATCCATATATGTTCACCATCATTAGTTCTTAAGGAAATACAACTCAGTAGCACAATTAAATACTACTTCACACTTAAAAGAATAACTAAAAGTAAAGACTGACCAATCCAAGTACTCAGGAGATTGTGGAGCAGTTTGAACTCACATACTTTGCTGGTGGAGGTGCAAAATGCACAGCCACCTTGGAAAACAGTGTGCCTGGTTTCTCTCACAGCACAGTGTAGACTTACCATACAACCTAGCTGTCCCATTCCTAGTTTTTACCCGAAAGAAATGAAAACCTGTGTTTACCCCAAAATTGCATATGAATGTTTGCAGCAGCTTTATTTGTAATCCCCCCCAAAATGGGAACAAACCAAATGTCCCTCAGCTGCAGAGTGGATAAACAAACTGGTACAGCCATAAATATTGTTGAAGGGAATGTAATTTGGTATAATCACTTTGAAAAACTGTTTGGCAGTATTTACCCAAGACAAGCATATTCCCCAGCAATTGCAGTCCTAGAGACACCCACCCATTAGAAATGTGTGATATGTTTGCCAAAAGGCTTGTACAAGAATGTTACAGCAGTACTACTTATAATAACCGTAAAAGAAAGAGTCTGATTCCATTTTTGATGTTTGACCATGATAGCCTGCAAGCCCCATTATTCTTTCCCTTTTCACTCCACTCCTGGACATGCCAATAAGAAAAGCTAGATACTTGCTTCCTTGGCATGAGTGGGAAGGTGAGACTCCTGAAACTCCAGCCAGTGGGAGAGGGCGTCTTCACCTTTGATCCCCCTCTCTCCATCCACTGTAAAAACTAGAGCCACTTGCATCTTCTGCTTAAGCCAAACATGCTGGTTTGAGTGTGGGCCCTGCTGTCCCCAGAAAGCTTTACTATGTGATTAATCTTTCAAATCCTCTTGTGAGTGTATTGCGTCATTAGTCCCCAGCTCCAAACCAATTTTGGTTGGGTAGAAGCGTGGATGCTACCCTCCAGGGAGCACCCACAAAGCAGACCCTAAACTGGACTCTATTCAAATGCCAAGTCAACAGATACATGGACAAATTTATTGAATATCCACTGGGTAGAACCTACAGGGCAGTGAGAATGGATGAAATACAACTGCATACAATCTCACAAACATAATATTGAACAAAACAAACACAAAAGAATATATTTAATATATGTTTGTTGCTCAGTTGTGTCCCAACTCTTCGCAACCCCATAGATAGTAGCCCACCAGGCTCCTCTGCCCCTGGGATTTCCCAGGCAAGAATACTAGAGTGGGTTGCCATTTCAAAATATATGCCATGGGGTTGCAAAGAGTCAGACACAACTGAGCGACTGAACAACATTTAAATAAACTTTAAAAACAGGGCAAAGCTAATCTATGGTATTAAAAGTCAGAATCAGAGATCAGATCAGATCAGTCGCTCAGTTGTGTCTGACTCTTTGCGACCCCATGAATCGCAGCATGCCAGGCCTCCCTGTCCATCACCAACTCCCAGAGTTCACTGAGACTCAGTGAGACTCAGAGTTCACTGAGACTCAGTGAGACTCAGAGTTCACTGAGTTCACTGACTCAGTCCATCGAGTCAGTGATGCCATCCAGCCATCTCATCCTCTGTCATCCCCTTCTCCTCCTGCCCCCAATCCCTCCCAGCATCAGAGTCTTTTCCAATGAGTCAACTCTTTGCATGAGGTGGCCAAAGTACTGGAGTTTCAGCTTTAGCATCATTCCTTCCAAAGAAATCCCAGGGCTGATCTCCTTCAGAATGGACTGGTTGGATCTCCTTGTGGTCCAAGGGACTCTCAAGAATCTTCTCCAACACCACAGTTCAAAAGCATCAATTCTTCGGCACTCAGCCTTCTTCACAGTCCAACTCTCACATCCATACATGACTGCAG
>NW_011494615.1:218909-227977 GCF_000754665.1 Bison bison bison | reverse complement strand
TCCACTGTTTCCCCATCTATTTCCCATGAAGTGATGGGACCAGATGCCATGATCTTCGTTTTCTGAATGTTGAGCTTAGCTAACTTTTTCACTCTCCACTTTCACTTTCATCAAGAGGCTTTTTAGTTCCTCTTCACTTTCTGCCATAAGGGTGGTGTCATCTGCATATCTGAGGTTATTGATATTTCTCCCGGCAATCTTGATTCCAGCTCTTGCTTCTTCCAGCCCAGCGTTTCTCATGATGTACTCTGCATATAAGTTAGGTAAGCAGGGTGACAATATACAGCCTTGACGTACTCCTTTTCCTATTTGGAACCAGTCTGTTGTTCCATGTCCAGTTCTAACTGTTGCTTCCTGACTTGCATACAAATTTCTCAAGAGGCAGGTCAGGGGGTCTGGTATTCCCATCTCTTTCAGAATTTTCCACAGTTTATTGTGATCCACACAGTCAAAGGCTTTGGCATAGTCAATAAAGCAGAAATAGATGTTTTTCTGGAACTCTTGCTTTTTCCATGATCCAGCGGATGTTGGCAATTTGATCTCTGGTTCCTCTGCCTTTTCTAAAACCAGCTTGAACATCAGGAAGTTCACGGTTCACATATTGCTGAAGCCTGGCTTGGAGAATTTTGAGCATTACTTTACTAGCGTGTGAGATGAGTGCAATTGTGCGGTAATTTGAGCATTCTCTGGCATTGCCTTTCTTTGGGATTGGAATGAAAACTGACCTTTTCCAGTCCTGTGGCCACAGCTGAGTTTTCCAAATTTGCTGGCATATTGAGTGCAGCACTTTCACAGCATCATCTTTCAGGATTTGAAATAGCTCAACTGGAATTCCATCACCTCCACTAGCTTTGTTCATAGTGATGCTTCCTAAGGCCCACTTGACTTCATATTCCAGGATGTCTGCCAATTTGGGGAGTGGGGTGCAGATGCTGAGCTCAGAATGGGGATAGAGCATCTAAGAAGGGTCTGAAGTTAGCCCTTATGTCCAGCCAAAGGGAGCTGGTCTCAGCCACACTGAGGGGGACAAATGGCTTCTGTGACAGGAGAGGTGGGCAACTGAGGGTTCCACTATGCTTGGGCTTTGTGTGCCTCACCAGGCAGTCTAGGCTGGTTTTGGAATCAGTTTTATTCAGATGCTAGATGCTAATCCAATAAGGTAGGTAGTAATCCCCATTCTACTGATGAAGGTACTGAGGCCCAGGTAACTTGTTTTATAAATGGCAGAACTAAGGTTTGAACTCAAACCCAGCTCTTAACTTTTTTGGACCATAGTTTCCACTGGCAGCCTGGTGAAACCTATGGGCCTATCTCAAAATAATGTTTTAAAAAGTATAAAATAAAACAGATTACTGACGCTATTGAAATTGCTAAGAAATGCCAGTCCTATTAAAATACAGATGCTAAGCTATGTTTTTCCAATTGTGGCATGGTATGTGCTATACCTGTGTTTCTTTACCGGCGTCTTAAATACCAGATACAGCTGTGGGTCTGAAAACCAAAATTTTTAGGAAGTGATGGGTGTATTTTGTGATGTCTGTTGCAATGGTGATGTGAAATGGAATTATTAGTGACTTTACTAGTGACTGAGTCACAGGTCAGATTCCATTAGAAGGAAATACTGAATTTCCATGAGAGGTCAGTGACAATAAAGATGTAATCTTGTTCCACTTAAGTTCAGAGACCTGTATCCTAGGCATGGGTCCAGTGGGGATCTGTGGACTGCAGGTTAAGACCCATTCATTCTGTTGTCTCTGACTTGTCTTCCCTTCCCTCTGTTGCCAGCGCTTTACTGGAAACCAGCCTGTGAGCTAGTAAATTGCAAAGAATACTGAGTTCTTGTTAAATAACAAGAAAAGATCATAGGATCCAAGAAATACTGAAGGCCTCTGATGCCTCAGACAGTCTATTGGACACAGAAATACATAGAAGAATAAGATGTTGCCATCCTTTCAAGAAGCTCCCAGCCTGGTAGAGGCAGTGTATCCAAGCAGTTTTATGATTGACCTCCAGTGAGTTAAACAGGCAAGAAGCGAGTGCTTTGGTAACAGAGGCAGAACAATATTATGGATGTGTAGTCCAGGATGGTATCCTGTAAGAGGCGACACTAGGGCTGACTCTGGCGATGAGCACCTTCAGAGGGGGCAGTTAGGCACGTAGGCTCTGCTTTCAGATGACCTGGGTTCAAAATGTCCTAACTATGGGCAAGTCTGCCTCATCTCTCCATACCTGCTTTCTCATCTATAAAAGGGAGTGACCTGACCAGGTCACAGGGCCAGTGTGAAGACTGAATGAGTTTAAATGTCATTAGCCATGATGATGGTGCGGATTATCATTGGGGAGGTGGACTGTCTGGAAGGACAAAGCCTTTGTAGGGGTTAAGGACAGCTTGTATTGAGCTATCAAGGCTGGATTATTTTCTTGTGAAAGGAGCAGGACTGGGAGAGCCAGAAGTTCTGGAATTTAATGTGGAACACAGAAAGCGTGTTTTATTTTCATCATTTGTGTTTTAGTTTTATTTTGCATCAGGGAGTAACTTCAAACCTTTGATTTCCATAAGACAAGGCTAGTGTGAGTATTTAAGTTTTAAAAAGTGATGAATTGACTTAGAATATTCATATAGTAATCATAGTACAGGTGGTATGAGATGTGGCAAAGAATGTGAAAGCAATGGCAATGCCTGGTTTGAATCACTGGATTAGGAGACAGGAATCACCTTCACCTTACAGAATTTTATATTTTACTTTAAAATTTCTATTTTATTGAAGTATAGTTGATTTACAATGTTGTGTTAACTTCTGCTATATAGCAAAGTGAGTAGTTACATAGATATTCGTTTTCATATATATTAATACATTCTTTTTCATATTCTTTTCCATTATGGTTTATCACAGGATGTTGAATATAGTTCCCTATGCTATATATACACCAGGACCTCATTGTTAATCTATAATAGTTTGCACCTGCTAATCTCAAATGACCAATCCATCCCCTCTTCCACCTTGGCAACCACTAGTTCTCTGTGTCCACTTTGCAGAATTTTAATTTCCTGGCCCAGCCCAGTATTCTCTGCAGCCTTGGATGGGACATGGAGGCTGACAGTAAATACACAGTATTTAGGAAAAGCCTAGAATTCCTGTCCATGTACTTTCATTTCTGGATACATTCAAGGGCAGTATTTCAAACTGTGGGTCACCACCCAGAAGTGAGTTGTGAAATCACTTAATGTGTTATGTCCAGCATTTTAGAAGTATGAAACAGAATAAAATTGAAAATGTCAAAATGTGTTACGGATTGTCAGGGCATTTATTTTTTTTATGAAACTTGTGTAGTTGCTTGCTGGGTAAAATGCATTTCCTGTTGGGTTACAGGCAAAAGTATCTGCTCAGAGAGAAACAGGCCTGGCTTCTAGTCCAAGCTCTGCTCCTGCTCCACTGTCTAGCGGGGGGATCCCCACACCCTCCGAGCCATGGAGGCAGGCTAATTTTGCTGGGTGGCTAACAGGTTAGGTTATGTTTGGGATTCAGACTTAGCCAAGGTGTTCTCCAGCCCACTTATAAGCCCAGAGCCCTCCACCTCCACCCCCTAGGGATTGAGTTCTCTAGGAGGGAGGCCTGGGATCAGGCCAAATAGGGCCCCAGAACTTTTCACGGTCACCGTCCTGAGATCATACAGATATTCCTTTTTGCAGTTTTTCACTCCACATCCCAGGCTTCAGCTTCCAAAGATTTCATCACATTTCCAATCATAGCATTTCATTATCTTATGGTTTCTTAATTTTGTGGCCACACTTCCCACTGTGATATGTAGTATCTGGGTGGAGCGTATTCCCAACCTGAAGCAGCCTCTGTGTTCTTTACCTCAGCTCTCCTGTGGAACCAGAGGAGGCACACTGGGCCTCTCCAGCTCCCAGGGGATCCTTCCCCTGAATTTGGTTCAGCAGTTTCCTCCCATTGACCCACTGCAGAGAGGGCTTGGTGGCAGCTCAAGGGGACAGTTCTTGGGTGGAGTATGTAATAGATAAATGTCTTAGCAGACCCCAAGACAGGGATGTGAGTATAGATTTTAGTTTCAGTTTTATTTATACAGTTGCATTCATTTTTTAAAAATAAAGCAAAGAAGATCAGCCATTGGCAGTGTCATGTGGTTCAAGTGGGTAGTTTATTTGGGAGGTGGAAACACAGGCAGGATAGTGGGGAAGTGAGACAGGGGAGGGAGGGGTCATGTAATCCCGTTTGGGAAATTCAGGATAACAGTGCAGACCATTCACCTGAGGGTTACTGGTGGCTCTTTTTTTTTTTTTTTTTAAAGTATATTTGTCTGTGCCAGGGTTATCTGTGGCAAAGGGGATCTTTATCCCCTTTGCAGTATGTGGGATCTTGTTCCCTGACAAGGGATCTAACCCAGTTCAGTTCAGTCGCTCAGTCATGTCCGACTCTTTGTGACCCCATGGACTGCAGCACACCAGGCTTCCCTGTCCATCACCAACTCCTGGAGCTTACTCAAGTCGACTGAGTTGGTGATGCTATCCAACCACCTAATCCTCTGTTGTCCCCTTCTCCTTCTGCCTTCAGTCTTTCCCAGGATCAGTGTCTTTTCAAATGAGTCAGTTTTTCCCATCAGGTGGCCAAGGTATTGGAGTTTCAGCTTTAGCCTCAGTCTTTCCATTGAATATTTAGGACTGATTTCCTTTAGGATGAACTGGTTGGATCTCCTTGCAGTCCAAGGGACTCTCAAGGAACTGCTCTCCTGCATTGGGAGCGCAGAGTCTTAGCTACTGGACCAGCAGGGAAGTCCCTAGTTGAGGGCTCTTGAGGTGGTAGAAAGTGTTGTATCCCTGGAACTTCTGGCCCAGTCATTGGTTACGGACCCTTGATGGGGTGGGATGTTTTAGTTCTCTGGAACTTCTGGCCGGGCGACTGCTGAGGACTCTTGAGGGGGCGAGAACATTATTTCCTTGGAACTTCTGGCGCACGGCACTGTTGGGGAGGCAGAGGTAAAACAGGCTTTGTTAGCCAGAGCAAGCCCTGAGACATGGCATAGTGGGTGTTGCCAGTTGGGAGTCAGCCAGTGGGTATAAGGAAGGGTTGGGTCTTGGAGCACCAGCAGTGGCACCTGCTGCAGAAGCTGTGCCCTTGGATTCTGAAAGTGCCAGTAGCTCTTGAACACAAACTCAATATACAAAAAAATATCATATTTTCAAGAACAACTTATTTTCTGTTTTGTGACTGCATTCCACAGGATAATGGAAAAGAAATATCAGTCAGTGTGAGGATCACCCTTTGCCCGGAATTGCATCAGGTCTAGGAGACTCAGTCAGGGCCAAGGCAAGCACTATGCCACATGGTTCTTGGTGGAATCTGCCCATACAGGCCTCCACTTAGACATTTTGCTGCCTCCCAATTGGTCTCCAGCCCTATATATGCACACTCAGGATGGTCCACCAGCACCTTCAGGCCTGGCAGTTCACTGAGTACCTCATTTTGTTGCATCTGTGCCAAGCTAGGGAGTGGGATGGGGCTGCCTGTAGCTGTACTCAACTTAGACTCACAATGTGCCATGTCCCTCTTTCCCTTGATCCCAGAAACCCCAGGTCTCTGATGGGGAAGCAGAGCCCAGGGTCATCTAGTGTCTAGAGTGACATGCTTCCCTCAGGCCCCTCATCTTCTCCCCAGCCTGGGGAATAAGTTTTTAGTTTGATGAAGGGCGGAAAGAGAACCTTAATATCCTCAAACTCCTGTACTCAAAGGACAAGGAAAATTCAGACTTTTTTAAGATCTTGCTGTTTGAGTAAAGGGAAAGTCAATATGGGGAAGCATGAATTGACATTTCAAAAATGCTCCATGCCACCATGACCAATGCAGTGTGGCCACCACGTCCTCCATAGATGCTCCCACTACTACTCTTTACCCACTGTGTCCATTATAGCTTGTGAAACAGAGGAAAGAAAGCTGTCATTTTAAGCAAAGCTGGAGTCCTTAACTTGGGGGCCCATGATATGACTCAGGGAGGGAACCCTGAATTTTGATAGGAAGAAAATTTACATTTTTATTTTCATTGTGTGCGTGCTAAGCTGCTTCAGTCGTGTCTGACTCTGTGGGACCCCAAGGACTGTAGCCTGCCAGGCTCCTCTGTTCATGGGATTCTCCAGGCGAGAATACTGGAGTAGGTTGCCATGCCCTTCTGCAAGGGATCTTCCTAACTCAGGGATTGAACCTGCATCTCTTACATTTCCTGCATTGGCAGGTGGGTTCTTACCACTAGCACCACCTGGGAAACCCCTTTATTTTCATTAACCTCTGACAAAATTAACATGTTTGATTATGACTGTAAGCAACCAAAAAGTAGTGTTATTAGCAGGATCTTGTCACAGGTATCTTAAAAATATAATTTATATTTATCACTGTCATAGTAGTTGTAAGATTTGTTGCTATATCTTTTTAAATGTGTTAATAATGAAAGGCATATGTTACTGTATCATAAATGTGTTTTTAAAAATACTTTAAGAACTGTATTTCAGAATAATTTTTTACCTTTTTAAAAATCATCTTACCATAATTTTAGACATGCATTTGCAAGAAATAATACAGAAAGATCCTATATCCCTTTCATGTAGTTTCTCCCAGTATAACCTCTTGCAATAAGCAGTTCATGATCTGAGCCACAATCAGCTCCCAGTCTTGTTTTTGCTGACTGTATAGAGTTTCTCCATCTTTGGCTGCAAAGAATATAATCAGTCTGATTTTGATATTTACCATCTGGTGATGTCCAAGTGTAGAGTCTTCCCTTGTGTTGTTGGAAGAGACTGTTTGCTATGACCAGTGCATTCTCTTGGTGAAACTCTGTTAGCCTTTGCCCTGCTTCATTTTGTATTCCAAGGCCAAACTTACCTGTTACTCCAGGTATCTCTTGACTTTCTACTTTTGCATTCCAGTCCCCTGTGATGAAAAGGATATCTTTTGGGGTGTTAGTTCCAGAAGGTCTTATAGGTCTTCAGAGAACCGTTCAACTTCAGCTTCTTCAGCATTACTGTTGTGGTATAGATTTGGATTACTGTGATAGTGAATGGCTAGACCATTCACCAGACCATTCAGGTATGACCTAAATCAAATCCCTTATGATTACACAGTGGAAGTGACAAATAGATTCAAGGAATTAGATCTGATAGACAGTGCCTGAAGAACTATGCATGGAGGTTCATGACATTGTACAGGAGGCAGTGATCAAGACCATCCCCCACAAAAAAATGCAAAAAAGGCAAAATGGTTGTCTGAGGAGACCTTACAAATAGCTGAGAAAAGAAGAGAAGCTAAAGGCAAAGGAGGAAAAGAAAGATATACTCATTTGAATGTAGAATTAAAAAGAATAGCAAGAAGAGATAAGAAAGCCTTCCTCAGTGATCAGTGTAAAGAAATAGAGGAAAGCAATAGAATGGGAAAGACTAGAGATCTCTTCAAGAAAATCAGAGATACCAAGGGAACATTTCATACAAAGATGGGCTCAATAAAGGACAGAAATGGTATGGACCTAACAGAAGCAGAAGATATTAAGAAGAGGTGGCAAGAAGACACAGAAGAACTATACAAAAAAGATCTTCATGACCCAGATAACCACGATGATGTGATCACTCACCCAAAGCCAGACATCCTGGAACGTGAAGTCAATTGGGCCTTAGGAAGCATCACTACGAACAAAGCTAGTGGAGGTGATGGAATTCCAGTTGAGCTATTTCAAATCCTGAAAGATGATGCTGTGAAAGTGCCGCATTCAATATGCCAGCAAATTTGGAAAACTCGGCAGTGGTCACAGGACTGGAAAAGGTCAGTTTTCATTCCAATCCCTAAGAAAGGCAATGCCGAAGAATGCTCAAACTACCGCACAATTGCACTCATCTCACACGCTAGTAAAGTAATGCTCAAAATCCTCCAAGCCAGGCTTCAACAGTCTGTGAACTGTGAACATCCAGATGTTCAAGCTGGATTTAGAAAAGGCAGAGGAACCAGAGATCAGATTGCCCACATTCGTTGGATCATTGAAAAAGCAAGAGAGTTCCAGAAAAACATCTATTTCTGCTTTATTGACTATGCCAAAGCCTTTGACTGTGTGGATCACAATAAACTGTGGAAAATTCTGAAAGAGGTGGGAATACCAGACCACCTGACCTGCCTCCTGAGAAATCTGTATGAAGGTGAGGAAGGAACAGTTAGAACCAGACATGGAACAACAGACTGGTTCCAAATCGGGAAAGGATTATGTCAAGGCTGTATATTGTCACCCTGCTTATTTAACTTATATGCAGAGTACATCATGAGACATGCTGGGCTGGATGAAGTGCAAACTGGAATCAAGTTTTCTGGGAGAAATAACAATAACCTCAGATATGCAGATGATACCACCCTTATGGCAGGAAGTGAAGAAACACGAAAGAGCCTCTTGATGAAAGTGAAAGAGAAGAGTGAAAAAACTGGCTTAAAGCTCAGCATTCAAAAAAATGAAGATCATGGCATCTGGTCCCATCACTTCACGGCAAATAGCTGGGAAACAGTGGACACAGTGAGAGGGCTCGAAAATCCCTGCAGATGGTGATGCAGCCATGAGATTAAGACGCTGGCTCCTTGGAAGAAAAGCTATGATCAACCCAGACAGCATATTCAAAAGAAGACACATTACTTTGCCAGCAAAGGTTGGTCTAGTCAAAGCCATGGTTTTTCCAGTAGTCATGTATGGATGTGAGAGTTGGGCTATAAAGAAAGGTGAGCACCGAAGAATTGATGCTTTTGAACTGTGGTGTTGGAGAAGACTCTTGAGAGTCCCTTGGACTGCAAGGAGATCCAACCAGTCCATTCTAAAGGAGATCAGTCCTGGGTGTTCATTGGAAGGACTGATGTTGAAGCTGAAACTCCAGTATCTTGGCCAGCTGCCGGGAGCTGGCATATTGCATATTGAGTGCATATTGCATATTGCATATTGAGTGCAGCACTTTCCACAGCATCATCTTTCAGGATCTGGAATAGCTCAACTGGAATTCTATCACTGCTGGGAGCCAGTGTGAGGAACTCTGCCCATGA
>NW_011494615.1:208010-218809 GCF_000754665.1 Bison bison bison | reverse complement strand
CGGCATATTGCATATTGAGTGCATATTGCATATTGCATATTGAGTGCAGCACTTTCCACAGCATCATCTTTCAGGATCTGGAATAGCTCAACTGGAATTCTATCACTGCTGGGAGCCAGTGTGAGGAACTCTGCCCATGACAAAGGTCATGAGGAAGGAGGCGCAAAGGTGGGATCGAGCCTCAGGGGTTCCCCTGGAAATTCTCGAGCATTTACACCCAAAACCAGAGTCTGCCTACTTTCTGCTTTGTGCTTTCACCTACACCTCTGACTTTATGGGGGGCTGTCCCCCACTACCTCTCTGAAAAAAGTTAGCTTACAGCTCCAGTTAATAATTCCTGGGTCTGACAGTGTTTCAACCTACAAACTCCTTTGGAAATCCTCTAGCCTGCCTGAATAGGTTTTTCTGGCCACATGTGATTGTTCAGAGCCTCCCAACTGTGAGAGGCAGGAGATGTTCTAAACTGTCTAAACACAGATTCTTTTGAGTAGTTAAAAGATTGATTAGAAATTGTATTGGTGAAGGGATTTTCACTTGTTGGGCCAATGTTTGCTGCTAAGTTTCCATATCCCTTACCTGCTGTGTCCCTGGCAGTGTATTGATTAATATAATTGGTGTAAGTAGTAGCTTTAATGTTTGTAACCTGGGACCCTTGAGTTAATTCTTTTTCTTGTTATAGCCCACCACACCTTTGCTCTGTAGGAATGCAACTTTATCTAATGCTTTTGGAGGGTGGCTCCTGACCAATCACCTTTAGAGAAAAATAAGTTTTCTGAAGAAAGGGTCTTAAAATGTTAACAGGCCTCCGGGCCAGAAGATGATGCAAATCACCTAAGCTTTTGCATATGGTAAGTTTGCAGGAAGAAAGCCTGGCTTGCTGCATGACTCTACCCCTTCCCCCATTATCCTCTATGCATAACTTAAGGTATAAAAACTACTTTGGAAAATAAAGTGTGGGCCTTGTTCACCGAAACTTGGTCTCACCATGTCGTTCTTTCTCTTACCTTCTGGCTGAATTATTCAGCCTCTTTTCTCCGCTGAATTTCCTCACTGAGCTATCCTTATTTCAGCCTCTTTTCTCCACTGAATTTCCTCACTGAGCTATCCTTATTCTATTACTCTTTATATCCTTAATTAACGTTTAATTAAGCAGTTGTTTCCTGATCCTCGCTGACGCCGTCCCCGCTTCGAATTCCCTGGATCCACCGGGGCTGGACCCCGGCAGCCACCTGATGTGAAAAACTGACTCATTTGAAAAGACCCTGATGCTGGGAAGATTGAAGGAGGGAGGAGAAGGGGACGACAGAGGATGAGATGGTTGGATGGTATCACTGACTCAGTGGACATGAGTTTGAGCAAGCTCCAGGAGTTGGTGATGGATAGGGAGGCCTGGTGTGCTGCAGTCCATGGGGTCGCAAAGAGTCGGACACGACTGAGGGACTGAACTGAACTGAACACAGGAAGGGATAAGTGAGTGGGAGTATGAGTAGAAAGATTGACCACTAGTTGATAATCACTGAAGCTGGATGATGGATCCATGAGAGTTATTTACACTATTCTGGCACTTTCTTAAAGTATATATTTGAAAATTGCCAGAATAAATAAACTTAACAAAACTATAAAACATGTGGTGTGGAGAAAACAGCTGGATTTGGAAGGAAGTTGCCATCAGCACCTGGCTGGGGGCTGAGGGTGGGAATGCAGAGTTAGGCCTCCTGGACCTGAGACAGACATGTGGGGAGGGCCTTGGGCAGATGGGATAAAAAAGTGAAGGAGTGTTTGGCAAGGCTTTCTGTTTTCAACAGTTGATTAACAGCTTTCACACTTTCCAAGGCCGGAAAAATGTTTGAAAGAAAATAATTCCACAAAACGAACTTACCCACGGAAAGCTGGCACCTCAGCCCATCCTTGCCTCCTACCTACTTTTGGGCTTTGCTGTGAGCACCAGTTTTCAAGCCCTACACGATGCCATCTTTACTGGGAACCCGAGGATGTGTGCAGCTGCTACTGGTTGCTGACCCTGACCTCACTCTGGCTGGGTGTCAGTCATGCCCTCATGGGCAAAGTCCCAGAGCCAACAATAGGGTAACCCAGCTGATGGAGCATGGATGTCATCAGACCTGACCGACCTTCTACAACCACTCTCCAGAGAAGCCCCAGGGAGTGGATTTAAGTCATTCTGGGAAGCTTCCTACATCAAAGCATGTGCTACATGCTAAGTTCCTTCAGTTGTGTCTGACTCTGTGTGACCCCATGGACTATAGCCCACCAGGCTCTGTCCATGAAATTCTCCAGGCAAGGATGCTGAAGTGGGTTGCCATGCCCTCCTCCAGGGGATCTTCCCGACCCAGGGATTGAACTTGCGTCTCTTGCGTCTCCTGCATTGGCAGGCAGGTTCTTTACTTTAGCACTAATGTCACTTGGGAAGCATCCATTCACCTAGTACACTTGTATTACAGTTCTACTTCATGTCAAGCCCTCGCTGGGCTTTTCTGTGAGGGATTCGCAGATGAGTAAGAAATAATTTCTGTCCTAGAATAGCTAATTAGGTCTGAGTTGGAAGGGAGGGAGAAGGAAGAAGCAAAGAATTAAGCAGAGTATTCTCATACCTTGTGGGCAAGAGAGCACTCGGGTAGGAATCAGAAAGTTCAGGGATGCCTATCAACTACAGGCTTCTGGGCAAGTGACTTTCCCTCTCTGAGCCTTGGCAGCCGCGTCCACAAAATGGGTGTGATAACCTCAGCTTGGCCCAACTCACAGAGAAGGCATGTGGTGAACCACTATATTAACATGGAATATGTGGTTGAAGGTATTGTGATAAAGGAATAAATATGTTGATTACAAACAGGTATATTTGTACCCCGGCAAGGGGCTGCTGAGTGGTGAGAAGGTTACACACCCCTCACCCACCTTAACTGAAATCAGCCCCCTCATGAGGCCCTGAGCACGAGGCCCTGGGCAGATGTACAGAAGGGGAGACAACACATGTCTGGGGTGACTGGAGGGGCCCAGAAGGTGTAGGAAGAGGTGAGATAAACATCATTTTTCTCCTGCTGGGCCATCAGTGGAGCATAGTAGAAAGAAGCTGCTCTGAGATTTGTCACCACATTGAATCAGTGACTCGACATAGGCACCTATAGAACTTGTGAGTTGGGCAGCCAGTCTGTGCTCTAGGATTTCCAACTCTAAAACCCTGGAGATGGACCAGACTAATGCCCTCGTGGGCCCAGCCCAGAATGGGGTGAGCTTTGCCTAAGGATTACAGAGAAACGGAGAAAGAGAGACAGCGAGTGAGACAGAAGCTGAGGCTGGGCCAAACCAGGACTCCTTTCTCTAAAATCCAGTTTGTCAAGTTTGGCTGGACTCCGTCAACAAATTAACCAGCTGCCTCTCCCATTCCTGTGTAGTGTGGGTAGTGCTGGGTACTCTGCGTGCAGAGGCTCAGAGCCAGGCATCAGGGTAGGCTGGAGGGACTTGGGGAGGCTCGTGGCGGGGGAGACAGGCCTTCAGGTGGCTCGTGGAGGACAGGCTGCATGCAGAAGCTTGGCAGATTCACAGTCCGTGCTCAGCTGAAGAGAGAAGCAGGTGTTTTAAAAATGTGATGCCACTTTTCACTGTAGTTAATAAATGTGTTCAGTGAGTTAGGAGTATGTCGAAATAGAAAAGATTGTCAAGTCACAGACCTGTAGTCCAAGGGCACTGTGCCCTATGGGAGAGGCCTGTGAGCATCCTGGCTGGCTGGCATCAGAGACTGAGTCCACCCCTTCCACAGGTCAGACAGTCTTATTAAAGAGAGCAAAGAGAATGAGTTCAGAGCCCCCGGTCCCCCTCAGCTCCCTTGGACATGGGCCAGTCCCGCTGCTCCCTGGCCAGTTTCTCTTGCTGCAGTGCACTGCACTCACTGCCTTGGCTGCCCCTGGAGCTGGTGAAGGACACCTGTCAGCTATCTCTTGGGTGGAGCGCAGTTCCTCTCTATGAATCTGGGTAAATGTTGCCCAGCTGTCTGCCACCCAGGCTTCTCAGCAACTGTCCCTGCAGCAGAGCAGAGAAAGGGGAGTCGAGAATGAAAAGCTCAGGGCATGAGGTTGGCTGGTACTGCCATGGGCCAGGTCAGGATTGGGGTGGAGAGCAGGATGATGGACTGGAAGGCAGTGGAAGGATGTGGACCTACCTGGTCAGCCCTTCCTGGCATTGGAGCCCATGACTGACTTCCTCTGACTGGAACCTGCCTATTCCAGGAAAAGGCCCAGCTTTTACTGGGAAGATGCCTGAGTGAATTTTAGGGAAACCTGGCCACTCATGCAAAGACACCTGCCCCAGTATCCTGCCCTGCCCACCATGATGAACTGTGGCTGGGAAATTAAGTCAGCAGGAAGCAGATGGGTTGAAATATTTCAAAAGAGCATGAGATGATTTGAACATCAAAAATGAAATGAAAGTAGTACTCATGAGTCTCTACCGATATATATAAATAAATAGGACCAACTCTTAATGGTAAAATTCAAGTTAATAAATGTAGAAAGAATGATGGAAATAGAAAATCACCATTCGGCAAACACCACAGTAATAATTGTTGTCAGAAAGCATCATTTGATGGGTGCTAAAATTAGTAGTGAAAGTATAAGAAGATACAAGATATTTACATAGTTTCAAAATACCTCCCCACAGGATGCTTATTAATTACAAAGGGTTAATCAGTATTTTCGCTGAAGAAAAACCTGGCAGAAGCCACCTTACCCAGTGATCAAAGTTAGCATGGTCAGTAATGGGCTATATTGAAATCGGTTACCTCTGGTATGTAGTGAGCAGGACACATCGCTTCTCTGGAACACATGTTCCTACCCAAAATGCATAGCCTCAATCTAATCATGAAGAAGCATCAAACCAAAATTTAGGTTCATTCTACAGTTCTCTTCAAAATGGTGAAGGTCATGAAAGACAAAACAAGGCTGAGGAACTGTCCCAGAGCGGAGAGACCATGGAGGCACCACCGCCAAATGCACAACGGGGTTCTGCTTAGGATCCAGGACCAGAGAGGACACTAGTGGGACAGTTGGTGACATTCAAGTAGGTCTGTGGATTAGTTGAAGTATTATTGTTGTTTAGTCACTAAGTCATGTCTGACTCTTTGATGACCCCTTGGACTGTAGCCTGCCAGGCTATGTCCATGGGATTCTCCAGGCAAGAATACTGGAGTGGGTTGCCATTTATTTCTCTAGGGGATCTTCCTGACCCAGGGACTGTACCCACATCTTCTGCATTGGCAGGTGGATTCTACTGTTGAGCTACTAGGCAAGTCCAGTTAATGATATTATGCCATGATATTCATGGTTTAGATAATTGTGTTATGATTATATAATATGTTAACAAGAATTCTATGCACAATTTTTGCAAGTCTAAAAATTATTTTAAATTTAAAAATTAACATTAATTAAAAAATTAAAAAAAAATTAAAAAGGGGGTGGTGAGGAAGAAGCCCAAGTTCTAGAACCTAGCTGTTCCCCTAGATGGAACCAGGACTCTGTGGCCTTATTCTCCCTATTGGTAATTAACATTTGCCCCAGAGAGACTTGGAAACCCACTCACGAGGAAGGTCCCTTGCTCCCCACTGTTGGGAGTGGAACCCATCACAGGCTTGGCCTCCTGTGGCCTGTGGACCCCAGAGAAAGGCAAATGTCTGTCTTTGTCCACCTCTCTGGGGACACTTAGTTCTCATGCCTGTCTGAGGGAGACACCAACCCCACCTCCCCAAAAAGATCTGAAAACCAAGGCTCAGAGAGGTGAGGCTACATTCTCTAGGTCACACAGCACGTACGTAGCCAGGTTCAAGCCCAGCTCTGTGTGACCCTATCGCCAGTGCCTGTAACCACCTGCCATTATTCTGTTAACTGCTCAGTTCAGATAGGGGCCGTGAGCATTCACCAGGCATCTGCTTTGTGTCAGGCTGGCAGTGGGGTTGGAGATGAAGGTGGCTGAGACACACAGTGGACCACAGGTGCCATCCTGGTGGAGAGGTAGGTACCCTCATACTGCCGAGCGCGTGACGGGCAGTGTGTTCCACACGTGTATTCATTCACTCGGTCTGCATTTGCCTGGCCCTGGGCTCAGCCTGGTGGGTCACATATGGTCCTTGAGCAGACATGAACAGACAGCTGGCTCTGAAGAGATTTATGCTGTGATGGGACTGGCGGGGGGAGCAGGGAAGGGGAAAGAGTGAAGTTGGCCTGAAAAGTCTGGTAGATGAGAGAACTGATGTCACTATGGGTGAGCCAGACACAGCTCTGATTGTGCGGAGTTACCGTCAGAGGAGAGTTGGGTGGTGGGGCAAGGAGCGGCGGGGGGCGCAGAATCCAGGACCGATGAAGCTGGAGGCTGGGAAGACTACTTAAGATAGGGGACAAGAGTAAGTGAAAGCCTGGAAGCCTGGACTGAGGCGTTTTGTGTCCTTGGCCCAGCCGCAAGAGAATGGTTCCAGAAAAGTGTGATTGGGGACACATGTTTTCTAAAATAATTAGTGTATCTTTGGGGGTGGTGATCTTTCAACGAGGCGGTCATTTGGGCTTGACTCAAGTTCAGTGTGCAGCTGAGGTGGGGCTGGGGCAGGCACAAGGGATGTGCAGAGAGGATGCGGGCAGGAAGCCGTCTGGGGAGGGGAAGAGCTTATAAAGAAGAGTCACTCCCTCCGTGCTTCCCGAGGAAGAGGGACACAGACGCTGCTGCTCTCTTCCTGGTTGCGAGGTGGGCGTCCACAGGCAAGTGGGTCTGGCTCTGGTAGGTTTCAGCCATTCTGGGAATGGGGTGGGTGGGTCCTATGTAGGGGTTACAGGGAGAGACCAGATCCTGTGGCCAGGAGAGGGGACAGGTGTGGGGAGAGACAGGAGCTAAGTAGGGTGAGCGTGGCACTCTCTCTTTAGGACAGCTGTTGGAGCAGTGGCCCAGGCAGCCGAGGAGGAAGGTGGCCTGCTGGCCCCTTACGCCCTTGACTCTGGCTCTGAGGATCTGCTTTGTGGGTTTGGGAAATCCCTGAGGGTTGGTACCAGATGAGGCTGGGTAACCTCAGCTGTTCCCTCTGCTCTCTGGGCTGTACTGTGATGTGGACAGATGAGGTAGCCTTTAAGGGGCCCCACTCCCAGGGCTGAGGTTTCCAGCACACATCTACACTTTCTTCTTAAAAGCCCACATCCTTCTCTTTTTATCCCCAAACCCTGACAAGATCTTAACCCCTCCATCTGTCCCAAACAGCCCCAGGATATCCTTTTATCCATCCCAACTTGAGCCAACTGTCATTTTAGGGCCTGGAGGGGAAACCAATAGTCATGTGCTAGGCACTTATTTAATTATTAACTAATATTATAGAAACACCACCAGGGAAGCATTTCTGAGTTGAGAAAACTAAGGCTCAGAGAGGTTAAGTAATTCGCTCATGGATGCTCAGCCATGAAGTGAACCAGCCTGTAGTCTGTTCCTCCATGCTGCACCATGCTGAGTATACCACTCTCCCTGGGGGTAGTGGCAGTGGGGTGAGTGTTTCATTTTTACCCCAGGATAATGGTGAAATGAAAACCAGGAGCTGAAGTGGTGAAAGTTCAGGCAACAAGAGAAGCAAAAAAAAAGGAGTGGGGAGCAAAAATGATTCAAGAAAGATGTGAAAATCTTCCGCAGCAGCTCCTTGAAGAGCCAGGTTCTAAAATTACCTAGTTTTTATTAATTGAAGGAAACTTTGGGTGGAGGGGTTGTTGTTGTGATTTCATCAATGTCACAAACATCCCTGTTTCCTGATAAGAGCCAGGAAACATTGAGTAATGTGGGGTCCCAGGGAGCGTGGGGAGTGGGTGGGCCTCACGGATCCCAGGGAGCAGGAGATGGCATGTCTATCAGGTGGCTGCAAGGGGCCCCCTACTCCATGGGGACTGGGCAAGGCCACTCTCTTCCAGCCAGGAAGCCAGCAGGTGAATCTCACACCCAGGAAAGATCAGTGAGGCAGATGGGGACTCTGGGCATGGAAAAGAAAAGGTATACCAGCATGTTCCCAAGGGTTACTTTAGAGGGGGCAGGGTAGGATTAGGGAGAGATTTTTAGTCTCTTTTCTATTTTTTCTTCTATTTTCACATTTTACATTGAGCATATATTACTTTGGTAATCAGGAAAAATGCATATTAGAAAAACAAAGAGGGATCGTGTGTGCAGTGGTCCAGGACTCAGTGTTGAGGGCTCTAGGGTCAAACGTGCCTGGCTTGTGGTATGGCCCTGGGCTTCCTGTGAAACCAGGGAGGGCATACCTGCTCCCCTTCTCACAGGGAGGCCAGGAGGACCTGCAAGCGCTAGGGTATAAGAAAGCTTCCCGTAACTGTCAGGACTGGGTTGCATTGTTTTCATTGTGTTTTATACATTGCTATGAACCCAAATGCCATGCTTCTCAAGGGGGGCCATGCAGAGGGCAACTGTTGATTCTGTGAGTCTGAGAGGGCTCACAGCAGCTCCCACTGCATGGTTCGAGCCTCCAGATCTTGAGCCAGCTTCCGGGACTTGATTTCTAATCCTGCAGTACACTCGCTGTGTGTCCTTGGGAATGTTACCTGATGTGCTCAGCGTTTTAAGTTAAATAAACAGGGTGACAATAAACAGTCTTGTATTCCTTTCTCAGTCCTGAACCAGTCAGTTGTTCCATACAGGGTTCTAACTGTTGCTTCTTGACCCGCATACAGATTTCTCAGGAGACAGGTAAGATGTTCTGGTATTCCCATGCCTCCACAGTTTGTTATGATCCATACAGTCAAAGGCTTTACCATAGTCAGTGAAACAGAGATAGATGTTTTTCTGGAATTCCCTTGCTTTGTCTATGATCCAGCAAATATTGGCAATTTGATCTCTGGTTTCTCTGCCTTTTCTAAACCCAGCATGAACATCTGGAAGTTCTTGGTTCACGTACTATTGAAGTCTAACTTGGAGGATTTTGAGCATAACCTTATTAGCATGGGAGATGAGTGCAATTTTCCAGTGGTTTGAACATTCTTTAGTACTGCCCTTCTTGGAATTTGGGATGAGGATTAACCTTTTCCAGTCCTGTGGCCACTGCTGGATTTTCCAAATTTGCTGGAATATTGAGTGCAACACTTTGATAGCATTATCTTTTAGGATTTAAATAGCTCTGCTGGAATTCCATCACCTCCACTAGCTTTATTGACAGCAGTGCTTCCTAAGGCCCCCTTGATTTCATACTCCAGAATGTCTGGCTCTGAGTGAGAGACTACTCCACTGTCGTTATCCCAGTCATTAACATCTTTTCTGTATACCTCTTCTTTCCATTTCTTCTTGATCTTTTCTGCTTCTGTTAGGTTTTTTACCATTTCTGCCATTTATTGTGCTCATCTTTGGATGAAATTGTCCTTTGATATTTCCAATTTTCTTGAAGAGACCTCTCATCTTATCTTTTCTCTTGTTTTCCTCTATTTCTCTGCATTGTTCATTGAGGAAGGCCTTCTCATCTCTCCTTTCTGTTCTTTGGAGCTCTGCATTTAGTTGGGGGTACCTTTCCCTTTCTCCCTTGCTTTTCACTTCTCTTCTTTTGTCAGCTATTTGTAAAGCCTTCTCAGACGACCGCTTTGCCTTCTTGCATTTCTTTTTCTTTGGGATGGCTTTGTTTGCTACCTCCTGTACAATATTATGGACCTCCGTCCATAGTTCTTCAGGCACTTTGTTTACTAGATCTAAAACCTTAAATTTGTCACCTTCACACACACACAAAAATTGTCGCCTTCACTGTATATTCATAGGGAATTTAAGTTGTACCTGACTGGCTTAGTGGTTTTCACTGCTTTCTTTAGTTTAAGCCTGAATTTTGCTATGAGGAGCTGATGATTTGCCACAGTCAGCTGCAGGTCTTGTATTTGCTAACTGTATACAGCTTCTCCTTGGAGAAGGAAATGGCACCCGACTCCAGTACTCTTGCCTGGAAGATCCCATGGATGGAGGAGCCTGGTAGCTTGCAGTCCATGGGGTCGCTTTTAGTTGGATACGACTGAGCGACTTCACTTTCACTTTTCACTTTCATGCATTGGAGAAGGAAATGGCAACCCACTTCAGTGTTCTTGCCTGGGGAATCCCAGGGACAAGGGAGCCTGGTGGGCTGCCATCTCTGGGGTCGCTCAGAGTCGGATATGACTGAAGTGACTTAGCAGCAGCAGCAGCATACAGCTTCTCTATCTTCGGCTATAGAGAACGTAATCATCCTTTGGTTTTGACCAAATACCAAAAGAGATTTTGGCATTGACCATTTGGTGACATCCATGTGTAAAGTCATCTCTTGTGTTGTTGAAAAAGGGTGTTTGCAGCCTTTGCCCTGCTTCATTTTGTTCTCCAAGGTCAAACTTGCCTGTTACTCTAGGTATCTCTTGATATCCTACTTTTGCATTCCAATCCCCTATGTTGAATAGGATATCTTTTTTTTTTTTTTTGGTGTTAGTTCTGAGGTTTTCTAGATCTCTCCTTCAAGGTTCACTGCTTTGTCATGTTGAAGGGGCTTGTGTAACTCAATGAAGCTATCAGCCATGCTGTGTAGGGCCACCCAAGACAGTTGGGTCATGGAGAGTTCTGACAAAATGGAGGGGGGAATGGCAAACCACGCCAGTATACTAGCCAAGAGAACTCCATGAAATGTTTAAAAGGCAGAAAAACTTGACCCAAAAAGATGAGTCATCCCCCCCCGCCCCCCAGATCGGAAGGTGTTCAATATGCTCCTGGGGAAGAGTGGAGAACTACTACTAATAGCTCCAGAAAGAATGAAGTGGCTGGGCCAGAGC
>NW_011494615.1:205959-207910 GCF_000754665.1 Bison bison bison | reverse complement strand
AGCTGTGGATGTGTCTGATGATGAAAGTAAAATCTGATGCTGTAAAGAACAGTATTGCATAGGAACCTGAAATGTTAGGTCCATGAATCAAGGTAAACTGGACATGGTCAAGCAGGAGATGGCAAGAGTAAACATTGATATCTTAGGAATCCGTGAACTAAAATGGATGGGAATGGGTGAATTTAATTCATATAACCATTATATCTACTGCTGTGGGCAAGAATCCCATAGAAGAAATGGAGTAGCCCTCATAGTCAACAAAAGAGTCCAAAATACAGTACTTGGGTGCAGTCTCAAATATGATATGATTCCAAGGCAGAACCATTCAACATAACAGGAATCCAAGTCTATGCCCCAACCACTGATGCCCAAGAAGCTGAAGTTGATCAATTCTATGAAGACCTAGAAGAACTCTGAGAGCTATGGCCCTATCATAGTCTTTTTCTAGCCTCCGGCAGCAGGCGGTCAGAGAGCCTATTTGGCTGGTCCTTTCCTGTTGCTTGGTGCATCAGGCACTTAAAGGGCCAGCCTCTCTGGAGCTTCTCTGTTCAGCTGTCACTGCTGGCATGTGGGGAGAGAGAGACTTCAGTGATGGCTCCATCCCCTGCACGTAACTCTGCAGTATCACCTTGGCTCCATGGTTGCCTGGTTTTCCTCCACAGGGATTTCCCCTTGAGATCTCCTCCTTCACGCCCCATTGGTCCATCTCCTCACAGTCAACAGCAGACCTTGCCTTGGGATTGCTCTCCAATCCCTACGTTCCAACTCCCAGCCCCTGTACCTCCTAGGGGACTTGCATCCCTGTCCAGGGTATGTATGGCTGCAGCAAGGATTGTCTGTGTGATTCTATTCCATTCACGCTGTCACAGCTCAGCTACTTCGCTCTCCAACAGCCTTAAATGCTTCTCTTCTGTCCTACACAGTTGCCCCGATGTGAGGCTCTGACCCCTATTTCAGTTCCTCTACCCCCAGGTGCAGGTCCATCCTGCTCACTCTCCTCTTTCCCCCCTACTTCCTTCGTCCTACCGAGTTTTGCGTGGTTCTATATATTTTCTTCCAGTGGTCAGGTACTCCTGCCTGCTCTCAGCTGGTGTTTTGCAGGATCTTTTGTGTCTGAAGGTGTATTCCTGATGAATCCGTGGAGAGAGAAGTACTCCACGTCCACCTGCTCCTCCGCCATCTTGTTATCCCAAAAAATACTTTTAAAATAACCAAACCAAGGGAAATCCTCAAGTGACAGAAGTAAAGGGAGCTCAAAGCCAGAGTGGGCACACTAGCTATTTACAGAAGAAGCAAGCCCACTGAAGAGAAGCTCTTTTTAAAAAAAAATTGGAAAAAAAGAAAAAAAAAAAATTGGGACTTCTCCAGTAGTCCAGTGGTTAAGACTCTGTGCTTCCACTACAAGGGTGTGGTTTCAGTCTCCGGTCAAGGAACTGAGATCTCCCACACCATGCAGTGTGACCTTAAAGTGAAAATTATAAGTCACACAAAGAAGAAGAATTTTAAGCCACACGTGAGGAAGGGTATACAGACTCAATAAATAGGTGAACTGGTGTGTGCTGAGTTGCTTCAGTCGTGTCCAACTCTGTGCAACCCTATAGACTGCAAGCTGCCAGGCTCCTCTGTCCATGGGATTCTCTAGGCAAGAATATTGCCCTGCCCTCCTCCAGGGGGTTGTCCCAACCCAGGGATCAAACTCACGTATCTTATGTCTGCCTGCATTGGCAGGTGGGTTCTTTACCACTTGTGCCACCTGGGAAGCCCAGGTAAATCGGTATCCCTCAATAATAAAGAAGACACAAATGACTGTATCAGTCTTTATAAACGATGAGGGATAAAATAAAGAAGAGAAGTGAATACTGTGAGAACACCTGAGGTTACGTCACCTACCCAAGATGACCGCAGTATCACGGGGTAGCCTTGGGCTGCCCGCACTTGTACTCCTTATCGC
>NW_011494615.1:198677-204997 GCF_000754665.1 Bison bison bison | reverse complement strand
AGCCAGCACCTGGACTATGCGCTGCAGGTGACGGAGAGCATCGCCTTCCTGCACTGCTGCTTCACCCCCGTCCTCTACGCCTTCTCCAGCCACCGCTTCCGCCAGTATCTCAAGGCTTTCCTGGCCACTGTGCTCAGAAGGCAACAGGCCCTGCCGTCCAGCTATTCTGAGAGTAGCGGGCTCACGGTCCAGGAAGATGTAATGGGCATGAGTGACCTCGGGGAGAGGCCAGCTGAGAGCTCCCCGACAAGGCTCTCGATCTCAAGCGGACTGCTGAGACTTGATTCCTAATCCTGTGGTATACTTGCTGTGTGTCTTTGCGATTGTTACTCTCCCTCCCTGAGCCTCAGTTCGTCATTTGTAAAATGGAAATAATAATAGTGCTTGTCTCAAAAAGTCTTTATGAGGTTAGTGTGTACCGTAACACACATAAAACTTGATGATGAAGTTGGGGGTGGGTGGGACTACCACTCACTTGTTGTTTTCTTTGAGAGGGAATGTAATTTTTGGTTTTAGAAATATGGACTCTGGCAAATTCTCTGGCAGTCCAGTGGTTAAGACGCTGCACCTTCACTGCCAAGGTCATGGGTTCAGCCCCCCATCAGGGAGCTAAGCGATGCTGCATGGTCCAAAAAAAACAGGCATGAATTTTGGATTTTAGTTTCTGGTGTGCTACTCACTTGCTCTTGGGCCAGTTCCCTAGTCTCTGTGCCTCAGTATTCATAGCTATAAAACAAGACTAATAATCATGTTTAATTTCTATAAGTTAATATTAGGATTAAATAGGTTAATGTATGTGAATCTCCTTGTTCCTGCGCCCAGCACACTGTCAAGTGTCCATGGTGTTAGCTGCTATAATAGCTGTACCACATTTAATCCCACGGAATCCCTTGTCTTTGCCGTAAGTCTTAATTACTTTATGATGAGAAAACAGCCTTGTGGAATTCAAGGGCTCTGGATAAAGCCCTGACCTTGTCTTGTGGCTGCAGGGCCTGAAGGTTTAAGCCTAAAGGCATCCCACACTGTGCAGTGGAGAGGAGACCTCTCCACTGAGGTCTGACCCTGAGCTGGTCAGACCTGAGCTGGTCTTTCCTGAATTCTCTCCCTGCGTGCCATTCCCACGGCCCTGGACCTTTTCCCTCTTGTCCTTATGTGGCTCCCAGTTGCTTTTCCTGTTTTTCATTCACATACCATCAGCCCCACAAGCAGCCTTCCATTCAGGCATCCTGAGCCATGGCAGCGTGGTCTCCTACCACTTTTCCATTTCTAGTCTCCAGCCTTCACCCCTGTCTTTTAATGAGCTAGCCCAGACTCTGGGCCTGGGTTCAAATCCCCACTCCCCTACTTACTAACTGTGTGACCTCAGGAATGTTCTCTCAGTTTACTCACAGGCAAAATAGAGATAGCAATAGTATCCGAGTGGTATTGCAAGGCTGAAATGAATGAATACATGTAAGGTTCTGAGAACAGAGCTTGGCCCACGGTAAGTGCTATGTAAGTGGTGGGTATTGTTGTTGTTGTTGCTCTGGTGGTTATATGTAGAATAGAGTTTAATATCTGATGTTTTGCCGAACCCAGGAGGAAGAAAATAGAGATCCCAGTGCAGTTACCAGTTCCCCAACCCCAGGGCACTTTCCACAGCCTGACACTGCAGTCAGAGTGTGAGTCACTTCACAACACAAACCTCAGCTTTCCCAGCCACAGCTGAGCCAGGAAGGCAGGCTGGAAATGCTGGAGTTATCATCGGGTGGGGGCGGAGGTCCTATTGCTAGCTGAGCCAAGATGAGTCCGGACCTTGGGACTCCATCTCTACCACTGTCCTCTCAAAGCAGTCAGAGGAGACTTCTGAGAGAGGGGAGGGGGTGGGGGAGAGGTGTGTGTGGTGGTCACAGGGAGGTCACAGGGAGCTGGAATTGGCCTTGAACTCGGCTGCAGTGGAAATAGTGGGGGCTGTGGGCTGGTCATCCTCCATGGTCACTGGCTCCCAAGGTCACTGAGGCAGGGCTTGCCCAGGCTGAGGAAGTATTAATAACTCAAGAAAGGAGGCTTTTGGCTCCGTTGTATGCAGGGCACCAGTGGCGGAGGGAGGAAGCAGGCCAGGAAAAGAGGCAGAGTAGGGAGAGAGAGAGGCCTGACTATGCTAATTAATTCCATGGTCATTTGTTGAGTACCTCTCAGATGCTAGCCTGTGCCGGGGAGTTCCAACCTCTGGGAATCCCCAGTCCAGCAGAGGAGGCAGGTGATCCTCACACGGCGACTGTGAATCTGGGGAGGTGGATTTGAGGCTGAGGAGCAACCTTCTGTGAGTGCTCGGGGGGCTGGGAAGGGGGTTTCACCAGGCTAGCGGCCCAGGCAGGCTTCTGGGAGGGGAGCATTAAGGTGGCCTTTTTAAAGGTTATAATTTCCAAATCCTTTTCCAGGGGAGCCAGCAGAATTAGTGTCCACTTGAAGTGATCTCCAGTGTTACTCTTTGTTTTATATTATGAAAGCTGGTGTGGCCTCTTGGGGTCACGTTTGATCTTGTTTGTTTGTTCACTGGTCTCAGCTGCACTGTAGGCAGCACACAGCATGGGAGTGCTCTGGGGGCCTGGCAGGGGCCTGCATGTGACCGTGACCTCCAGGGCCCTCGGCTGGGGAGGAGGGCAGCTGTGGGGCTGATGTGAAAGGGGGACAAGGAGGTGACACAGACAGGGAGACAGCAAGACAGGCAGGTCTGGCCGGGCTCCATGGGGTCCAGATCGGGGTCCTGGTAAAAGTTTAACAACCAACTCAGCAGTGGCGAGCGAGGGAGGGGAAGGCCCAGTATGCGGCCTTTGCCGTGGTATAAACGTTCCCACTGTAACCCGTTTCAAGCTACTGACTTATCACTGAAGGTGGAGCTGGTTAATTCCATGATCGTTTGCTGCAGGCCTCCCGCATGTTGCGTCACTGACTCTCGCCAGCCGGTACAAGCCAGGCCCAGCGTATGGCAGACTTAGAATCTCCTCTGCCACCCCTTGATGAGGCCAGAAGCCCCACTATCAGAAGCTCACCCTCAAATTCAAGTTTGGTTCATGTTAAAAAAGGGAGCTGGGGGAAAAGGGTATCACCAGTTCTGTTAGCGAGTCTGAGCTTGTGCTGCTGCTGCACACAACAGGGGACAAAGGAATAGAAACTTTATTCAGAAAGCCTGCAGACCAAGAAGACGGTCAACTCATATCCCAAAGAACCATCTTTCCTAAGTTAGAATTCAGGCTTTTTTTTACACCCCAAAGGGAGTAGGTGTGACTGGATGTTGCAGACATCTGGGTGTCAGCCAGACCCTGGTGGGGACAAGGTAATCCTTTGTTCTTGCAATTATCCACATGGGATTGCTCAGATGTTCCTGTAAACCTTCAACAAGACACATGTTATTTTCTGTTCCATAAATTTTTGTCTCTATATGAATGCAAAGTGTTATGCCTTTAAATGGTCAAGCCTGAGGGACAGTTAGGAGTGGGGTAACAGAGACATGAAGGGCAGTCAGAAACATGGGGTCCATGGCTCAACACAGCCTCTGATGATTCACTGTATGCTTTGCACAAGTAGTTCCTGTTCAGTGAGTCTCCATTTCCCCACCTGTAAGCTGGAGGAGGTAGACACCATGCAGTCTCACTCTCTCAGTCTGAGATTCAGAGGGCACTCGAGGGTCACAGGAAGTGACCCTATTGCCACCGTGTCAGATTACCACAAATTCAGTGGCTTAAAACAGCACAGATGTACGATCTTAAAGTTCTGGAGGTCAGAAGTCTTAAAATGGGTCATCAGGACCATGTTCCTTTCAGAGGCTCAGGGAGGATTTGTTCCCTGCCTCTTCTAGCCGTTAGAGGCTACCTGCACCCTCTGTCTTGGAACCCAGTCCCTCTGACCTGTTTCCATAGTCACATTCCCGTGTCTGCTTCGGACACTCCTGTGCTTAATAAAGTAACTCAGTCATGTCCGACTCTTTGTGACCCCATGGACTGTAGCCCGCCAGGCTCCTCGGTCCATGGGGATTCTCCAGGCAAGATTGCTAGAGGGGGTTGCCATGCCCTCCTCCAGGAGATCTTCCCGACCCAGGAAGATCCTACCTCCCCTATAAAGGACCCTTGTGGTTACAGTGGCCCCACCTGGATAATCTAGGGTATTCTCCCTAGCTCAGGGTCCTTAA
This sequence comes from Bison bison bison, assembly GCF_000754665.1. Lineage (NCBI taxonomy): Eukaryota > Metazoa > Chordata > Mammalia > Artiodactyla > Bovidae > Bison > Bison bison. Next base: position 200,829 of record NW_011494615.1, on the reverse strand, counting down.
CCACATCTGTCATGTCACTCTTACGTATAAAGGAACATATCCACAGGTTTCAGGGATTAGGATGTGGATATTTGGGGAGGCCACTCCATTGACCATAAAGAAGGTGTTTCCCAAGGAGGCTCCATAAAGCCTTCAGGTGATTAATGGTGGAATCTACAAAGATAAGACTAGCCAGTGAGGGTGAACCCCGGTCAACCAAGACCTCCTGAGCTCAAAATCATACCTCTCTCAAGTGGGTCCTTTTGATAACTGCTAGACAGGGCAGAAGAGAGGCAGAGAATGAGATGGGGCTAGGGCCACGGTACTGTTGCTGAGGATGAAGCCCTTGGATCCAGATGCAGTTCAGCCAGTGACTTCCTGTGTAACTGTGCTGAAGTTACTTTGCTCCTGGGTTAAGCGGGGCTGGTGGGTCCTTCCTGGTTTGCCTTATAGGACTACCACAGTTGATAAGAAGATGCCTGGCCAGTTGTCATGTGAGTACAGGAATGCTTATTGCTGTTGTCATCTTTGTTGGTATTATTGATGAAGGGACAGGAGGGGTTGTGGCCCCAGAGGTTAAAAGAATGTGGAAAGAGTCCCAGGGTGAAAGATCAGGAGGCTTGTAGCCCCCAGAGAAAAAGAATGGAGCGTTCCAGGTAAAGGGAGCCTTGTAAAGGTGATCTCGTCCAGCTGGGGCATGCTGACCCTGACCTCTGGCTTTGATCAAAACAATCATCAGATTTGGTTGTTTATTAAAATAAAAGACAGGGACTTTGAGAAGCCAGATCAGGATCAAGGTCAGTGCTGACAGACTAGAAGAGCTGTTATTTAATTAGTGGTAACTCCTGACTGGGCTTCCCTGGTGGCTCAGTGGTAAAGAATTCACCTGCCAATGCAGAAGATGCAAATCCAATCCCTGGGTCAGGAAGACCCCTTGGAAAAGGAAATAGCAACCCACTCCAGTATTCTTGCCTAGGAAATCCCATGGGCAAAGAAGCCTGGTGGACTACAGTGCACGGGGCCTCAAAAAGAGTTGGGCATGACTTAGCGACTAAATAACAACAACTTCCTGACTGAAAACCCTAATTAGGCCCACGTACAGAAGGGCAGTCCCTCCTCCCAACCCCAGCAACTCAGACTCACAAACCAGCCATGTGCCGGAGGATGTCATGACTGCTGCCCAGGAAAGTCAGGGGCTCACACACAGGAGACCCCAGATGCACAGGAAGGGAGTGGAAGACCAGGAATGAAGGCACAGGGCCCAGTTCTTAAGTCCAGTCAGGAGCAGAGCCCAGCCCTAGTTAAAGCCGCCCAGGCTGAGGCCTTGGGGTGGGGATAGGGCGTTTATCTTTCCCCAATCTCTGGCCCAGAGGCCAGTTGACAGAAGCCCAAGGGTGGGGCAGAGGCTCAAGGAGTAGGAAGACTCCTGGGAGAGGTTCAGCCTCCGCAGAATGTGTATTTCCATCAATGGGTCACAGTGTCATGGATACTGGAAGAGTCAGCTGAGGACCTGAATCAACATTTCCTTCAAAATTCTACCTGGAAGAAAAAATAACATACAAAATTTCTACCAGAAAGGACTGGGAACAGTATTTCCAGTATATCTGCAAAAAGCTAAAATCTTACTATAGAAAACCTCTTGTAAAATGAGAATCCCACCCATTAAAACAATAAATCATGCACAGAAGAAATACAGACTGGCACTGAACACATTAAAAAGTTAAACCTCATTTACAACCATAGGATAAGAAACAGGGAATTTGCTGGTGATCTGGTGGTTAGGACTCAGCATTCTCACTGCTGAATGCCCAGGTTTGATCCCTGGTCAGGGAACTAAGATTTCACAAACCATGCAGTACAGTTCCTCCTCCCCTGAAAGAATAAAAACTAAAATGCAGAGGAACAAGGTAGAGTTGATTTGTATTTCGGGGTTTGTGGCCCATTACCATTACCAGCCTACAGGCCTTATTCTGGTGACTGCACATGGGTGCCTGTTTGGCCAACAAATTCTTTTTTATCTCCTTCCTCTCTCCATCAGTGAACAATTTAATGTGTTGAACATGAAGTTTCTCTCCTTGTAGAACACAGAACAGGACTGAGCATAATCCTTGGTTCATGACAGGGTTTTTTACACTGGTTCATGTGAGGCTTTCTTTTTTTTTTTTTTTTTTTT
>NW_011494615.1:174004-197676 GCF_000754665.1 Bison bison bison | reverse complement strand
AAAGACAGCCTTCAGAATGGGAGAAAATAATAGCAAATGAAGCAACCGACAAACAACTAATCTCAAAAATATACAAGCAACTCCTACAGCTCAACTCCAGAAAAATAAACGACCCAATCAAAAAATGGGCCAAAGAACTAAATAGACATTTCTCCAAAAAAGACATGTGAGGCTTTCTTTTAAAAATTACGCTTAACAGTACAACTAAAACCTGGGAAACTGCTGTCCAGGGGAACTTGACCTTAAACAGTGACCTGCTCCATCCCGTGTCGCTGGCTTCTCCTACCCAGGCGGCCACCGTCGTGAGTCCTCTGCCTGTCTCTTACCTGCCTTTCACCTCTTTGTACTCCTTCATAGCATATGTTTGTATACTTCGTGAGGTTGTTTCATATATATATTTCATTTGTATTAATTTTTTTAAAAGAGTATTATATTTTTATCATGTGTGTATTTTAATGGGACCTGAGGACATCAGTGTGGAGGTAGAGCCACATGGGGTGGTGATGGGGCTGCAAGGAATGGGTCTGCGATGTCCTACAGTTCAGTCTTAGGAGACCGAGTAGCTAGTGGTGGGTGTTCAGTTAGATAGAGGAAAAGAGGCTGATTTGGAAGGTGGTGAACTCACTTCTGGGCAAAGCAGTAATTTAAGCGAATGTGTGCTGAGTGCCTCCTATGTCCTGGGCATTCTTCATAGAGCTTGAACTGCTCTGCCTGAATGATCACGTTTAAGCCTCACGAGAACCCCATGAAATGGGCACAATTATTAATATCATTTTAAAGATGGTAAAACTGAGGAATTAGTAGGTTTGTAGGTTCTGAGTCTATCAACATGGTGGTTCATACCTTTCTGCTGCAAATCTAGAAGGAGGAGATAAAATATTTTTAACATATTGAATATTTACAAATGAAATTATTGACATAAACCTAAGTATTTATACATAAAATATTTAAAAAATAAATTTACTTTTATCTGAAGGGTAATTGCTTTACAGTATTGTGTTGGTTTCTGCCAAACATTAACGTGAATCAACCACAGGCATACCTATGCCTCCTCCCTCTTTAATCTCCCTCTCATCTCCCTCCCCACCACACCCCTCTAGGTTGTTACAGAGCCCCGGTTTGAGTTCTCAGAGTCATACAGCAAATTCCCACTGGCTATCTATTTTGCATATGGTAATGTATGTTTCCGTGTTACTCTCTCCATATAGCCCATATATCCCATGCTCTCCTTTTTCCTCCACCCCCGCAGTGTCCATCAGTCTGCTCTCTATGTCTGTGTCTCCACATTGCTGCCCTTCAAGTAATTTCATTGGTACCATCTTTCTATGTTCCATATACGTTGCTGCTGCTGCTGCTGCTAAGTCGCTTCAGTAGTGTCCGACTCTGTGTGACCCCATAGACGGCAGCCACCAGGCTCCCCCATCCCTGGGATTCTCCAGGCAAGAACACTGGAGTGGGATGCCATTTCCTTCTCCAATGCAGGAAAGTGAAAAGCGAAAGTGAAGTCGCTCAGTCGTGTCCAACTCTTCGTGACCCCATGGACTGCAGCCTACCAGGCTCCTCCATCCATGGGATATTCCAGGCAAGAGTACTGGAGTGGGGTGCCATTGCCTTCTCCGTCCATATACGTTAGTATATGATATTTGTTTTTCTCTTTCTGACCTACTTCACTCCGTATAATAGGCTCTGGGTTCATCTGCCTCGTCAGGACTGACTCAAACATATCCCTTTTTATGGCTGAGGAATATTTCACCATGGGCTTCCCTGATGGCTCAGTGGTAAAGAATCTGCCTGCAATGCAGGAGATGCAGGAGCCCTAGGAGATGCGAGTTTGATCCCTGGGTGGGGAAGATCTCCTGGAGGAGGGCATGGCAACCCCCTCCAGTATTCTTGCCTGGAGAATCCCATGGACAGAGGAACCTGGCAGGCTACATTCCATAGGGTCCCAAAGAGTCAGACACGATTGAAGTGACTTAGTATGCACACATGCAACATTCCATTGTGTATATGTACCACAGCTTCTTTATCCTTTCATCTGTTGATAGACATCTAGGTTGCTTCCATGTCCTAGCTATTCTAAATAGTGCTGCAGTGAACATTGGGGTATACGTGTCTTTTTCGGTTTTGGTTTCCTCAGGGTATATGCCTAGAAGTGTGATTGCTGAGTCACATAGTGATTTTATTCCTAATTTTTAAAGGAATCTCCGACTGTCTTCCATAGTGGCTGTATCGATTTGCATTCCCACCAACAGTCCAAGAGTGTTCCCTTTTCTCCACACCCTCTCCAGCATTTATTGTCTGTAGGTTTTTTGATGATGGCCATTCTGACTGGTGTGAGGTGATATCTCATTGTAGTTTTGATTTGCATTTCTCTAATAATGAACAATGTTGAGCATCTTTTCATGTATTTATTATCTATCTTATGTCTTTGGGAAAATATCTGTTTAGGTCTTTTTTCCACTTTTTGACTGGGTTATTTGTTTTTCTGGTATTGACTTGTATGAGCTGCTTGTATATTTTAGAAATTAATCCTTTGTTACTTGTTTCATTTGCTATTACTTTCTCCCATTCTGAGGGTTGTCTTTTCACCTTTATAGTTTCTTTTGCTATGAAAAAGCTTTAAAGTTTAATTATGTCCCATTTGTTTATTTTTGTTTTTATATCCATTACACTAGGAGGTGAGTCATAGAGGATTTTTCTGTGACTTACATCATAGAGGATTCTGACTATGTTTTCTTCTAACAGTTTTATACTTTCTTGTCTTACAATTAGGTCTTTAATACATTCTGTGTATGGTGTTAGGAAGTGTTTTAATTTCATTCCTTTACATGTAGCTGTCCAGTTTTTCCAGCACCACTTATTGAAGAGACTGCCTTCACCCCATTGCATATTCTGGCCTCCTTTGTCAAAAGTATGGTAGCTACAGGTGTGTGGGTTTATCTCTGTGTTTTCTATCTTGTTCCAATTGTCTATATTTCTGTTTTTATGCCAGTACCATACTGTCTTGATGATTGTAGCTTTGTAGTGTAGTCTGTAGTCAGAAAAGTTGATTCCTCTGGCTGTGGCTCCATTTTGCATGGTTCTATATATTCTTTTCCAGTGGTCAGGTCCTCCGCCTGCTCTCAGCTGTTGTTCTGCAAGATCTTCTGTGTCTGAAGGTGTATTCCTGATGAATCTGTGGAGAGAGATGTACTCCATGTCTACCTACTCCTCCACCATCTTGTTCTCCCAAAAAATACTTTTAAAATAACCAAAGCAAGGGAATCCTCAAGTGACAGAAGTAAAGAGAGCTCAAAGCCAGAGTGGACACACTAGCTAAATATAGAAGAAGCAAGCCCACTGAAGAGAAGCTCTCATTTAAAAAAAAAAAAAAAAAGGAACTTCCCTGGTGGTCTAGCAGTTAAGACTCTGTGCTTCCACTGCAGGGGTGTGAGTTCAGTCCCTGGTCAGGGAACTAAGATCTTGCAAGCTGTGTAGCATGGCCATTAAATTAAAAAAAAAATTACAAACCACACAAATAAGATTAATTTTAAGCCACACATGAGGAAGGGTTCAGTTCAGTTCAGTCACTCAGTCATGTCCAACTCTTTGCGACCCCATGAATCGCAGCATGCCAGGCCTCCCTGTCCATCACCAACTCGCAGAGTTCACTCAGACTCACGTACATCGAGTCAGTGATGCCATCCAGCCATCTCATCCTCTGTCATCCCCTTCTCCTCCTGCCCCCAATCCCTCCCAGCATCAGAATCTTTTCCAGTGAGTCAACTCTTTGCATGAGGTGGCCAAAGTACTGGAGTTTCAGCTTCAGCATCATTCCTTCCAAAGAACACCCAGGGCGGATCTCCTTTAGAATGGACTGGTTGGATCTCCTTGCAGTCCAAGGGACTCTCAGGAGTCTATACAGACTCAATAAACAGGTGAATTGGTGTGTGCTGAGTCGCTTCAGTCATGTCCGACTCTGTGCAACCCTATAGACTGCAAGCTGCCAGGCTCCTCTGTCCATGGGATTCTCTAGGCAAGAATATTGCCCTGCCCTCCTCCAGGGGGTCGTCCCAACCCAGAGATAGAACTCATGTCTCTTACATCTACCTGCATTGGCAGGTGGGTTCTTTACCACTTGTGCCACCTGGGAAGCCCAGGTGAATCGGTATCCCTCAATAATAAAGAAGACACAAATGACTGTATCAGTCTTTATAAACGATGAGGGATAAAATAAAGAAGAGAAGTGAATACTGTGAGAACACCTGAGGTTACGTCACCTACCCAAGATGACCGCAGTATCACGGGGTAGCCTTGGGCTGCCCGCACTTGTACTCCTAGTCGCTAGCCCACAGGTACTGGTGTAAATGTGGAGAGTCTATTGGCCAGCCCAGAAAAGGGGCTCCAGTGGGTTTGGAGAGAGGGCGGGAAGGCCTGGATCCGTCTCCTGTGGCTCACACTGCTCTCTGGCCCGCAGAGCTCCAGGACTGGGTGCATCCTCCCACCATGGCCACCACCGCCTCCCCTCTGCCGCCCACCACCAAGGTGGCCAGTTCTGAGAACAGCAGCTCCTTCTATGACTATGAGTACTACCTGGAGGACATGATCTTCATGCTGTGCAGGAAGGACGAGGTGCTGTCATTTGGCAGAGTCTTTCTACCTGTCTTCTACAGCCTGATCTTTGTGCTGGGCCTGGTTGGAAACCTCCTCCTCCTAGCGGTCTTGCTGCGGTTCGTGCCTCGAAGACGGATGACCGAGACCTATCTGCTGAACCTGGCCATCTCCAACCTCCTGTTTGTGGTGACACTGCCCTTCTGGGGCATCTCTGTGGCATGGCATTGGGTCTTTGGGAGCGTCTTATGCAAGGTGGTGAGCACCCTCTATACCGTGAACTTCTACAGTGGCATCTTCTTCATCAGCTGCATGAGCCTGGACAAGTACCTGGAGATTGTCTGCGCTCGGCCCTACCACCGACTGAGGACCCGAGCCAAGAGCCTGTTGCTTGCAGCCAGTGTGTGGGCTATGGCCCTGGCTGTCTCCATTCCTGACATGGTCTTTGTGAGGACGCATGAGAACTCCCCGGGCATGTGGGAGTGCTATGCAGATTTTGGGGGACATGGGACCATCTGGAAGCTCTTCCTCCGCTTCCAGCAGAACCTCCTGGGGTTTCTCCTCCCCCTCCTTGCCATGATCTTCTTCTACTCCCGCATTGGCTCTGTGCTGGTGAGTCTGAGGCCCCCGGGCCAGAGGCGGGCCCTGAGGATGGCCGTAGCTCTGGTGGTGGCCTTCTTTGTGCTGTGGTTCCCGTACAATCTCACCTTGTTCCTGCACTCGCTGCTGGACCTGCAAGTCTTTGGGGACTGCAGGGTCAGCCAGCACCTGGACTATGCGCTGCAGGTGACGGAGAGCATCGCCTTCCTGCACTGCTGCTTCACCCCCGTCCTCTACGCCTTCTCCAGCCACCGCTTCCGCCAGTATCTCAAGGCTTTCCTGGCCACTGTGCTCAGAAGGCAACAGGCCCTGCCGTCCAGCTATTCTGAGAGTAGCGGGCTCACGGCCCAGGAAGATGTAATGGGCATGAGTGACCTCGGGGAGAGGCTGGCTGAGAGCTCCCCGGCAAGGGGGACAGAGGGAAAAACAGCCTGAACGGTCACACCACAGTCCATGAGAGCAGAGGGGACCCAGCTCCTTGGTGCATCCACTGAAATCTTCCCTTCAGAGGCCTCAGTGACCATGTTGCTGATCCCACTGGTCAGTTCTCAGTCCTCAGCCATCAGCAGCGTTCGCTCTCTCCCTCCCTCACCCTCCTCTTCCTTCACTGCCCTCCCGAAGTCCGTACTCGCTTGCCTGAAAGGCCGCCTTAGTTTAACAGCTGACCTCTGTGCTGCCCATCCTCGGGCTCGTGTGTCATCTGAGCTGCACCCAGCAGCCCCTGACCACAGCACCCTCAGCATCACTCCCACACCCTGCAGAGTAGTCAGATGTCTGCCACCCACCAGGCTTCCCCTTTCCCTGAAGCTCGGCTGGGAAAATATTATCATAATTTTGTTTAATATCACAGTCCTCATGCTGGCTCCAGGGGCTGGCTGTCAGGAGGGGCTGGAGGGTCTCCACCCATGAGAGTCCGCAGGTGGGAGGCAGAGTAAACACATATTTCTGGTGGTCCAGGAGCTTCTCCCTCCTTTTGCCTCCCGTGCCCTCACTCAGGAGCCTTCAGGGGTCCCTCAGAGCCTACACCATCAAATCCAGGACCTCTGTCCAGTCTTAAAGCTGGACTTTTCACAGTCAGAATCCCACACACCATTTCACCCCGACACTCCTTCTCCTGGCTTTTCATTTCCTGGGCACCACACCTGTTGCTGTTTCCTTCACATTCCCATCTCTGCTCTTTGCTGGTTGGCTCCCTCATGGAACAGGGGTCATTTTCCAGCCAAGTATCCCCTCACCCTTGTTTTGTAACTGAGTCCTACCTGCTCTGGGAAACCACTCCAGAGTCACTTTGTCCTGTGCTTTGGGTGGTATTTGGGTGGGGCACGGATCTTGGGCCAACTTTGGCCTTACGTTTCCCTGATACAGTGATTCATTTAGGGATGGGCCCAGGCCCAGGCAGAGCTTGTGAAATGCAACTCGACTAGAACATGCTAGAACAGAGGCATGAAACAGAAGCCAGGAGGGTGTGAGGTCTAGGCTGCTCCTCCATCAGCTCGAACTTCAGAAGGGGAGGTGACAGCAGTGAGTGAGCAGATCCTGCGGTCAATGCCAAAGCCCCAGAATCAAGGCCCGGCTGAAGGACATCCCAAGCCTGCACTTGACAGTGACAGGAACCAAGGGATGTCTTTTCAGTTTGGGGTGGTGGTCTTCTGTTACCTGCGACCTAAGGATTCCCGACGGATATGCCCTGCCCGGATGCTCCATGTCTCCCTCGGTCGGCATCCTCCCTGTGCACCGATATGTCCACCGAGAAACCTTTCCCAGGGAGCCCCTGAGCCACAGTGCCGTCTCTTTCTTGCTGAGCTTCTAAAGCATCACTGCTTTCTTCCACCTCCCAGCTGCTGCTGCTGCTGTCGCTTCAGTCGTGTCCAACTCTGTGCGACACCAGAGACAGCAGCCCACCAGGCTCCCCCGTCCCTGGGATTCTTCAGGCAAGAACACTGGAGTGGGTTGCCATTTCCTTCTCCAATGCATGAAAGTGAAAAGTGAAAGTAAAGTCCCTCAGTCGTGTCTGACTCTTCGCGACCCCATGGGCTGCAGCCTACCAGGCTCCTCCATCCATGGGATTTTCCAGGGAAGAGTACTGGAGTGGGGTGCCATTGCCTTCTCTGCCCACCTCCCAGAGCCACCTGCAAAACCCAGCACAGAGCCTGGCAGACAGTAGTGCTCAGAACAAAATTTTTGGCTGGATGGAATGAAGGCTAGGAGGACATGAGCCAAAGTAAAGTAGACAAGACTGGAAGTCAGGTTTCTGTAATTTAATCTACGTTTAGGGAATTGAGGTCAGAGATGAAGGAATAAGATACCAAGCCCTGTGGGCTGCAGTCTGAAGCAGGTGCAGGAGGCTGGAAACAGGACACAGAAAGCAATGACATGACAGATGGGCTGTGATACACGCAGTGGCAGGGTGCTCCAGGGAGGGGCTGGGGAGGAGGCCATCTCTGGCCAGATGGTGATGTTCAAGAGGCTTCCAGGAATAGCCGGCCCCGGGGCTGAGAGTGAAAACAAGCATTGTACGGACAGTTCCACTGGAGAAAGTGTCAAAGTTGAATTGCCCTGGATTGAAAATTCGGGAACTGCATGTGGCAAAACTTAAATATCAACTGCGGGGAGGTGATGAGGAGCCAGAAAAGTAAAAAGGGGATGCTCAGAGGTGCTTTTGGAAAAAAAAGTCTCTGGCAGTAGGGTAAACAGAGTCCACAGGCCCCACGTGGAAAGAGATGCTGGGATTGAGCTCTAAGAAGGGTAGCAGGGGTGGGGAAGCGGGACCATGGTTCGGTGGCACCACAGGGGTCAGATGACAGAGCTCTCTCCCTGTGGGAGAGAGAAAGGGAGGGGCTGAGGGTGTGTCCTCTGTATCTGCCTAAGGGGATGGGGTGGATGGTGATGTCCTGAGCAGAGAGGCAGGGAAATCAGGAGATGGGCGTGGTTCAGGGCAGAGGTGTGTGTGGGGGGGCACAGATGCTGAGTTCTGTGTGGGCTGAACTGAATCAGAGGTGCTGGGAGATCGCTGTGGGGATATTGGGGGTCTGGAGGTAGGAGAGAGCTCTGAGCTTAGCAATGGTTGTGGAAACCAAGTGAAGGGTTGAAATCACCCCAAGGTGGGGGTGCAGAGGGGAGAGGAGGGCAGGGAGGAGGGACCTTGCATATCTCTTCCATGAAAGGCCACCCTTTTCTAGAGCTGCTCTGTCCATTACAGAAGCCACACGGCTATTGAGCACTCAGTGTGAAGGGTTAAAAAGTACAGACCAGATCTTGGAGGGAAAAAGAAATGTAAAAATATTTAATTAATACTTTTGTATGACTCCTTGTTGAAATGCTAATATTTTAGATACATCAGGACAAGTAAAATACAGTAGAAAAATGAATTTCACCAGTTTCTTCTTACTTTTAAAAATATGTCAGCTAGGAGATGAAAAATTACACATGTGGCTTGCCTCATATGGCTATCGGATGACACTGTTCTAGGCCCTGAATCCCACAGGGTGAGTGTTGAGGAAAACAAGCAAAGCAGAGTGGGAGGGTGGAGACCAATGTTTGCAAGATGCTATATGACTCACTGTAACCGGTGTCTGTACTGCGTGAGATTTATCATGGCATGTATTATCCCCCAAACTGAGTTGCCCACAGTTATTTCCCCTTCCTTGGACTTCCTATGAGAGGCAAGTTATGCAGCATCTGCTGTGAAAGATGGTGTTTTCAAGAGAGAAGTATCAGCCTGTGAGGTGATCAGAAGGATGCCAAAGAGCAGGGAGGACAAGCAGGGGACAGAGGAAGGGGGTGGTCTGGGGCTTTAGAGGGGTGGGCAAGAGGAGGCAGAGACCCAGGGGAGCACCCCCAGCCAGACTTCGGCCTCTTGGACAGAGCTCACTCCGCAGGCCGCAGGCGGTAGCGGAATCGCACCTCGTGGCTGGGCTGTGTGGTGCCAAAGCCCCAGCGCTGGGGGTCCACGGGTGGCACAGGTGTGGCAGGGTCCACCAACTCCAGGTCAAAGTTCATGACCATGAGCAGGATAAAGAGCTTCATCTCGTTGAGGGCCAAGAACCTCCCAGGGCAGATGGAGACACCCGAGCCCCACGGCATGGTATAGTGGCGGATCTTCTTGCCTGCCTTGTAGAAGTCTACTTTTCGGCTGCCACTGGGGGTGAGGAAGCGATCGTACCTGAAGGCGGTGGGCTCGGGGTGGATGTCGGGGTCCATGTGCACTGAGAGGTAAGGGAAGAGGGCCAGGATGTCTCCACTGCGGAGCAGGTACTCCTGCCCACTGGCCATCTGCAGGATCTGGTCATCGTTCACCACCCTGAGGAGGGTGGGCGAGGCCCTCAGCCGCAGTGTCTCTTCCATCACACTGTCCAGCACCGGCATGTGGTGCAGGGCACCGAACTTGAAGGACTGCTTAGCCTCCAGCCTGACCTCTCCCAGGAGCCGGGTGGCCTCCTCCCTCACAGCCCGCATGGCCTCTGGGTGCTTCAGGAGGAACAAGAGGGCCCAGAAAGAGGTCGGCCCTGTGTTCCCCTGGGAGGCCCAGAGCATCATGAAGTTGAACTTGTCCTGCATGGCTGGGGAGACACCCTGCTCCCTCAGAAACTGAAGCATGTAGGTGATCCAGTTGCTTACGCCGTACTTCTCCAGGTTGTGTTCCACCGAGAGTTCCTTATGGAAGAGACGCTGGAGCCGGCCCACTTCCAGCCACTCCCGGGGCCCCAGCAGGGAGTAAACAAACCGGGGGAACAGGCGGTCATACTTGCGAAACTCCAGGAATAGCTCCTCTGCCTGCAGCAGGTCCTGCTCCTTGTCCTTTGTGTAGCCGAACAAGCTCAGGTAGCCAGCCTTGAACAAGATGTTGTAGCAGAAGTGAAAGAGGCCATCCTCACGCCAGTGGTGGGTGTCCAGACTGGGGCCTGTGGGCCCCAGCATAACCAAGGACAGGGTGTCTAACATGACTTTGTTGAGCTCCTCCAAGCCTTCCCCCATGAGGTGCTTGGTGCTGGCTGAGTGTATCATCCTATAGTCTCCCTGCACAGAGCGGTATCCAAATACCTTTAGCACCAGTTTTTGAGCATACTCCACAAAGTCTAGCTTCCTCTGCGCATCCTTGAGGATAGGGCCAAAAGACAGAGGGTCCATGACAAAGGTGAAGTACTGGCCCCCTAGCTGTACCGTGAATATGTCCCCATGTTTGGCCTGCATGTGCCTCAGAAATTCGAACATATTCTTCCGGAAAGCCATGGCATGGCCCAGCCAGGGCACGGGGCCCTTATCCAGCGGGGGCTCCTTGGGTCTTCGTTGCCGGAGCAGCCCCCGAAGGCACAGATATCCCACAATGGCCACTAGCAGGGCTCCCAGCGCTGGACCCCAGAGCACCATGGCTGGTCTGTTCCAGGTTGAGCTCTGGATGTGCTGTTCTCTGGGTGCCAGAGGATTTGGGAGGACAAAGTGGGGATAGAAAGGTCTTCCTACCTGGACCTTGCCCTGTGGCTGCAAGTTGCTGTAAATAAAGCTGGTGAGACAGTACCCGAGAGCAAACCCTTTCCCTTGATTTTGTTAGGACCTAGTCACGTGAGAGGAGCAGGTGGGAGGAAGCAGGAGGAAGGCCAGAAGGAAGCCTCTTGCTATGGTCACAGCCCCCGCAAGAGCTTCAGACTTTGTTCCAACCTTTCCTGACACGGTCCAGCATTTTCTCTGCCAAGACTTCTTTGACCCAACGCCCGCCCTTGTGACTTACTGACCACTCACTCCTTTATTTACTCTTGACTTCATATATCCATTAATTTGCTAGTTTCTTCAACAGAAATGCACGAAGTACTTACTAAGTTTTACATCCACCTCTTCCTCATTCTTTAAAAGACCCACAGACTCTCCCAAACAGAGGCTTCTTCAAACACAAGCTCAGACTTGAGTCTCTGAGTCTCTCGCCAACTGGCTTGCACACTTCTCTACCAAGAAATACAGAATGTAAATCATGGAATTATGAAATGTCAGAGATGATAGGGACTTCAAACCAACTGCTTTACTTCACAAGAAGGATCTCGGTACAGAGTATAGCAGGGACTTTTTCTGACAGTGGCCCTGGCTTGGGTGAGGTGAGTTGACCATTTACTAGGGACCTTCAGTGACATGTCAGGCTAAGATCCTGTCAGCAGGCCCAAGAAGAAGAAAACTACTGTTGGCTCTTAAGACTTTGGTTCAGCAGCCTAGCTCATTGTAGCAATATATGAGGTTCAGACTGAATTCAACCAGTTGTGACAACCCTCAAGTTACTCTTTAACTTCTGAAATGACCTGCAAACAGGGACTTTGTCTCTTCAGACAATCATACGATTTCTCTTGAGTGAGCTCCCATGTGTAGCTCCTCCCACTAGGGAGCTGAAAATATCCACACTCAGCATCCATGAAGTCCTCTCTGGTTGCTCAGGGCAACCACAGCAAGTACTCAGCTCCAACAACTCTCCCCATCCTTAGGATATGGTCAGAAAGGGAATTCCCTGGTGGCCCACTGATTAGGACTCTGCTTTTACTGCTGTGGCCCGGGTTCAGTCCCTGGTCAGGGAACTAAGACCCCACAGGCTGAGGGTCTGCCAAAAAAAGAAAAAGGTCAGAAACTGTGAGTCAAGTCCAAAGAGCTTGACTTTGTCCCTTAGTATTTTTAGTATTTTTTTGTATTTTGGGATTCGGATTTTTTTTTTTTTTTTTGGTCGTACCATTTGACTTGTGGGATCTGTTTCCCTACCAGGGATTAAACCTGTGCTGCTGTTTGGGAGCTTGGAGTCTGAACAAATGGACCAACAGAGAAGTCCCTGTCCCTCAGTTTTTAATGGATGGCAGCCCCACCTGGCTTGTCAGCAGTAAAGAACCCACCCATAATGCAAGAGCTATGGGTTCAATTCCTGGGTCAGGAAGATCCCTTGGAGAAGGAAATGCCAAGCCACTCCAGTTTTCTTGCCTGGAAAAATGCCATGGACAGCCCATGGGGTAAAAAAGGAGTCAGACACCACTTAGCAACTGTACAACAACAACCACCACTACCTTACATTCATTCTTTCCTTCATTTATTCATTCATTCTCTCCTTCATTTATTCACTTATTCACTCACACCCACTCATCCATTCATTTCCTCCTTTCTTGGAACAGCCTTGTCTATCCATTTAACAGATACCTGCTGTGCACTTAAACCAGAAATTTTGCTGCAACCCTAAATGAGACAGACCTGGTCCCTGCCCTCTTGGAGTTTATGGCTTCCACCGAAGAAGCATATAATCACAATTGTGTTAAGTGCTACAAAGAAGGGCTGAACAGGAAGGAGGATGGGGAATCAGGGAGGTTGCACTGATCAGGATCATTAGTGGAGGACAACAAGACCAGGTAAATGTGTGCTGTGTGTAAGGATATAGGGGACATTCTTCTAAAGCAAGTGGTGGGGTCATCTCAAGAGGGCCAGTGTGGCCAGAGTGTTCAGAGCGGGAGGAGTCTCCAGCTCAGTGCGAATTTGAGCTCTGACCAATCACCATTGCACTGAACTCTTCTCACGCCAGCAGGTCCAGCCACTCTTGTGTATAGGGGGCCAGCCCACCAGGGCCACTGAAGGGTGGCCTGTCCCAGGGTGTTGGCCCAGGCGCTGCCCTCCCAACCCTCTGGAGTGGCTGGGACCCAGCGGTCCAGAGTGTGCACCACAAGCCTATGGCAAGTCTCAGCCTCACACAGTCCAGCCGCAGCTGCAGGGCAGGGTGGGGGCGGCATCACAATGGAGTTGCAGGGCAGTCCGGGAGCCTTGGAGTACAGAACAAAGCACGGCAAAGGCTAATAGAGTTTTGCCAAGAGAACGCAGTGGTCATAGCAAACACCCTCTTCCAACAACACAAGAGAAGACTCTACACATGGACATCACCAGATAGTTAATACCAAAATCAGATTGATTATATTTTTTGGAGTCAAAGATGGAGAAGCTCTATATATAAGTCAGCAAAAACAAGACCGGGAGGTGACTGTGGCTCAAATGATGTACTCCTTAGTGCCAAATTCAGACTTAAACTGAAGACAGTAGGGAAAACCACTAGACCATTCAGGTATGACCTAAATCAAATCCCTTACCACTATACAGTGGAAGTGAAAAATAGATTCAAGGAATTAGATCTGATAGAGTGCCTGAAGAACTATGGACAGAGGTTCGTGACATTGTACAGGAGGCAGTGATCAAGACCATCCCCAAAAAAGAAATGCAAAAGGCAAAATGGTTGTCTGAGGAGGCCTTACAAATAGCTGAGAAGAGAACCGAAAGGCAAAGGAGAAAAGGAAAGATGCTAATGCTAATGCTAAGTCACTTCAGTCGTGTTCGACTCTGTGCGACCCCATAGACAGCAGCTCACCAGGCTCCCCCGTCCCTGGGATTCTCCAGGCAAGAACACTGGAGTGGGTTGCCATTTCCTTCTCCAATGCATGAAAGTGAAAAGGGAAAGTGAAATCTCTCAGTCACGTCTGACTTTTAGTGATATACCCATTTGAATGCAGTGTTCCAAAGGATAGCAAGGAGAGATAAGAAAGCCTTCCTCAGTGACCAATGCAAAGAAATAGAGGAAAACAATAGAATGGGAAAGACTAGAGACCTCTTCAAGAAAATCAGAGATACCAAGGGAACATTTCATGCAAAGATGGGCTCAATAAAGTACAGAAATGGTATGGACCTAACCGAAGCAGAGGGTATTAAGAGGAGGTGGCAAGAAGATACAGAAGAACTATACAAAAAAGATCTTCATGACTCAGATAAGCATGATGATGTGATCACTCACCTAGAGCCAGACATCCTGGAATGTGAAGTCAAGTGGGCCTTAGAAAGCATCACTACGAACAAAGCTAGTGGAGGTGATGGAATTCCAGTTGAGCTATTCCAAATCCTGAAAGATGATGCTGTGAAAGTGCTGCACTCAATATGCCAGCAAATTTGGAAGACTCAGCAGTGGCCACAGGACTGGAAAAGGTCAATTTTCATTCCAATCCCAAAGAAAGGCAATGCCAAAGAATGCTCAAACTACTGCACAATTGCACTCAATCTCACACACTAGCAAAGTAATGCTCAAAATTCTCCAAGCCAGGCTTCAACAGTACATGAACCGTGAACTTCCAGGTGTTCAAGCTGGATTTAGAAAAGGCAGAGGAATCAGAGACCAAATTGCCTACATCTGTTGGATCATCAAAAAAGCAAGAGAGTTCCAGAAAAACATCTATATCTGCTTTATTGACTACGCCAAAGCCTTTGTGTAGATCACAATAAACTATGGAAAATTCTGAAAGAGGTGGGAGTACCAGACCACCTGACCTGCCTCCTGAGAAATCTGTATGCAGGTCAGGAAACAACAGTTAGAACCAGACATGGAACAACAGACTTGTTCCAAATGGGGAAAGGAGTACGTCAAGGCTGTATATTGTCACCCTGTTTATTTAACTTATATGGAGAGTACATCATGAGAAATGCCGGTCTGGATGAAGCACCAGCTGGAATCAAGATTGCTGGAAGAAATATCAATAACCTCAGATATGCAGATGACACCACCCTTATGGCAGAAAGTGAAGAAGAACTAAAGAGCCTCTTGATGAAAGTGAAAGTGGAGAGTGAAAAAATTGGCTTAAAGCTCAACATTCAGAAAACAAAGATCATGTCATCTGGTCCCATCACTTCATGGCAAAGAGATGGGGAAACAGTGGAAACAGTGTCAGACTTTATTTTTTTGGGCTCCAAAATCACTGCAGATGGTGACTGCAGCCATGAAATTAAAAGATGCTTCCTCCTTGGAAGAAAAGCTATGACCAACCTAGACAGCATATTAAAAACCAGGGACGTTACTTTGTCGACAAAGTCCATCTAGTCAAAGCTTTGGTTTTTCCAGTGGTCATGTATGGATGTGAGAGTTGGACTATAAAGAAAGCTGAGTGCCGCAGAATTGGTGCTTTTGAACTGTGGTGTTGGAGAAGACTCTTGAGAGTCCCTTGGACTGCAAGGAGATCCAACCAGTCCATCCTAAAGGAAATCAGTCCTGAATATCCATTGGAAGGACTGATGCTGAAGCTGAAACTCCCATACTTTGGCCACCTGATACGAAGAACTCATTTGAAAAGACTCTGATCCTGGGAAAGACTGAGGGCAGGAGGAGAAGGGGAGAACAGAGGATGAGATGGTTGAATGGCATCACTGATTTAATGGACATGTGTTTGAGTAGACTCCAGGAGTTGGTGATGGACAGGGAGGCCTGGTGTGCTGCAGTCCATGGGGTCGCAAAGAGTTGGACACAACTGAGCGACTAAACTGAACTGAACTGGGAGGATCAACGACCTGCAGAGGTGTCCTCTGGGCTCGCTAGAGGGACCTCGGGCCTAGGGGCCGGAAGGCCCATGAGGCATTTCCACTGCCCCGCCCTGCACTTAATGGAGATTTTAGGTCGGTGCTTTGGGGGTCCTCAGTCTGGAGACACTCTATGGCAGTAAATCTGGGAGCTTGGGTCTCTGTCCTGTTCATGGCCCTCTGCTGGTCATGCCTTTTGCCACCATGACCGCTTACATTTTTACCATTTAAAATTTTTACCAATTTTATATTAAGAATTTACCATGAGCCAGGAATTAAGCGAAATGCTTAACATCTGTTATGCAGTCTAGTTCCCATGACCCATGTCATGGATCTCTAGAACCACCTTCACATGCAGAGAATTGCCTAGAAGAACTCAGAGGACTTGGCCTATAGTTTTACTCATAACCGAAATTTATTACAGTGGTGTATTAAAGATACATAGCCAAATCATCAGGGGAAAAGACAAACATGGAGTCTGCAAGAATCTATGTACAAGCTTCCTAATGCTTTCCTGAGAGAAGGATTTACTAGAGAAATTAGAAAACACCTTGAGATGAATGAAAATGAAAACCAAAGTTTACGGCATATAGTGAAATTAGTACTCAGATGAAAAATTACAGATGTAATTAGATTTGGGCAATTATAGATAATTGTAGGGATTCCCTGGTAGCTCATCTGGTTAAGAATCTACCTGCAATGAAGGAGACCCCAGTTCAATTCCTGGGCCGGGGTCAGGAAGATTCCCCTGGAGAAGGGATAGGCTTCCCACTCTAGTATTCTTGGACTTCCCTGGTGGCTCAGCTGGTAAAGAATCCGCCTGCAATGCGGGAGACCTGGGTTTGTTCCCTGGGTCAGGAAGATCCCCTGGAGAAGGGAAAGGCTGCCCATTCCAGTATTCTGGCCTGGAGAATTCCATGGACTATATAATTCATGAGGTCACAAAGAGTGATCAAGAATTTACAAGGTGATAATTCTAATGTGGTCTTGGCATGGCTCACATGTCACAGGGTGGTAGATGGTCTTGGGTGTTATACATTATATAAGAAAGGAACTTCTTAGCTAACTAGGGATGAGCTGTAGCATATAGTGTGAGAAGACGTGGGGAGGATTGGGGAAAAGGTGAAGTGATTGTTCCAGAGACTAGATGTAATGATTCTATGGCTGTGGAAGGAGAGAAACAATCCTAGTTTGTAAGGCAAAAACACCCTAGACTCTGGGAAGTCAGGAGCAGAGGCAGAGATAATTAGTCTAGCTTAGCTTTTGTCTGTAGGATATCTGGCCAATTTAACCCAGGCTTTTACCACTACCCTCAATTTGACTACTGGCCAGATCTTAGTTTAAAAGTTCTCAGAATCCTCCCAATAGCCACTGACTCCAGAAAGGAACAGCCTCATCAAAAAACAGCAGAACAGAATTAACTTTCTAGACATTGACATAATTCCCTTTAGCTTTATGTTACTGTTGGAGTCTCTTGTACATTTTTCAGAGATCACTGATTTTCTTAAATTCTCTAGCATGAATGATGATGGACAATTGTATTGCCCTGGATTTCTCACTGGCCAGTTTAGCTGAGGTATGTGCCATTGCCAGTTTTTCTTGCCCCACAGGGATTAATGACACATTTAGTTCTGGATGTGGAGCCTCACCATGGTCTTTCCTACAGTGAGCCTGGTTATACTACTGTGAGTCACAATCACTGTCACTCCTGTCCAGTGCTGCCTGAGACAAATGGAATATATTTGGCCCAATCCTCTTTCAGTACAATGAACTAGAGTATCTGGTGACCTACGTGGTGACATGCTTCTCAGAATTCTTTATGTGTTAGAAGTAAGGAGTTAGGAACTGCCCTGGTGGTCCAGTGGGTAAGTATCCATGCTTCCAATGCAGGGGTTGTGGGTTTGATCCCTGGTCAGGGAACTAAAATTGCACACGTTGCATGGCAAAAAGTTAGGAGGTAAAGTTGTAGGAGAATTGCCTCTACCATGGTGCTCTGGCAGTTTCACTCATGTCTATTGGTTTGGCCAATATATAGGCCATGCAGGCAAAGCCTTGAACTATAGCTAATCTGAGTCTTGGCAGACCACCTTGTGATCCTTCCAGAACAAAAGAGGATCTTTACAAGCTTTTCAGGCCATCTCCCACTTCTGTCCCTATCCCTGTGGGAGGCTGTTATGAGACAGTTTCTCATTGCCTCCCAGATTCTGATAAGTAATGAGACTTTCTCTCCCACTCTTCTCTGGTTTAACTTCAGACTATAACACTGTAATTTCCAGTAGTCATGTACAAAGCTGAACCATAAAGAAGGCAGAGCACTGAAGAATTGATGCTTTTGAACAGTGGTGCTAGAGAAGCCTCTTGAGAGTCCCTTGAATAGCAAGGAGATCAATCCAGTCAATCCTAAAGGAAAGCAACCCCGAAAACTTATTGGAAGTTCTGATGCTGAAGCTCCAATACTTTGGCCACCTGATGTGAACAGCTGATTCATTGGAAAAGACCCTGATGCTGGGAAGCACTGAAGGCAGAGGGAGAAGAGGGTGACAGAGGATGAGATGGCTGAATGGCATCAATGGACATGAACTTGGGCAAACTCCGGGAGATGGTCGGGGACAGGGAGGCCTGGAGTGCTGCAGTTCATGAGGGTCGCGAAGAGTCAGACATAACTTGGCGACTGAACAACAATATAACACTGTTGAGCTGCAGCCTAAAATTGACTCCTCAGCAAGGGTGTATCCCACAACCCATGTTGCGGTCATCCAGCCCCCTTTTGTTTTCGTGTCGTTGTTTTTGGTGTGTGGGACAAGGACCTGGGGGATTGGGATGTTTGCCTACTCTTCCTTTTGCTGTTTTTGTAATTAATACATTATACGAATCTCAGAATGACAGATTATCTTTACTGGCCAAATCAATTAGGACGTGGCCTTGACCTTGCCTGCTGCCATGTGTTTGACAGAAGAATAATAGAGTAAAAATATGGGATTAAATGTGATAGACTCTTCTTTGCCTCTTTAATTTTCTAAAAAAAATATAAACCAAACACTGATCATAGCCATCGATACCTCTTTTCAGGTGGACCATAACTTGGTAAATCAGGTATTTGAGGGATCCTTATTCTGAGCTACAACTCCCGCAATTGTTTTGTCACCAGTTCAGTTTTCTCCAGCTGGTCCTGAGGAAAATCATGGGGTTAACATATATCAAATTGTTGTATGCTCACCCTTCATAGTGATCTTCCCCAAGTTAAAAGTCTTTGCTTCCTTCTCAGTACCTGCAGACTATCAGCTATTGTCCTTTTATGAGTTACTCCAGTATTCTCTTAGAAACCAACCAACCAACCAATAAACCTGGGAGTTCATATGAGGGCTTCTTTGTAACTTTCTGTAGGTATGGTATCTGTAAGCTCCAGTCCCTGAGGCACCTGAACCTGATTTTGAGTTCCTGTGAAGCAGATATCTTTCTACTTTGTTCATTCTAGAGACTGAATATACAAATGGACAATGGCCAGACCATATAGAAAAGTAGAACTCTGACTCTCAATCTGCAGCAGCCTGTCCAGAAAACCAATGCACTATTAGCAATAATCAATCCAAGAGGTCAAACTACTGTCTGTAGCAATCGGTCCAGGAAGCCACAGTAACCCCTGTAGTAATCATCCCTAAATAGCCAGAGTCTGAATAATGCCTCACAACCAATCACATAAGATGCTTTGCTTCTAGTAAGGCCTTATACTTAGAATCTTTTATCAGCACATACTTGAAGCCTTCCTTTATTCCTGCTATCAAACTTTCCACTTCTCTGCCAAATGCAAGTATGGCGGCTGATCTCTGAATAAATAGCCATTGCTTGTTCTCATCTCTGAGGTTTTCCTTTATTTCCACAACTTTCTTTAAAAGCTTATCTTCCTCTGTGACTGTAGGTAAGTCATTTCCTCTTTTGGGGCATTACTTCAACTGAAAAACTGGCTCAACATATAATCATCCTTTTATTCAACAGACATTCTATGGCACTTGAAGAAATTGGGTCCTAAGAAGTGCTAGATTTGGGGCAGATATTAGAGACACAAAGGTGAGCATATCCAGGACATAGTAGGATATGTGAACAGGCCTAATCAAGGGAAGTGTGGGCTATCTTGTATCAGCATCTATCCTGCAAAGGTGCAACAAGGTGGAGAAGTGGGAAGAAAAGGGCCAGGGAAGAATTCTACAGCGTCAGTGTCTCTGGGAGAGCTGGGCCCCTCTCCTCTCCTACTGAGCACGGCGGAGGACCACAGAGTCGCGGAGCCCTCCACCATCCTAGAGAAGCTGGAATGGCAGGAGTGCGCCGGCCTCCACCTCTCGCGTGAAGCAATCTGGCCAACACAGAACGTGGAGAGCTGCATGTGGGGTTGGCGGGGGCTTGAGGCCTGCGTCTTTCCAGGTCCGCTCCCGGGCCGATGGCTGGTATGTCAGCCCCGAGCGGTTCTGGAGCCTTCCTCCCAGACACCTGGCCGCCCCCGGTCTGACCCAGCGAGCAGCCGGTGGCCCTGGGAAGTGGGGCCCGTTTCAGCCCAGCGCTCAACCTGCTGCCAGGACAGCCCACGTTGTCAAAGGTGAGCCGATGCCAGGAAGCTGGCTATAGGCCCAGATGAGGGGCGGAAAGCAGGCAGTGCAGTGACGGGGAAATTGGGATACAGTCCTGAGTGGAGGGACCCGAGGAACAGGCGGGGCAGAGTGGATCCGGCATCCCCCAGGCTTGTGGCGGCAGGGGAAGCAGATGCACAGGCCTGAGCCAGTGCTGGGGTAGAGGTGTCCACAGACCGCTGTGTGCGGCGATGAACGGCCAGAACTTCCACGACTGGTTTTACAGAGCTGGTTTTGTTTGAGGTGGGTCTTGAGATGAACGGGCTTCCCTGGTGGCTCAGATGGTAAAGAATCTGCCTGCAGTGTAGGATACCTGAGTTTGATCCCTGGGTTGGGAAGATACCCTGGAGTAGAGAATGGCTGCCCGCCCACTCCAGTATTCTTGCCTGGAAAATCCCCATGGACTGAGGAGCCTGATGGGCTACAGTCCATAGGGTCACAAAGAGTTGGACACGGCTAAGCCACTAACACTTTGACTTAACACCTTTAGATGAACACAAGGGAGGATCTGGATCTTCAGGCAGGGCTGGGGGCCGGGGGCTGCAGGTCTAAGGGCACAGAGCTGGACAAGGGAAAAGGAGCCAGACTGGAGACAAACTAACATATGAGGAGCACATTCTTGACATAGGCATGGTTTCGTCCCAGTGTGAATCCTCTGATGTACAATGCAAAGTGATCTAAAACTGAAATTCTTCCCACATTCCTTACATCCATAGACCTGTCCATTATGAACTCTCTGATGTTGATCAAAGTCTTCCTTTTGATCAAAACACTTGCCACATTCTTCATGTACATAGAACGCCTCTTCACTGAGGCTTTCCTGATGTACAAGGTGGGTGTTAACATCGGCATCCTCTGAACGCTCTTCTACTAAGATCATCTCATCTTTGACAATCACTGCCGTGATGTCACGTGTAGTGTTCTCCACACTTGCCCTATTTAGGGTAGTCAGGCCATCTCCCTACAGTGCTTTTCTCCTCTTCACAGGTTTTTCCAAACCAGAATTCCTGGGAGCCACAGAACTGGGGTCCACTCAATAGCAACATGTGGTCCTGTGCCTGCTCGTGAATGTTCTTCAGGATAAAATGTTCTTTCTCACTCTTCAACACCCCCTCTGAAAGGAGAAAACAGAGCTGCAAATGTCATCAGTACCCATGACAGAGCGACTAAAGTCATCAAGCTGTATTAATATGTCCATTTTTCTCAAGTGCCACTCCTGTGTCTAAGCAGGAGGGGAGAATGAAGGTTGGGGGAAAGACTGGTAACACAGATGACCTGAAATTTGAGAGTAGTAAGAATATAAAGGACAGGAAAGAGAGGTTCAGGGAAGTTGGGATTCCATCAGTTCACCAAAATACAAAAACTTGTCACTCATTTTAAAATGTCAAGAAGAAATAGGAAAGACTAACGTCTCTGCACCTGCCCCTAGGAGCTGAAAGCCAATTCATATAGAAAACTATCCTGACAGGATAGAATTTCAAAGAGCTGCTCCTGAGGCTGTGTTGGGAAATCACCATCTCTTACTTCCCTTCCTTCCTATCCATCATAGCCTTCTCTTTTTATAAGGGTCAGCGATGAGTCTCTCTATGGCATCCATAAAAATGGCCTCATAGCCTCACTCAGCCACTTCCAGAAGTCACTTCTAACTCTAATGATAAACACCTAAGGATAAAACTCTAGTGATAAAAATATGTAAAGCACATATTTACAAAGGTCCACTCTAATAAATTCTTCAGAGTTAGTTAAGCTCTGTTTCTTTGTAACTCCCATCCAAGCCTGGAGAACTGTAGACCAATTCTACAATTTCCAAGGGAAATTGAGTAGTAACATGAGCTCCAGGAAGGGCTGCTGCAGGTCAGGGAGTTCAGGTTTTATTTAAGGAATAACCTCGCTGTTAGCTTTCTGTCTAAAGCAGAGATGGGAAATTCCCTGGAGTGGTAGCGAGAGTAGGTCCTGAGATCCTGAGAGAATCTAGAGGACACTGTGGTTCCCTCCCTACATCCATTCTCCTCCCCCTCCCCGACTAGGGAGTAGCCAGGCCCTTTGGGTGGGAGTAATCCCAACTCCAGCTTCTAGCATAGGCCCCCACTGAGATAAGCCAAGTAAGTTCTCCCATCTAAGTCACTACATGAGAGACCTGTTCAGAGACCAGCAATCCAGGCCAAGTCAGTCAATGCACAGCTTCTCCCTGGCTATGGGACCAATTTAGAGCCGGCATAAGACTTAAGATGGTGAGTAGAGCAACACGTGGACTGTGACTCACCATGGTTAGAGCCTAAGGAAGGCCTGCCCTGTTCCTCCCCCTGGGTGTGAAGAAGCACAGTCCTGGTTACAACTACCAATCACATTCACACTAGGGAGAAACTTTATGAATGTAAGGGCTTTAAGAAAGGCTTCATGTGGAACTTGGGTCTCGCTCGGCACCCCTGGGTCCACACTGGAGAGAAGCCTCATGAATGTATTGACTGTGAGGAAAGCTTTATTTGCGAGGCACATCTCACTTGTTATCAGAGAATCCATACTGGGGAAAGGCCCTAGACATGTAACAACTGTGGGAAAGCCTTCACTTAGAATTCTGTTTTGATTATGTATCCGAGGTGCCGTGCTGGAGAGAAACCCTATAACCGTCAGACTTCTCACCTTCTTGAACAGTAGAGAATGCGTAATGGTGATATTTGTTTCTAATTCTTATGCTACAGGAACCCCAACCACAAGATGAAATGATGGCCCACAGTTTGCTGGACTGCAACATCCAGTATTATCTTGCCCCTTCTGAGTGAATACCCTGTACTCTGGCAAGACTGGTTTCCCTGTTCAGCCGTATTCATACCAGGCAACGTTTAGTTGAGCACCTACTCTGTGTCAGGTACTGTGCTAACTGTTTTACATACATTCCTTCAGTTCAGTTCAGTTCAGTTCAGTCACTCAGTCGTGTCCGACTCTTTGCAACCCCATGAATCGCAGCACGCCAGGCCTCCCGGTCCATCACCAACTCCCGGAGTTCACTCAGACTCATGTCCATCGAGTCGGTGATGCCATCCAGCCATCTCATCCTCTGTCATCCCCTTCTCCTCCTGCCCCCAATCCCTCCCAGCATCAGAGTCTTTTCCAATGAGTCAACTCTTCACATGAGGTGGCCAAAGTACTGGAGTTTCAGCTTTAGCATCATTCCTTCCAAAGAAATCCCAGGGCTGATCTCCTTCAGAATGGACTGGTTGGATCTCCTTGCAGTCCAAGGGACTCTCAGAGTCTTCTCCAACACCACAGTTCAAAAGCATCAATTCTTCGGCACTCAGCCTTCTTCACAGTCCAACTCTCACATCCGTACATGACCACAGGAAAAACCATAGCCTTGACTAGATGGACCTTTGTTGGCAAAGTAATGTCTCTGCTTTTGAATATGCTGTCTAGGTTGGTCATAACTTTCCTTCCAAGGAGTAAGCGTCTTTTAATTTCATGGCTGCAGTCACCATCTGCAGTGATTTTGGAGCCCAGAAAAATAAAGTCTGACACTGTTTCCACTGTTTGTTTCCC
>NW_011494615.1:162221-173767 GCF_000754665.1 Bison bison bison | reverse complement strand
CCAGTCTGTTGTTCCATGTCCAGTTCTAACTGTTGCTTCCTGAGCTGCATACAGATTTCTCAAGAGGCAGGTCAGGTGGTCTGGTATTCCCATCTCTTTCAGAATTTTCCACAGTTTATTGTGATCCACACAGTCAAAGGCTTTGGCGTAGTCAATAAAGCAGACATAGATGTTTTTCTGGAACTCTCTTGCTTTTTCCATGATCCAGCAGATGTTGGCAATTTGATCTCTGGTTCCTCTGCCTTTTCTAAAACCATCTTGAACATCAGGTAGTTCACGGTTCACATATTGCTGAAGCCTGGCTTGGAGAATTTTGAGCATTACTTTACTAGCGTGTTTTTTTTAATCCTGTAATGTAGGTATTCTTATTCTCACTTTATACATGAGAAATATGAGGTTGAAAGAGGTTATAATACTCACTCGAGTCCAGTCAGCTACTAAACTCTAGAGTTGAGATTGGAACCAGGCCCAGTTGACTCTACTGTTCCTTGAGCACATTTCTAGTCTTGCCTGTTTTTACTTCTAAAGTTTCCCTGGGCTAAAAGGCTCTCTTCCTCATCTAAGACCCAGCTCCTTCTGTTGAACAGACCTCTTTTCCTCTTCTAATGGTAGTCAGTACCACCCAAATTGGTATTTAATTATGTGCTGTCTTATATTTTTCTAATAGTCTCATGCTTGTTAGTCCAGCTATAAACGGCTCTCTGGAGCATGGCATTTCTTTCTGTTTTTCAAATTTTGAAGAATATTTATTTTTGACTAGATATAATATGCTCATGATAAAAAAAAATTGAAATGGTTCAAACGTTCCTTGTCATTCCTGTCTCTCAGCCCTCCTCAGAGACAATACATTATTTCTGTGTCTTTCTGGGTACACACACACAAAGTATTTATTAATACTGCTTTCTGTAAGTCTACCCCACTTAAAACTGTATTTGATATGAGGATATTGCTGTTACATTGCCAACTCCAGGACCTTCTCTTCCTCAGAAGTTGTGAGCCTCCTTGAGACCATGGAGGTGACTTAAGGGGAGCAGTGGGGATGGTCGGGGCCCTGCAGTCTTGGGAGACCTGATTGCCCTTGGATTATGAGAGAGTTCTCTGGAGAAATGTAAATAAAGTGGAATTTTTTTTTCATAAAAATTTGTATAGTTACAACCCCTGTCACTGCACCACTCTCCTAATTCTCTCCTCGTCTGTCCCCTTCTCATTGCCATCATACCCACATCCTGAAGTCAGCTGTGGGGCCACCTAAAGGAGGGAGAAACGGTCACTCTCTGATGAGGGCTCGCACTCTGTTGGGTATCCTCAGTCAGTCAGCAGTGGAAATATAATCAAGTGTCTTGGCATCAGGGTCACAAATGCCCTGCAGAGTCCAGGATCAAAGACGGATGCTAGAAATGCTTAGATTCTCTGCAGCAAGTAAGGGGTCAGTGAAGGATTCCAGAATTAACTGTGCTTGATATTGAGTCTGTAAGGTAAGACCATATTTTAAAAAGGTGTTAAAATATTAACTGTGAAGAAATGCAGTATATTAATGAATGGCATGAACCATCTTAAAAGATCAGATAACCAAAGGCCCAATTCAGAGAAGCAGAATGCTGGCCAACACAGATGAAACATCCATTCCAGATTCTCCACTTTTAGAGCCATTCTCCAGACTGCAGTTTGCCCCACTGCTATTTAGAATCCCACTTTTATAAACTCCCAACCAGTGAATAGAATTTGTTGAAGGAGCAAGGAAGAGAAACCAGAGGCCTGCTTGGACGAGACTTCTGCTTTCTGAAAATCACAAACATACTGATAACTCCAGAACTTGGCCCAACATTGTCCAGCTAGAGAACCTCTAATAAGCAGTAAACATTTTGTTTTGTACTACACAGAACCAGGAAATGGAAATGAGTAACATGAACAAGTGTTTTGGGCAAGTCGTTTATTGAGCAAATATTACTGAGCAACTGCCTGTATGCAAACCACCATGTCAGGTCCTGCCAAGGAATGAGAAGTCAGACCTGCGCCCTGCCTTCCTGGAATATTAACCTAGTGAGGATTAAAGGGACCAACCGAGAAAAATCAAGTGAACCAAATCATTAAAGGTTGCTAATTGCTATGAAGAGAATGAACAAGACCAGAAAGGGGGGTCCTCTTTCTAAAGATGCTCACAGAAGGCCTGTTCTAAGAGTAACATCAGTGCTAAGAGCTGAAGGATGAGAAACAGCCTCTTATATCAAGAACAGGAAGAATGGATAGAGGGAAGAGCTGTGCAGACTACCTGATGTGTGAAGAGTTTGGCATGTCCAAGAAGACAAGATTTTAGCAAAATGATCAGGGCATGTGTGGCACCAGTTGGGATTGTAGAGATCGATGGGCCAGATCATTCGATTTTGTCCTAAGTGAGAAGAGGCCACTGAAGGGTGTTCAGTGGAGAAATGGCATGTTTGATTCTTATTATAAGATGATGGTGAACTTCTGGCTACTAAGAGAAAAGGGGACCAAAGTGGAAGTAGAGAGCATGTTGGAGACTGCCAGCAGCCCAGGTTGGAGATGATAGTGGCCTGGAGAGGGTGGTGATAATAGAAATGAAGAGAAAGTGGATTGAAGATATATTTTGGAAAGAAAAATCAGTGAACTGCTAATGGATTAGATGCAAGGATAATGGATAGGGAGGAGTCAGGGGTAGCTTCCTGGCTTGAATAGCTGAGTTAGTGTTGCCATTTACTGGAATGAGAATAGGTCTGGGGATGGAAAAATCTAAAACTCTATTTAATGTTAACATTTGTACTATGTGTGAGATGTGCAATTAGAAATTTCAAGTAGATGGTTTTATATATGGACTGAAGCTCTGGATGGTCATACCTCAGTTCAGTTCAGTCGCTCAGTCGTGTCTGACTCTTTGTGACCCCATGGACAGCAGCACGCCAGGCCTCCCTGTCCATCACCAACTCCTGGAGTGTACTCAGACTCATGTCCATTGAGTTGGTGATGCCATCCAACCATCCATCATCTGTCATGCCCTTCTCCTCCCACCTTCAGTATTTCCCAACAACAGGGTCTTTTCAAATGAGTCAGTTGTTCACATCAGCTGGCCAAAGTATTGGAGTTTCAACTTCAGCATCAGTCCTTCCAGTGAATATTCAGGGCTTATTTCCTGTAGGATGGACTGGTTGGATCTCCTTGCAGTCCAAGGGACTCTCAAGAGTCTTCTTCAACACCACAGTTCAAAAGCATCAATTCTTCGGTGCTCAGCTTTCTTCGTAGTCCAATTCTCACATCCATACATGACTACTGGAAAAACCAAAGCTTTGACTAGACGGACCTTTGTTGACAAAGTAATGTCTCTGCTTTTTAATATGCTGTCTAGGTTGGTCATAGCTTTTCTTCCAAGGAGTAAGGGTCTTTTTATTTCATGGCTGCAGTCACCATCTGCAGTGATTTTGAAGCCCCCCAGAATAAGGTCTGTCACTGTTTCTACTGTTTCCCCATCTATTTGCCATGAAGTGATGGCGATACCTGGAGCTGTGCATTTGGGAGTGGTCAAAGGAGCAGAAGGTATTTAAAGCTGTGGGAAGCAATGAATGAAATCTCCTAGAGCTGCACTATTTAATACTGTAGCCACTAGCTACATATAGGTATTAAATTAAAAATTTAGGTCTTTAGGCACAACAGCCAGATTTCCAGCACATAGTGACCGTATGTGGCAGTTGGCTACCTTATTAGATGGTATAGGTGTAGAACGTTTTCATTATTGCAGAAAGGTCTGTGGGACGGTACTGCCCCCAGAGAGGGTACAGCAAAATATGAGGACCCAGGATGAAGTCTTAAGGAATAAGACTCAATATTTAGGGAATCAGACGGGTGGAAGCACCAGGAATACATGCTAAGAAAGAGCAATCAGGGACTTCCCTGATGGTCCGGGGGCTAAGACTGCACTCCCAATGCAGGGGGCCCAGGTTCAATCCCTGGCCAGGGAACTAGATCCCATGTGCTGCGACTAAGAGTTTGCATGCTGCAATGGACCTGGCACCTCCAAGTACATAGGTACTTAAAAGAAAAGGGCAGTTAGTGAGCAACTGGCAACATCACCTGTGGATACTTTATGCAAGCAGCAGCTGAAATAAGGTTGACTTTCCAACTAGGACTACAGAGATTGTTAAAATCCTAAATATTCAAAAGCTCCCAGAGTGAAGTTGACACATACTGTTAGATGAAGTCAGTACCTTAAACTGGAGGAGAGAGAGAATGGATAGGAATAAGAACCCATGGAAATGGAACAGTTTGGACTTCCAGAAGAGCATCATGGGAGTTGATGAACCCTAGTAACTCAAAGATAGAAATGTAAGTAGGCAGAGCCATGGAACAACAAGACAGATTTTAGAGGCGTCACAATGAGAGAATGAGCAAAACATGGCAAAAGATAGGTGTTGCAGGAGGATTAAGAAATAGTGGAGATAGATGGCCCCTACTGAGAGAATTCCTAACTGGTCTTTTCCTTACCCGAGGTCCAGAGACAAGCTCTTGGAAACCCTGAGCAAATATCAAAGTTTCCATAGTCTGCGATGAAGGATTTGTACCATGGAAGACCCTTCAATTTGTAGTGACACTGCACACATCTCAAAGTCAGAAGTGGGATAAAATTAATACGGTTGTCCCTTGGTATCCACGGGGGATTGATTCTAGGACACCTCCCACCAAGAGACACAAAAATCCACATATGTTTAAGTCCCTTACATATAATGTCATGGGGGACTTCCCTGGTGGTCCAGTGATTAGGAGTCCCACTGCAGGGGACACAGGTTTGATCCCTAGTCAGGAAATTAAGATCCCACAAGCCAAGTGGCACGGCTGATAAAGTGAAAGAAAATACCATGGTTTTGCATATAATTTATGCGCTGCAAACTCAAGTTTTGTTTGGGGAAAGTTGTAAAATTTTTTTTTTTTTTGATCCACCATTGGTTGAATTCACAGATATAAGACTGTACTCAGTTCTTAAATTTTGGAGAAATAGAAGGGTTTATCTTTTAAAATTGATGATAATTTCTAATAAATTGCAATTAGCAAATATTAAAAACAGTCATTGATTATGGTACAATTTTGTCCTCAAAAATTTCAAAACTAGGACTGGAAAGTGAGGAAATGGAGAAATAGTGAATAGATTTTTTTTTCTCACACAGTGAAAATTAGCTGGCCTGCCAGGAATCTCTTGGCAGAATGAATAATTAAATCCCTCCTGTTTTGCCACCCAGAGCTAGTGACAAAGATGCCTCTGTGAGAAGCTGCTCAGTTGCAAATGTTCATGTGTTCTCAGTCGTGTCCGACTTCTTTGCAACCCTGTGAACTGTGGCCCTCCAGGCTCCTCTGTCCATGGAATTTTCCAGGCAAGAATACTGGAGTGGGTTGCCTATTCCTGCTCTAGGGGATCTTCCCGATGTAGGGATCGAATCCGTGTCTCTATGTCTCCTGCATTTGCAGGTGGATTATTTACCACTGAGCCGACCGGGAAGCCCAAGTGTAAATCAGTATCTGCAATTCTGAGCACGTCTTGTGGTTTCTCAGCCAGGGTTCTGTAATGTTCACCTTTTATTCGGCTCCCAGCATCCATTCGCCTTTTCTCTGGGAACAGTAACCCAAATGTTTTGGGGGTAAGTATCCTTTCTCATCCTCTCGGCTCAGCTCTGTCTCCACCTTCAGCTTCACGAGTGGATCCTGTTTAGCTTAAGTTCATCAACCTGCCTATCCCCTTGGCTACAGAGCCACTGAGATCTGAAGAGATATTTACCGGGCTTTCTGAAAGAGAGAGGCTTTTCTTTTTGAGAACAACCACTGGAGATGTTCTCTGTCCTCCTTTGTAGGATATGTAGGAAGAAGGTACAAGGCCTGGAATCGTATCCACAGCTGTTCTGTTGGGGTGGGGGAAGTCTGGGCTTCCCGGGTCCAGCATATGGATCATGAGGATGAGGCTAATACTAAGAATACAGTGGTGAAATAGACCCCGGGTCCCTGGTGACATCAGTTGAGCCACTAGCCCAAGCTTACCTGACATAGACCTACCTCTCAACTTATTCCGTGAGCCCATAAACATCTTTAGTTAAAGTACGTAGATTTGGGTTTTCTATCATTTGAAAATTAATCATGCTGATCCTGGCTTATATTTGAAGGCACTGTTTTCTTGGACAGCACCTTAATATCATATTTTCTCTTAGTTGCCACACAAGCTCCTCCTTTGTATTCCATCTCAGTTGCTTGGAGGTTGAGTGTCAAAATAGGTGCCTTTCACACCGCAGCCTTAATTTCATGCATCCCACGGGACTGATATTTGTCATATCATAACGTACCTTCCAAATTTGATGAAAATCAGCTCTCAATCCCAGATTCTCCAATGGATAACGTCCTCTCTCTTTGAGGTAACTTCCAGGCTCCCCTACCCTACCCATGTGAATATGGGGCTTCGCATATCACCTGTGTTTTAAGGTCAGATCATGTGGAATGCCTAGGTGTTTTTCCTGTCTGCTAGAGACTTTGTTTTATTTATTTATTTTTATGTATTAATTTTGTCTGCACTGGGTCTTCATTGCAGCTCTTGGGCTCAGTAGTTGCGGTATGTGGGATATCTGTTCCCTGACCTGGGATCGAACCCGGGCCCCCTGCATTGGGAGCACAGAGTCTTATCCACTGGACCACCAGGGAAGTCCTTAGAGACTTTGTTTTATAGGACATCGTTTCAACACCAGTTGGAACCAGCTATTGGAACTGTGTGTCCGATAGCTCCCCTAGGAGTAGCAACTGATTTCTCCACCTATCAAGCTTCTGAACTGAAAACCACAGTTTCCATTCTGTATACAGAGGACATTTTAGAGCATACCATGTCCTGGCCTATATCAAGAGGGCTGCACTGAAACTTGGGGTGCTGTATCTTGAAATTAATATTTTTTCCACCGATGTGGCCAGAAGTTAGGTTAACAGATCTTCTGCCAGCTCTGGTTTAAAACTTTAAACTCCATCCTGT
This sequence comes from Bison bison bison, assembly GCF_000754665.1. NCBI lineage: Eukaryota > Metazoa > Chordata > Mammalia > Artiodactyla > Bovidae > Bison > Bison bison. The sequence goes on along the minus strand of NW_011494615.1, from coordinate 166,767 downwards.
TCTTCCTAGTGGTTGTGACCAGTATCCCCACTCGGGAAAAACTGAGGCAGGCAGGTTCTTCAGGCCGTCTCCAGCATTTATTGCTAGTAGACATGGGGTCGCAAAGAATCAGACACAACTGAGCAACTGAACTGAACTGAGACAGTCTAAGGATGGCCATTGTGGCTGGTGAGATATGACATCTCTTGCTGTCTCTCATTTTTTTCAAAAAATACATTTATTTAGTTGAGCTTTTATGTATTTATTTATTCACTTGACTCCTTTAGGCAGTGCTGGGTGTTTTTTGCTGCCCGGTTCCTCTCTAGTAGCGGCAAGCTGGGGCTCCTCTGTACTTGCGGTGGGCAGGCTTTCATTGTGGTGGCCTCTCTTGTTGGGGAGCCCTGGCTGTAGGTGCAGGACGGGACTAGTCGTGGGTCTCATGTTTGTTGATCCCTGGCATATGGCATCTCCCTGTATGAGGAATCGATAGTTTCCCCTGCATGGCAGGTGGATTGTCTAGCAGTCAGCCACCCAGTAAGCCCTCAGTGGTATTTTGATGGGCATTTCCCTGACGATTAGCATGTTTGAGACTGTTTTCCCGTGTTTTTATGTTTCACTAAACCCTGTGAGTCAGTTTACCTGTTGCAATGGGCTTCAGGCGAGTCTGCGGCTTATGAGTTCTGTTTCTGTTACCCACCCCTAGAGATGTATTGAGGGCAGGTGTCATTGACAGAATTTGCCCCTCAGCACTGGGTCTCAGGTTGCAGTTTCGCAGAATTTCCACAAGGCGGCAGCACTTGGCCTGCCCAGCTTGGCTTGCTCAGGCAACCAGAGCCTTAGAGAAAGGTGATTCGAGTGCAGTGTGCCAGCACAAAGCCCCATGGGCTTGTGTCTCTTGGCCTCTCTCGTGTTTATATATTTCAGTAAACCCTGTGAGTCAGTTTACCTATTGCAGTGGGTTGCAGTGGGCTTCTGGCATGTCTGCCGTTTCCGAATCTTGTTTTGGTTACCCACCTCTGGCGATGTCTTGAGGGCAGGTGACATTCAGTTCAGTCGCTCAGTCGTCTCTGACTCTGCGACCCCATAAATCGCAGCACGCCAGGCCTCCCTGTCCATCACCAACTCCTGGAGTTCACCCAAACTCATGTGCATTGAGTCGGTGATGCCATCCAGCCATTTCATCCTCTGTCGTCCACTTCTCCTCCTGCCCCCAATCCCTCCCAGCATCAGGGTCTTTTCCAATGAGTCAACTCTTTGCATGAGGTGGCCAAAGTATTGAAGTTTCAGCCTCAGCATCAGTCCTTCTGATGAATACCCAGGACTGGTCTCCTTTAGGATGGACTGGTTGGATCTCCTTGCAGTCCAAGGGACTCTCAAGAGTCATCAAACACACTGCTGCTGCTGCTGCTAAGTCGCTTCAGTCGTGTCCGACTCCGTGCGACCCCATAGACGGCAGCCCACCAGGCTCCCCCGTACCTCGGATTCTCCAGTCAAGAACACTGGAGTGGGTTGCCATTTCCTTCTCCAATGCATGAAAGTGAAAAGTGAAAGGGAAGTTGCTCAGTCGTGTCCGACTCTTCGCGACCCCATGGGCTGCAGCCTACCAGGCTCCTCCGTCCATTGGATTTTCCAGGCGAGAGTACTGGAGTGGGGTGGCATCGCCGCCTCCGACAGCCCCTAAAAACGCCCTGTGAATGTGCAGTGCCCTTTCAGCCTTGGGTCCCAGGTTGCAGTTCCAGAAATTGTCCACAAGGCGGCAGCACGTTGCCAGCCCAACTCGGCTGCTCAGACCACCAGAGCCCTAGTGAAAGGCCTGTTTGTGGGTTGAGAGTTCGAATGCAATGTGCCAGGCCAAAGACCCACGGACTTGTGTCTCCTGGCCTCTCTGCCCGTCCCCTTCACCCCGGAAGACATATCCCATCCGCTGCAAAACCGCTGTGCTGAGGATGCTGCCGCTTGTAGGTGGGGCGACTCTAAGAATGGTGATGGGAGGTGGAAGCCCCATTCTCAGGACACGTGGAGCGGGGATTATTAAGAGCTCTTGCAGCCCAGGGCGGCCGCCAGGTGTTGGGTGCACCTGGCCTGGGTTTGCTGAAGGTAGACCGGTCTGGGTCTGCAGGTGGGGTCCCAGTCCAAGGGGAAGAGACACCGCTGTTCTCACTTGCCTGGGCATCCTCTACAGCTCCTCAGCCCCCGCAGGGTCCAGCCTTACCATCCAAGAGGGCTCAGGCTCCAGAAATGTGACACCAGCCAGGACGCGGAGGCCTCAGCGGAATATAGTAGGCATTTCTTTCTTTCCTTCTCATGTAACTATTTTGTGGTGGCATCTAGGTGATTTAATCGTTGCTTTGGTTTGAGGCCAACAGCAACTTGGTTTTTTTTCTCCATGTGGACGTGTGGATTCGTTGTCAGATTCTTCTTCCATTGGGAATATTCCGGAGCACTCAGCAGAGCTTCCTGTGAATATATTTGAGTTTGCATATGTGAATCCAAAGCACCTCTTTGATCCCTCCCTTTAACCTTTCCCCTGTTGTAGCAAGAGGTTTCTGGTTTTACCTGGTAACCTCTGCTGTGTGTATAACCAGTTCACAGGCGCCACTTTCCATATTCTCTCTACGTGTGGTATCCTATTGTATTTGGTTCTGTCTCTCTGCATTAGATTGTGTAGCGTGACCATGTCTAACTTCATCATGTTGGTGCAGATGTCATTAGGTCCAATTTCACTTCTCTTCCTAAGGCTGAGTGAGAGTCCATTGCCTCTATAGAGCCAAATGCCTATGTCCTTCCCGTGTCCAGGGACATCTGGGAGACTTCCACGTTCTCACCTGCATCCACAGGGCTGCTTCGAACTGTGGGGTTCGTGTGTATTGGAATTAACGTTTTCTCTGGAGATGGGGGCAGAAGTCGGATTCCCAGATCTGCCTGCTCTGGTTTCATTTGTTTGTTTATTTAATAAATTATTTATTTGGGGGCTGTGCTGGGTCTTCACTGCTGCTGCACCTTGGCTTTCTCAAACTGTGGTGCACAAGCCTCTCGTTGCCTTGGTTTCTCTTGTTGTGGAGCACTGACTGGAAAGCTCAGGCTCAGTAGTTGTGGCACTCGGGCTTAGTTGCCCTGAAGCAAGAGGGATCTTCCTGGACCAGGGGTCGAACCCACGTCCTCTGCATTGGCAGACCGATTCTTTACCACTGGACCACCAGGGAAGTCTGGCTCTGGTTTTTTACTTTAAAGTTAACTGCATCCTGTCTTTCTAGTGTCTGTGGCCAGGTTCGCATCCATGAAAAGCTGAGGAGGGCATGGCTTTCTCCAGGTCTTCTCCTCCTGCATTTGTTGCTTGTAGACAGTCTGAGGATGGCCATTATGACTGAGAAGATATGACATCTCTCTGTCTTGCTCTCATTTTTTTTTTTTTCCAGAAAAATACATTTGTTCTATTGAGTTGAATTCTTCTGTATTTATTTAGTCAGCTGATTCCATCGCTGTGCTGGGTCTTCCCTGCTGCCCGGGTTTTTCCCTGGGTGTGGCAGGCAGGGGTTCTTCTGTAGTTGCGGTGGGCAGGCTTTCATTGTGGTGGCCTCTCTTGTTGGGGAGCCCTGGCTTTAGGGCAGGGGGCTGGAGTAGTTGTGAGTCTCGGGCTTCGTTGACCCCCGACATATGGGCCTCCCAGATGAGGAATCGATACGGTGTCCCCTGGCTTGTAGGTGGATTGTTGGGCAATGAGCCACCCCGGAAGCCCTTGTTTGTGTTTTGATTGGCATTTCCCTGATGATGAGCATGTTTGAGCCTGTTTTCCCATTTTTGTATATTTCAGTAAACCCTGTGAGTCAGTTTACCAGTTACAGTGGGCTTCGGGCATGTCTGCCATTCCTGAATCCTGTTTCGGTTACCCCCCCTCCAGTGATGTCTTGAGGGCAGGTGACATTAACCCCCTGAAAACGCCCTGGGAATGTGCCACGTCCATCAAGCCTGGGTCTCAGGTTGCAGTTCTGGAAGTTGTCCACAAGGCGGCAGCACGTTGCCAGCCCACCTCGGCTTGCTCAGGCAACCAAGGCCTTAGTGAAAGGCCTGTTTGTGGATTGTAATTAGAGTGCAATGTGCCAGCACAGAGACCCATGGGCTTGTATCTCCTGGCCTCTCTGCCCGTCCGTTTCAGCCCGGAAGACATATTCCAACCGCTGCAAAACCGCTGTGCTGAGGATGCTGCCGCTTGTAGGCGGGGAGACTCTAAGGATGGCTGAGGGAGGTGGAAGCCCCACACTGCCGGGACTCCTGGAGCGGGACTGTTAAGAACTCTTGCAGCCCAGGGGGTCCCCAGGTGTTGGGTGTGCCTGGCATGGGTTTGCTGTAGGTCGGCCCGTCTGGATTTGCAGGTTGGGGTCCCAGTCGGAGGGGAAGAGACCCTGCTGGTCCCGGGTTCTCACTTGCCTGCGCATCTTCTTCAGCCCCTGTGGGGTCCAGCCTCAGGATCCAAGAGGGCTCAGGTTCCAGAAATGTGACGCCAGCCAGGACGCGGAGGTCAGGGGAATATGGTAGGCGTTTCTTTCTTTCCTCTTCTCACATAACTTTT
>NW_011494615.1:160436-162121 GCF_000754665.1 Bison bison bison | reverse complement strand
AGGTGATTTAATCATTGCTTTGGTTTGAGGGGCACAGCAGTTCCATTTTCTTTTTCCAGTGGAAATGTGGATTTTTTTTTTTTTTCAAGTTCTTTTTCCATTAGGAGTATTCCAGAGCACGCAGCTGAGCTTCCTATGGGTATATGAGTTTGCATATGTGAATCCAAAGCAACTCTCTGATCCCTTCCTTTTGCCTTCAGTCTTGTCTTATTCTGGGACCCTCTACTTGGTGTGTAAGGAGTTTGTATGTGCCAGTTTTCATATTCTGTCCATAAGTGATATCCTATCATATTCTTCTCTGTCCTCACTGCGGTAGTTCAGTTAGTGTAGTCATGTCCAGCTCCCTCATGTCCATGCAAATGTCATTATTTCATTCTTTGTCACATTTCTTTCTTGGGGCTGAGTTTGAGTCCAGTGCCTCAGTAGAGCCAACTTCCTGTATCGTTCCAGTCCAAGGACATCTTGGAGGCTTCCGTGTTCTCCCCTGTGTCCATAGAGCTGTGCTGAACTTTGGGGTTCAGGTGTGTTGGAATTCATGCTTTCTCTGGAGACGTTAGCGAAAGTCGGATTCCCAGATCTGCTTGGTCTGGTTTTCTTTGTTTACTCCTTTTATTTATTTATTTATTATTTTGGCTGTGCTGGGTCTTTGTTGATGCTGCACCTTGGCTTCCTAACGTTTGGTGTGTGGTCTTCTCGTTGCGGTGGCTCCTCTTGTCCTGGAGCCCCGGATCGAGAGCGCAGACAGAGTAGTTGCGGCACACAGGCTGAGTTGCCCTGGAGCGTGTGGGATCTTCCTGGACCAGGGATCAAACCTGTATGCTCTGCATTGGCTGATGGATTCTTAACCATTGGACCACCGGGAATGTCCTACCTCTTGTATTAGACTTTAAAGTCAATTCCATCCTGTTCTTTTAAGTGATGGTGACCAGGTATGCTTCTCTGGAAAAGCTGAGGCGGGCATGGTTTTCTCCCGGCCCTCTGCAGCATTTATTGCTTGTAGACAATCTGAGGATGGCCATTCTGACTGGTGAGATATTACATGTCTCATGTCTCTCTCTCTCTCTTTTTTTTTCCTCAAAATAATACATTTCTTTTTTTCAGTTGGATTTTTCTGTATGTATTTATTTAGTCGGTTGACTCCTTTCGGCAGTGCTGGGTGTTTTTTGCTGCCCAGGTTTCTCTCTCGCGGCAGCAGGCGGGGGCTCCTCTGTAGTTGGGTGGGCAGACTGTCTGTGTGGTGGCCTCTGTTGTTGGGGAGCACTGTCTCTTAGGCGGGGGGCTGGAGTGGTTGTGGGTCTTGGGCTCTGTTGATCCCCGGCATATGGGATCTGCCTGGATGAGGAATCCATACGGTGTCCCCTGCGTGGCAGGTGGATTTTTACCAGTGAACCACCCAGGAAATCCTCAGTGGTCTTTTGATTGGCATTTTGCTGTGCTGGAGCCTGTTTCCCCATGTTTTTATATTTCAGTAAACTCTGCGAGTCAATTTATCTGTTGCAGCGGGCTTCAGGCAACCCTGTGGTTTACGAATCCTGTTTCAATTACTCATCTCCGGTGGTGTCTTGAGGGCAGGTTACATTGACAGCTGGATCATCAAAAAAGCAAGAGAGTTCCAGAAAAACATCTATTTCTGCTTTATTGATTATACCAAAGCCTTTGACTGTGTGGATCACAATAAACTGTGG
>NW_011494615.1:159536-160288 GCF_000754665.1 Bison bison bison | reverse complement strand
GGAATACCAGACCACCTGACCTGCCTCTTGAGAAACCTATATGCAGGTCAGGAAGCAACAGTTAGAACCAGACATGGAACAACAGACTGGTTCCAAATCGGAAAAGGAGTATGTCAAGGCTGTATATTGTCACCCTGCTTATTTAACTTATGCAGAGTACATCATGAGAAACGCTGGGCTGGAAGAAGCACAAGCTGGAATCAAGCTTGCCGGAAGAAATATCAATAACCTCAGATATGCAGATGACACCACCCTTATGACAGAAAGTGAAGAGGAACTAAAAAGCCTCTTGATGAAGGTGAAAGAGGAGAGTGAAAAAGTTGGCTTAAAGCTCAACATCCAGAAAACGAAGATCATGGCATCTGGTCCCATCACTTCATGGGAAATAGATGGGGAAACAGTGGAAACAGTGTCAGATCAGATCAGGTCAGATCAGTCGCTCAGTCGTGTCCGACTCTTTGCGACCCCATGAATCGCAGCACGCCAGGCCTCCCTGTCCATCACCAACTCCCGGAGTTCACTCAGACTCACATCCATCGAGTCAGTGATGCCATCCAGCCATCTCATCCTCTGTCGTCCCCTTCTCCTCCTGCCCCCAATCCCTCCCAGCATCAGAGTCTTTTCCAATGAGTCAACTCTTCGCATGAGGTGGCCAAAGTACTGGAGTTTCAGCTTTAGTATCATTCCTTCCAAAGAAATCCCAGGGCTGATCTCCTTCAGAATGGACTGGTTGGATCTCCTTGCAGTCCAAG
>NW_011494615.1:158623-158980 GCF_000754665.1 Bison bison bison | reverse complement strand
TTAAATAAGCAGGGTGACAATATACAGCCTTGACATACTCCTTTCCCTATTTGGAACCAGTCTGTTGTTCCATGTCTGGTTCTAACTGTTGCTTCCTGACCTGCATACAAATTTTCAAGAGGCAGATCAGGTGGTCTGGTATTCCCATCTCTTTCAGAATTTTCCACAGTTAATTGTGAGGAAACAGTATCAGACTCTATTTTTTTTGGCTCCAAAATCACTGCAGATGGTGACTGCAGCCATGAAGTTAAAAGATGCTTACTCTTTGGAAGAAAAGTTATGACCAACCTAGATAGCATATTGAAAAGCAGAGACATTATTTTGCCAACAAAGGTCCATCTAGTCAAGGCTATGGTT
>NW_011494615.1:149877-158523 GCF_000754665.1 Bison bison bison | reverse complement strand
ATGTACGGATGTGAGAGTTGGACTGTGAAGAAAGCTGAGCACCGAAGAATGGATGCTTTTGAATTGTGGTGTTGGAGAAGACTCTTAAGAGTCCCTTGGACTGCAAGGAGATCCAACCAGTCCATTCTGAAGGAGATCAGCCCTGGGATTTCTTTGGAAGGAATGATGCTGAAGCTGAAACTCCAGTACTTTGGCCACCTCATGTGAAGAGTTGACTCATTGGAAAAGACTCTGATGCTGGGAGGGATTGGGGGCAGGAGGAGAAGGGGATGACGGAGGATGAGATGGCTGGATGGCATCACTGACTGGATGGACGTGAGTCTGAGTGAAGTCTGGGAGTTGGTGATGGACAGGGAGGCCTGGCCTGCTGCAATTCATGGGGTCGCAGAGAGTCGGACACGACTGAGCGTCTGAACTGATCTGAAAAAACGCTTGGGAATGTGCAGTGCCCATCAGCCCTGGTTGCAGTCCCCACAAATGTCCACAAGGCGGCAGCACTTTGCCTGCCCACCTTGGCTTGCTCAGGCAACCAGAGCCTTAGTGAAAGGCCTGTTTGTGGGTTGTAAATTCGAGTGCAGTGTGTCAGCACAAAGACCCTCGGGCTTGTGTCTCCTGGCCTGTCTGCCCGTCCCCTTCACCCCGGAAGACATATCCCAACCGCTGCAAAACTGCTGTGCTGAGGATGCTGCTGCTTGTAGGTGGGGTGCCTCTAAGGCTGTCGGTGGGAGGTAGAAGCCCCACTCAGGACATGTGGAGCAGGGACTGTTAAAAGCTCTTACAGCCCAGGGGGTCCCCAGATGTTGGGTGCGCCTGACATGGGTTTGCTCTTGGTAGCCCCATCTGGATTTGCAGGTTGGGGTCCCAGTCCGAAGGGAAGAGTCACTGCCTGTTTCAGGGTTCCCACTTGCCTGGGCATCCTCTTCAACTCCCTCAGCCTCTGCAGGGTCCAGCCTTATGATTCAAGACGGCTCAGGCTCCAGAAATGTGACACCAGCCAGGTACTTGGAGGCCTCAGGGGAATATAGTAGGCATTTCTTTCTTTCTTTCCTTTCCTCATGTAACCATTTATTTTTTGATGGCATCTAGGTGATTTAATCAGAGAAGGCAATGGCACCCCACTCCAGTACTCTTGCCTGGAAAACCCCATGGATGAAGGAGCCTGGTGGGCTACAGTCCATGGGATCGCTGAGGGTCGGACACAACTGAGCGACTTCACTTTCACTTTTCACTTTCATGCATTGGAGAAGGAAATGGCAACCCACTCCAGTGTTCTTGCCTGGAGAATCCCAGGGACGGGGGAGCCGGGTGGGCTGCCGGGTGGGTCGCACAGAGTCAGACATGACTGAAGTAACTTAGCAGGTGATTTAATCATTGCTTTGGTTTGAGGTGAACAGCAGCTTGATTTCTTTTCTTCATGTGGAAGTGTGGATCTGGTCAGATTCTTCTTCCATTGGGAATATTCCAGAGCGCGCAGCGGAGCTTCCTGCCAATATATTTGAGTTTGCATATGTGAATCCAAAGCACCTCTTTGATCCCTTCCTTTAACCTCTCCCCTATGGTAACCATAGGCTTCTTGTTTTATTCTGGGACCCTCTACTCGGTGTATAATGAGGTTATATGTGTCACTGTTCAGAGTGGTATCCTATCATATTTGGCTTTGTCTCTCTGCATTGGATCAGGTAGATGGCCCTGTCTAGCCTCATCATGTTGGTGCAAATGTCATTAGATCTAATCTCACGTGTCTTCTCAAGGCTGAACGAGAGTCCATTCCTCTGTAGAGCCGAATTCTGTATCCTTCCTGTGTCCAAGGACATCCATGAAGCTTCCGTGTTCTCGCATACGTCTACAGGGCTGCTTCACACTTTGGGGTTCAGGTGTGTTGGAATTAATATTTCCTCTGGAGACGCGTGGGCAAAAGTCAGATTCCCAGGTCTGCCCGCTCTGGTTTTTTTTATTTATTTTATAAATTAATTATTTTTTTGGCTGCGCTGGGTCTTCATTGCTGCTGCACCTTGGCTTTCTAAAGTTTGGTGCATGGGCTTCTCACGGGGGTGGCTTCTCCTGTCGTGGAGCACTGGCTCAAGAGTGCAGACTCAGTGGTTGCGGCGCAAAGGCTGAGTTGCCCTGGAGCATGTGGGATCTTCCTGGATCAGGGATCAAACCCGTGTCCTCTGCATTGGCAGATGGATTCTTAACCGCTGGACCACCAGGCATGTACTAGCTCTCGCTTTAGACTTTAAAGGACACTCCATCCTCTTCTTTCTAGTGGTTGTGACTAGTTTGCATCTCTGGAAAAACTGAGGAGGCACGGTTTTCTCCCGGCCCTCTGCAGCATTTATTGCTTGTAGACAATCTGAGGATGGCCATTCTGACTGGTGAGATATTACATGTCTTTCCCCCTCTGTCTCTCTCTCTCTCTCTTTTTTTTTCAAAATAATACATTTCTTTTATTCAGTTGGATTTTTCTGTATGTATTTATTTATTCGGTTGACTCCTTTCAGCAGTGCTGGGTATTTTTTGCTGCCCAGGTTTCTCTCTCACAGCAGCAGCCGGGGGCTCCTCTGTAGATGGGGTGGGCAGACTCTCTGTGTGGTGGCCTCTGTTGTTGGGGAGCACTGTCTCTTAGGCGGGGGGCTGGAGTGGTTGTGGGTCTTGGGCTCTGTTGATCCCCGACATATGGGATCTGCCTGGATGAGGAATCCATACGGTGTCCCCTGCGTGGCAGGTGGATTTTTTACCAGTGAACCACCCAGGAAATCCTCGGTAGTCTTTTGATTGGCATTTCGCTGTGTTTGAGCCTGTTTCCCCATGTTTTTATATTTCAGTAAACTCTGCGAGTCAATTTATCTGATGCAGCGGGCTTCAGGCAAGTGTGCGGTTTATGAATCCTGTTTCGATCACCCACCTCCGGTGGTGTCTTGAGGGCAGGTGACATTGACAGCCCCTAAAAACGTTTGGGAATGTGCAGTGCCCATCAGCCCTGGTTGCAGTTCCCATGAATGTCCACAAGGCGGCAGCACGTTGCCTGCCCACCTCGGCTTGCTCAGGCAACCAGAGCCTTAGTGAAAGGCCTGTTTGTGGGTTGTAATTAGAGTGCAGTGTGCCAGCCCAAAGCCCAAGACCTTGTATCTCCTGGCCTCTCTGCCCGTCCCCTTCACCCGGGAAGACATAGCCCAACCGCTGCAACTGCTGTGCTGAGGATGCTGCTGCTTCTAGGCGGGGCGACTCTAAGGATGTCGGTGGGAGGTGGAAGCCCCACTCTCAGGACATGTGGAGCAGGGACTGTTTAAGAGCTCTTGCAGCCCAGGGGGTCCCAAGGTGTTGGGTGCGCCTGGCATGGGTTTGCTATAGTTTGGCCCGCCTGGATTTGCAGGTTGGCTTCTCAGTCGGAGGGATAGAGTCCCTGCTGGTCCTCGGTTCCCACTTGCCTGCCCATCCTCTTTAGCTCCCCCAGCCTCCGCAGGGTCCGGAGGGCTCAGGCTCCAGAAATGTGACACCAGCCCAGAACCCGGAGGCCTCCGGCAGAGATAGTAGTCATTTTTCTTTCTTTATTTTTTCCTGGCATCTAGGTATTTTAATCATTGCTTTGGTTTAAGGTGAATAGTTCCTTCGTTCATTTTGACATTTGGAAATGTGAATTATTTTTCTGTTTCTTATTCCACTGGACTATTCCAGAGTGGCCAGCAAAACTTTGAATTAATGTGAACAAGTGTTGATGTGTGACTCCAAAGCACCTGGTTTATCCCTTCCTTTTACATTTCCCCTTTTTAAATACAGGTTTTCTTTGTTCTGGGACTCTCTCCCTCAGGGTGTAACTGAGTTTCTATGTGACAGTTTCCGTGTATCTGTGTAAGTGACGTCAGTTCCTGTTCGTCTCTATTTGTGTGTGTTCATTTTGTTGGTGTGATCACATGAAGTTCCACCCATGTTGCTAGAGTCCAGCATGGCGTTCATCTTCAGTTTTCTTTTTTATGACTAAGTGGTAGTTCATTGTGCCTATGGACTGAAATTCCCGTATCTGTTTCATTTTCCAAGGTCGTTTTGGTGGCGTCCATGTCCTGCCCTGTGTCAATGGTGATGCACCGAACCTGGGGTGCATGTGTCCTGGAATTAGTATTTTCTCCAGATACCTTACCAGGAATGGCATTACCAGGTATACTGTTTGCTCCGGTTTTATGATTTTAAGGAGCCTCCATGCGGTTCTTTGTGGTTGCTATGACAAATTTCCCATCTCCGGAAGAAAAGCGAGGCCCCGTTTCCTCACGTTTTTGCCTTTGATTTCCCTCTCCCGCTTTGTGATTTCCTGTTTTCATTGTACAGTGTTTCGGGTGTTCTTCAGGTTAAGGTGTTTAAAATGTCTGTGAGAAGAGGTTTCTGCATTCATGCTTGTCATGGAGTTTGTAGACCCTAGAGACACAGCGATCTCAGAGCCTTGAATCGTTTTCTTTCTAGATTGTGGCCCAACTTTGCCTCTTTTCCTTAGTGTGTCTTGTTCTCCACCCTTTTGCTGCCAGGACATCATGCAGTAACTAGGAGACTCTCCAGGCTGAATCAAAGCCCAGAACAGCTTCCATACGGAATGGTGCTATTTACTTGTTCACATCCTCATTATTTAAAACCTTTCTGTCATACTCACGATTTTGGTACCAGCCTAGATGATCTCTGTGAAATTCTACCGCCAGCTCCAAAGTTCAGTGCATTTCGTCGTTTTTCTTCCATTGAGGGGATTGCTGTACGTGACTGGCGAGGGCAATCAAGTTACCCATGGCTATACTTCATTGGAATTCATCCTCAGGTCTTTTTTTTTCATGATATGTTTATTTGGTTAGAATTTTTTCCCCCCTTCCCCAGGTCTTAAATATGATCAGCTAAACATTGTCTCATGACCTCCAGAAGAGGCAGGCGGCATTCGGAAGCCTGCTGATGGGATGCTGCCCCACGTGTGTCCTCTGGACTGCTTCTTGGTTTCAGAAACAAGGTAGGAGAATCACCGAAGCTCTTCCGAGGGCTCTGTGAGCGAGGCCTTGGTGCAGCTGGAAGAGAAGACAGCTGCTGCCATTCGATGAGCCCCCATTAGGTATTGAGTTCCTTATGTTCACTGTGTGTTTTAAAAACTGTTCTAGTAAACTTCACGAGGTAGTCATTATATCCCCATTTTATAGGTGAGGAAGTTGAGGCTGGTTGGTACATTATTGGTCTAAGGTTATTCAGACCGAAGTGTTGAAATTCAGTTTTAAACCTGGATCTGACTGTCTCCAGAGCTGCAGATTCTCTTTCTTCATGTGATTTGTAAGAATGTGCCCGTGCCCTTAGGGAGACAAGATTCCTAAAAGTATGTTTAATAAATAAAGAGGTGACAGCAACTTATAATTGATGAAAGAGAGCTACTTTTATGGTTGCAGTATATTGCAGTGTATTGCTCCTGCTATGTAAGAAGGAGCAGGCCTGAGCAGAGCAAGGCGGGCTCCCGGGGAAGCAAACATTAGCATTATGCCTCCTGCCCAGACCTGACGGCTCAGAGGGCTCCCTCGTGTCTCCTACCAGACCAGTGCCTCGCGAGGGCTAGCCATTACTGCAGGTTGGCGTAGATTACAAATAAAATAATTCAGCATCTGCTCTTTATGTTCAGATGCTTTTACCACATTTTGTCAGTGAGATGTATCCATGTTGTCACGTTTAGCAGAGGCTTTCTTTTCTTTTTTTTTTTTGGCTGCCTACACAGCATGTGAAACTTCTCCACCCAGAGATCCAACCCAGGCTTCCTGCATTTCAAGTGTGGAGTCTTCACCACTGGACCACCAGGGAAGTCTGCAGAGGCTTTTTAACGTTGCTGAGTACTGGGAATCCCCTGACTGTCCAGTGGTTAAGGCTCTGTGCTTCCACTGCAGGGGTATGAGTTCAATCCTTGGTCAGGAAACTAAGATCCCGCATACTGTCTGGCATGACCAAGAAATAAAAAATAAATTGAAGTAATAAAGAATTGGATATTATTTTTTAAAGTTGCTGATTCCTGTTCATTCCATTGATTGGATGTACCACTGGTTGATGGATATTTGGGTGGTTTCAGATTTGGGGCTTTTGTAAATAAAGCTACTATGGATATTCTTTTATCTGTATCTTTTGACTGACCTATTGATAGCTCAGTTGGTAAAGAATCCGCCGGCAATGCAGGAGACCCTGGTTCGATTCCTTGGTCGGGAAGGTCTGCTGGAGAAGGGATAGGCTACCCACTCCTGTATTCTTGGGCTTCCCATGTGGTTTAGCTGGTGAAGAATATGCCCACAATGCGGGAGACCTGGGTTCAATCCCCGTGTTGGGAAGGTCCCCTGGAGAAGGGAACGGCTACCCACTCCAGTATTCTGGCCTGGAGAATTCAGTCCATGGGGTCGCAAAGAGTCAGACAGAACTGAGCAACTTTCACTTTCACATTCATGGATATCTCTTGAATATCTGTAGATAGATAGATAGGTTTATATAATTTTGCATTAATTAATTAATTAATCTACGAGTGGAATTGTTGCATCATAGGTTAGGCATATTTGGTCTTTAACAGATAGCTGCCGAAAGCCTCACAGAGTCCTTATAATGATGTGTCCTCCTTCGTGCAGTGTATGAGGGTCTACAGTCTCCTCCTCCGTGGTTTCTGATATTAGCCATTCTGGTGTTAGCATAGATGCCACATATTGTGGTTTTAGTTTATATTTTCCTATTGACTAATGATGGTGAGTACCATTTTCATATTCTCATTGGCCATTCAGATACTCTTTCTGTGTCGGAAGTCCTGCACCTTGCAGGAGCTGGCGTGGTTTGGCCCTCCCCCGGCCCCAAGGGAGTGAGCTAGCGGTGTTTCTTGCAGACGTGTCCAGGTGTGGGGCAATAGGAGAGGAGCGGGGAAAGGGGCTGGAGAGCTCTGAGCCATCAAACATCAGTGATGAAGTTGTGTTCTTTATGATAGTATTACTCAGGTCTGTGGTGATGCTGCTGCTGCTGCTAACTCGCTTCAGTTGTGTCCGACTCCGACGGCAGCCCACCAGGCTCCTCTGCCCATGGAATTCTCCAGGCAAGAATACTGTAATAGGTTGCCCTTTCCTTCCCCAACTATGGTGATGAGGAAATAATAAATCTGAAATAGCCAATATTTACGTTGTTGCCTACACCTGGAGAACAGGTAAATAAGTAGGCAAATGAGATGCTGATTATCTTTAACTCCTTGGGCTGGGCCAGGAAATCAGCCTTTACATATGATACGGCCTACTTGGCTGAGCTGTGACTGTTTTACAAGTGAGAACTAGTGATAGAATTTCAGAAAAGAATTCAGTGTTGACACAGTTCTTTTATCCATGGTAGTAAACTAAGTACGGCTCCTTGACAACTCAAGTAGTATACACTTAGAGAGTATGTCTTATGTAAATTACTTCTCCTCGGTTCTCATGGAGACCACAGAATAGAGAGGGAAGGCATCTTACAAGTAATGCAACTGTTAAATAGCTTGCCCATAGTTACTGCTTTCTGGAGCAGTAATTTCAGACAACGATTTTGGAATACAGGGTCAGAAACACATTTAAACATTTTAATAATGAGTTAATTCCCTGGTCATATGCCTTGAGTCTAAATTTTCTCTGACCTGCCATTAGAAACGAAGTTGAAGAATGACCACATAAGGGATGCAACTTTGAATAAAACAAAGTCCTAATGTTCCAGAAACTAAAGGAGCCACCTGGAGGGACTGAAGGACCCTGGGACTGGCGGGCCCTAACTCAGCCCTTGATAATTCATTGTCTTTCCCTTAGACTTACCCAATTCTCTCCTCTTTGCCAGTGTGTCTGACCCTTAGTTTACTCAAATATGGTTTCGCTCCAGCCAAGGCAAGGACAAAAATCCATTTCCTAGCTTTCCTCAAGTCCATGAGTGGTGGAGCCTGGATTTTCAGTCTCAGTTTTTCCATCTGTAAAATGGAGACTGTAACTGCTCCTTGTGGGACTATTGTAAATGTTTTTTTAAAAATTGGATGCACATGAAAAGACCTTGGACTATATACCTCATCATGTGGGTGCTCAGTAAGTGTAGCTGATTACTAGCTGAACTCATCCATTCTGGAAGTTGACATACCTGGTACAGACTCTGAGCTTCCTTTAGGCGAAAGGTGACTACCTCCTAGGTTTGCTCAATACTGTCTCAGCTTTAGCACTGGCAGTTTAGCATCCCAGGGAACCCCTCCTCTAGACACAAAAAGTTCCAGTTTTTAGTAATGACTGTAGAAGTTTGGGGAGAATGTAAGGCTACCTGAAAAATAGGGGCTAAAAGCAACAATGTTTTTAGTGTCAAATGGATCTAGCATAGATTACCTGTCTTCTGTAGTTGCTGTTCGTTACTTTTTCCCCCTTACCATTGATGTTGGCAGCCATGATTTACGGTTCACAAAAATGGAGACTTCATTGTGGGTCCACCTTAAGTGAGTTGCAACCTTGAGCAGTAATAGTCTATTTTTCATTTTGCTTGTGGATTAACTATTCGAATTTGTATTGAGATCAGTTCAGTTCAGTTCAGTTGCTCAGTCGTGTCCGACTCTTTGTGACCCCATGAATCGCAGCACGCCAGGCCTCCCTGTCCATCACCAACTCCTGGAGTTCATTCAAACTCACGTCC
>NW_011494615.1:149113-149515 GCF_000754665.1 Bison bison bison | reverse complement strand
GTCTCTGCTTTTGAATATGCTATCTAGGTTGGTCATAACTTTCCTTCCAAGGAGTAAGTGTCTTTTAATTTCATGGCTGCAGTCACCATCTGCAGTGATTTTGGAGCCCCCCAAAAATAAAGTCTGACACTGTTTCCACTGTTTCCCCATCTGAATTGAGATAGTGCTGGTTTAATTTTTGACATTGTGAATATCATGTTTTCTAAGAGTTCAGATAATAAAAACAAGAATGATTATCCTACCAATGCCGGTATGACTCAGACATCACTGAGAAAGAAGGCTAAAGGATTTTTTTTTTTTTAATTGAGGTACAGTTGATTTGCAATGTTGTACCAATCTGTGGTGAACAGCAAAGTGATCAGTTACAGCCGTATACACATTCTTTTTCCATTATGGTTTATC
>NW_011494615.1:145886-147367 GCF_000754665.1 Bison bison bison | reverse complement strand
CACTGGCAGGTGGATTCTTCGCCACGGAGGTACCTGGGAAACCGTTTAGTGATGAGAGACCACCATTAAAAATAATTAAGGTGGAACAGAATAGAAAATATTGGCGTGCACCACATGTAATAATGATTTATACAATTTTGTTTTAGTTACATTTATTTAGTTACATTTAGTTACATAT
This sequence comes from Bison bison bison, assembly GCF_000754665.1. Taxonomy (NCBI): domain Eukaryota; kingdom Metazoa; phylum Chordata; class Mammalia; order Artiodactyla; family Bovidae; genus Bison; species Bison bison. The sequence continues at coordinate 147,189 of NW_011494615.1, read as the reverse complement.
ATGTTTGTGTAAAAAGTCAGGACAAAGAATGTACATCTCACATGGGTTACACTTAGGAAAGGAGACTCAAAAGACCACATCATCCCCTCAAACATCTGGACAAAACACAAGAAAATTTATACTGTCTGCCCCACTCCCTCTTCCCCCACATTCCTCAGCCAGCACTCAGATTGTCAGTTCTCCCCATCCTCCCTAGACACAGACTGTGGTTTTCAGCCCCGCATCCAGCATCCTTACTGGCTTATCCATTTCTTCATCTTTCTCGAGAGCTCTCGCAAATAGGCTTTGGTTTGCTAAACTGCTAACTGACTGTCTGGCCTCAGGAAAGTGACTTCAACTGCTTAATCCTCAGTTTCCTTATTTCAAAAAAGGTGGTAATAAATTCTCTCTGTTAGGATTGCTTGTGATGGTGAAATAAAATAACCTCTGGAAAACATCTGGAACATAAGGACTGAAAGAAATACATTCCTTTCCATCTGTCGTATCCCCACCACACACCCCCAATTTAAGGAGACCCTCTTAAGAGGCAGTGTCGTCAGTGACAACCTCAAAGCGCTGTGTAGCGGGGAACTCCTGGGGAGACCCCAGTTTCTGTCAATCTAATGATGACTCTTACCAGTTTGTCTTGGAGAGTAATATTTTAGCCTGGTTCCCAGATTCTCTGAGTCCTACTGCTGACTCCTTCCCCACCTTCCACCTTCGTGCCCCCAGGCTGCGAAGAATCCTGAGATACAAGCGCTGGGTTGCTTAGGAACACTGGACTCAAAGAGGTCCAGACACAGGTAGAAGGTCACTCAGCCGTGAACAGAGGGGCCAGCCCCCAACTCCAGGGCTGAGGGTTCCAGGCCCAGTCTCCTCAGTAGGGAGCACTGGGCTGCGCCGCAGCCGGCCATGGATGGTTCAAGGGACACAAGGCACGGTGTACACCTCTCGCGGAGAGGTGGGTGTCAGTGGCTTGCTGCAGCGACTTAAGCAATGGTTAGTTCTGGAGGAGAAAAACTGTTCCTTAATGACCTGAGGTACTCAAGGAATGCTCCTTCAGCGTTTCCTTCCAAATCAGCCATGGGGACCGGGCCCAAACATGGCTAAGAGATGCCAGTTAAAGTTGTCTTTCTGAGGCTTTGCTGGGGCGATAGTTTGGGCGACCCTGCGCAGGAACCCCCCCAGCCCCCCACCAGGTTGCCTTGGGCTCACTGGGCACCGCACCCCTTGGAGTCGAGATCGAGGCGATGCCCTGAGCCTGGCCTGGCGCAGGGCCCCTCGCCCCTCTCCCATCACCAGCGGCCGGCCGCGGCCCGGGCCC
>NW_011494615.1:145417-145786 GCF_000754665.1 Bison bison bison | reverse complement strand
GACGTGAGTCTGAGTGAACTCCAGGAGTTGGTGATGGACAGGGAGGCTGGCGTGCTGCGATTCATGGGGTCGCAAAGAGTCAGACACGACTGAGTGACTGATCTGATCTGATGTTATAGATACACTCTGTAAAAGAACCACCAAACTCTTTGACAGCATTAAAGAAGTGTCTGTTCTACTCCCAAGTACAGTGTTTTTCAAACTGTACTCATTAGTGGACATTGGGGGTATATAGTGATCACTGTGTGTGTGTGTATGGTCAGTTGTGTCCAAGTCTTTGCGACCCCCATGGACTATAGCCCACCAGGCTCCTCTGTTCATGAGATTTTCCCAGCAAGAATTCTGAAGTGGGTTGCCACTTCCTCCTCC
>NW_011494615.1:144135-145317 GCF_000754665.1 Bison bison bison | reverse complement strand
CACATTCTTTTTCCATTATGGTTTATCCGGGGAGACTGGATGTAGTTCCCTGTGCTGAACAGCAGGACCTTGCTGTGCATCCACTCTACATGTAACGGTTCGCACCTACCAAGCCCAAACTCCCAGCACGCCGCCCCCGGCCCTGCCTTAACCGCAAGTTTGATCTCCGTGTCTGTGAGTCCGTTTCTGCTTCGTCGCTAGGTTCATTTGTGCCATATTTTAGATTTTAGATTCTGCGTATATGTGATATCGTATGGTGTTTGTCTCTTTCTCACTTACTTTTTTAGTATGATCATCTCTAGTTGCATCCTCATTGCTGCAAATGGCATTATTTCATTCTTTTTTATGGCTGAGTAGCATTCCATTGTATATATGTGCCGAATCTTCTTTATCCATTCATGTGTTGATGGACACTTAGATTTCTTCCATGTCTTGGCTATTGTGAACAGTGCTGCTATGATCATAGGGATGCGTGTATCTTTTTAAATTATAGTTTTGTCCGGGTATATGTCTAGGAGAGGGCTTGCTGGATCATATGGTAATTCTGTTTTGAGTTTTCTGAGGAACCTCCATCCTGCTTCCCATAGTGGCTGCACTGAGTTACATCCACACCAAACATGTAGGAAGGTTCCCTTGTCTCCACACTCTCTCCAGCATTTGTGATTTGTAGACTTTTTAATGATGGCCATTCCGACCAGTGTGAGCCTCTAAAATTCCTTTTCTATATTATAGATATAATAATATATATATTATTGGAAGAAACACAAGGTGGAATCAATAACCTCAGATATGCAGATGACACCACCCTTATGGCAGAAAGTGAAGAGGAACTAAAAAGCCTCTTGATGAAAGTGAAAGTGGAGAGTGAAAAAGTTGGCTTAAAGCTCAACATTCAGAAAACAAAGATCATGGCATCCGGTCCCATCACTTCGTGGGAAATAGATGGAAAACAGTGGAAGCAGTGTCAGACTTTATTTTTCTGGGCTCCAAAATCACTGCAGATGGTGACTGCAGCCATGAAATTAAAAGACACTTACTCCTTGGAAGACAGTTATGACCAACCTAGATAGCATATTCAAAAGCAGAGACATTATTTTGCCAACAAAGGTTCGTCTAGTCAAGGCTATGGTTTTTCCTGTGGTCATGTATGGATGTGAGAGTTGGACTGTGAAAAAAGCTGAG
>NW_011494615.1:139201-141751 GCF_000754665.1 Bison bison bison | reverse complement strand
GCCACGGAGCCGGCGCGGCTTCCTGGGGCCTGAATTGTTCCCTGAAAGTTGCAGGAGGGCGGGGACTTAGGAAGGGGCGATCGGCTTTTCTGCTTCCCTTGGCGGGGAAGACGGTGATCGGGCGGCTTTCCTTTTGGACCTGCACATCCTGGCTGCACCGTAAGCTTCTGGCAGAGGCGCGCTCTCTCCATCCAGTCCCCAGGGCAGCGCGGGGAGAGGATTCCCTGGGGCACCCGAGGCAGCCTCTGAGGGGTGAGACGCCTTTGAAATCACTTTACTCCTCTGAAAGATGCATGTGAATTTTCTGTTAGCTTCTTACTGTGTGAGTCATGTTTTAAGAAGTAGTGCCTTGCACTTACTATCATACGATTAAATTGGCCCTGGTAGAGTTCTGATGCTTGTCTCCTAGAGCCCCACCCAGCTCCGCCTCCCAGGACCATAGAACAGATGTGGGTGCCCTGGAGGGCATCATTCATGAAGTCAAGGACCTCATGAACAGCAGCCCTTCCATTGATAAAGCTCACAGACATTAACAAGCAGGATATACAGACCATAAAGAATATGATTCAGGCAGCTTAGCTAAAGCACAGGTGCAGCCCCAGAAAAGGGGCTTCCCTCAGCACTGGCTGCTCAGCTCTGCTTCCACGTTAGAAGCTACCTGCAGGTTCTCTTCGGTGGCTCAGCGATAAAGAATCTGCCTGCAATGCAGGAGATGAAGGAGACGTGGGTTCGATCCTTGGCTTGGGAAGATCCCCTGGAGGAAGGCATAGTAACCCTCTCCAGTATTCTTGCCTGGGAAATCCCATGGACAGAGGAACTTGGCAGGCTACAGTCCATGAGGTCGCAAAGAGTGGGACACGACTAAAGAGACTGAACACACACACAGAAGCCACCTGCAGCCCCACCCCACCCCTCCTTCAGTTCGCTGTCCTTCCCTGGGGGTGTCAGCTACGAGGATGAGTTTGAACTCTGAGGGAACCCGGAGGGGCTCTCCTGTCTGCTTCCACGCACAGCTTTCCCACGGTATACTCACAGAGGGCAGTTTGGAGCTCAGTGGAGATACTTCTCAAGGAGCTTAGCTGTGGGCCTGGAGTTAGAAGGCCCTTAGAGACTCCCCTTCAGGATGGATGGTCTCTGGGAGAATAGCTCCCCGTGGGCCCCAGTGTCCTGGCAGTGACAGGACCAGAGGTAGAGGGCTGGTCACCATGAGCTGGGAGCTCAGGGAACAGGCCTGGGAGGCGGTGTGTGAGTGTGTCTGTGTATTTCACTTTACCTTGCATCACACCTTCTCCCCAATCCTCAGAGATTTCCACCCCCCCTCAAAACTCTAAAAGAGAAATTAATAATGGTGTCTTAAGGTTGGAAAAGGGGAGTGAGTGATCAGAGGTACAGGATGTGAAAAGTGTGGAGATTTCTTTTTTTTTTTTTGCCACAGAATTCCATGTTCAGGGGCCAGAGTGTTTACAGAAGAGAGCAGGGGCCAAGGCCACCCACTCAGGGCTGGTACTGCTGTGGACAGCAGTCTTCTGTCCATGGCAGAGCCTCTGGGGCTTCCTGTGGTGGAGGCTGTGAGGAGGGAGAAGATACTTGGCTTCTGCTCCGGCAGCCTCTGGGCACCCCGATGGTATGATTGCTCCACAGCCAGGGTAGGCTTCCTGTTCTTGTGAGCCAGCGGGCTCCTGGTTTCTCACCCTCAGTTCTGGGGCATGTTGGGACCAGAACTTGAATTGGGATTTGTCTGTATTGGGGTCCACTTGCCAGAGAGGAGCCTAATGGTCAGCCTGTGGTAACAGAATGGCCTTGGAAATCTGAAGGTTTCCTTTGCTTCTCCCTCCAACTGAAGGGTCCTGTGGTCCAGAGGCCTGGGGGGGCCTTGAGAGCAACCTGGCATTGGCAGGAGTCAGTAAAGGAGGGGGCAGGGCTTGAGTCCTTTGGGGGCTTCAGTTTCCTCCTCTGTAAAGTGAGAGATTGAACTGGATGCCCTTTGAGGTGCCATTTAGCTTCCAAAATGGTTGATGCCTGAATAATTCTGAGGCTGGATCCCAGCCCTGGTGTGGACCTCCTGTTAGCATGGGTGGCTTAAAGGTGTGGGGGAGACGTGGTTCTCAGCCCTGACCTTCATGTACTCCTGACTCAGCCCTAACCCTCCAAGACCAAATCCAAGGTGGGGCGCAGACCAAAGGATGTTTTAAAATGAAGCCTCCCATATGTGCATGGATTTATCTCTGGGCTTTCTGTTTTGTTCCATTGATCTATATTTCTGTCTTTGTGCCAGTACCATACTGTCTTGATAACTGTGGCTTTGTAGTAGAGCCTGAAGTCAGGTAGGTTGATTCCTCCAGTTCCATTCTTCTTTCTCAGGATCGCTTTGGCTATTCGAGGTTTTTTGTATTTCCATACAAATTGTGAAATTATTTGTTCTAGCTCTGTGAAGAATACTGTTGGTAGCTTGATAGGGATTGCATTGAATCTATAAATTGCTTTGGGTAGTATACTCATTTTCACTATATTGATTCTTCCAATCCATGAACATGGTATATTTCTCCATCT
>NW_011494615.1:138036-138368 GCF_000754665.1 Bison bison bison | reverse complement strand
GCTGGGAAATCTGGTCAACCACTTGTAAAAGAATGAAACTAGAACACTTTCTAACACCATACACAAAAATAAACTCAAAATGGATTAAAGATCTAAACGTAACCAGAAACTATAAAACTCCTAGAGGAGAACATAGGCAAAACACTCTCTGACATACATCACAGCAGGATCCTCTATGACCCACCTCCCAGAATATTGGAAAGAAAAGCAAAAATAAACAAATGGGACCTAATTAACCTTAAAAGCTTCTGCACATCAAAGGAAACTATTAGCAAGGTGAAAAGACAGCCTTCAGAATGGGAGAAAATAATAGCAAATGAAGCAACTGACAA
>NW_011494615.1:134803-137369 GCF_000754665.1 Bison bison bison | reverse complement strand
AGATGAATGGATAAGAAAGCGGTGGTACATATACACAATGGAGTATTACTCAGCCATTAAAAAGAATACATTTGAATCAGTTCTAATGAGGTGGATGAAACTGGAGCCTATTATACAGAGTGAAGTAAGCCAGAAGGAAAAACACCAATACAGTATACTAATGCATATATATGGAATTTAGAAAGATGGTAACAATAACCCTGTGAACGAGACAGCAAAAGAGACAGTGATGTATAGAACAGTCTTATGGACTCTGTGGGAGAGGGAGAGGGTGGGAAAATTTGGGAGAATGGCATTTAAACTTGTAAAATATCATGTATGAAACGAGATGCCAGTCCAGGTTCGATGCACGATACTGGACGCTTGGGGCTAGTGCACTGGGATGACCCAGAGGGATGGTATGGGGAGGGAGGAGGGAGGAGGGTTCAGGATGGGGAACACATGTATACCTGTGGTGGATTCATTTTGATATTTGGCAAAACTAATACAAATATGTAAAGTTTAAAAATTAAATAAAATTAAAAAAAAAAAAGATTTTGGAGGCAGATAACCTGAAAAAAAATAAAATAAAATAAAATGAAGCCTCCCTGGATGGTCCCACTGTGCACCCACAACTGAGAACCACAGGGCTGGAGGACTGAAGGGAAGAGGAACTTCGCTTACCTAGATGTTCCTGCATCTGTAGAACATGCTAACTCGCTTCAGTCGTGTCCGACTCTTTTGGGACCCCATGGACTATTGCCCTCCAGGCTCCTCTGTCCATGGGATTCTCCAGGCAAGAATACTGGAGTGAGTGGCCATGCCTTCCTCCAGGGGATCTTCCCGACCCAGGAATCGAACCTGGGTTTCCCGCATTACAGGCAGATTCTTTACCACCTGAGCCACCAGGGAAGTGCTACTCCTAGAGACAGTCCTAAAACAGAAGGCTTCAGTGAACTTCAGCTAGAAAACGATATATGTTATATGCCCCTCTTGGAGGATCCTCCCACAGAGAAACTTCTTTTAATTCATTAAAGCTGAAATGTGAATTTCCCCAACTTGTTTGTATATTCAGTAATTTTTGAGCACTATCCTATTACTGATTCCCCAAGGTACATAAAATAGGAAGGCTGTGTTAGAAATATAAACTAAATGTCTGGAATCCTTGAATGTCCTTTTTTCAGAAGTGAACACTGAACTGTGGGGCCTGTGAGGGCGTTTTTGATCATCATGAAGGGGCTATGAGTCTCAGCCAGGGCTCTGTGTGTCTATTTCTAAAGCTAAGAGTGTGATGCTCGCCACCTTGGCACTTTCCTTACAGTGATGGTGGCAGACTTGATGTATGCTGAAGACTTTGAGCTTGGATGAAAAATATTGATAGGAGGTAATTACTGCAAACTTAAAATTTTTTTTTCTTTTTGATCCTTGGGGATAAAAAATATATATGATAACAACATATGTGAAATACAATACATTCTGTATAACAGTCACCGCCAACTTCTACAGGTAACTATGGTTCTCATTTTGGTGTATCCTTTATTCTTTTTGAGTATTATTTTAAGACTTGTATACAGAACATGCAGTTCTGCAATCTGTCTTACCCCAGTTTCTATCCAAAAAATGTGTTTTTGCGATGTGTACATCTCTAAAAAGGTCTTCATCACCCTACTTTCAATGCTCAGTGCCGTGGTTATTATTTTTGTAATATTTATTTCTTCATTTGGCTGTGTCAAATCTTAGTTGCAACACGTGGGATCTTTTGTTGCAGTGAGTGGGCTCCAGGGTGCATGAGCTCAGTAGTTGCGGTGTATGGGCTCAGACGTTAAAGAATCCACCTGCAGTGAGGGAGACTTGAGTTCGATCCCTGCGTCAGGAAGTTCCCCTGGAGAAGGGATACGCTACCCACTCCAGTATTCTTGGGCTTCCCTGGTGGCTCAGATGGTAAAGAATCTGCCTGCAATGCAGGAAACCTGGGTTCAATCCCTAGGTCTGGAAGATCCCCTGGAGGAGGGCACGGCCACCCACTCCAGTATTCTTGCCTGGAGAATCCCCATGGACAGAGGAGCCTGGTGGGTTACAGTCCATGGGGCGCAAAGAGTCGGACATGACTGAGGGACTAAGCACAGCACATGGGCCAAATTGCTCTGTGACACGTGGGATCATAGTTCCTCGACCAGGGATACAACCTGTGCCCTCTGCATTGCAAGGTAGGTTCTTAACTACTAGACCGCCAGGGAATTCTCAATACCATAGTTCTGATAATCATCTCCTTGCTTGCGGACTTCAGGTCATTTCCACTTTGGGGTTGTTTTCGATGGCCTGGGGCTCGCTTCTGATCATCCATGGAAATGGGAATCAAGCAGTCGCACAAGATCAAATTGATTCAGACTCTTCATCAAGGATTTTACTGCAGCCGCCCTTGAGGACCTGGAGTGTGGGTGTGGGAGGACTTTCCTCTTGTCTGTCTTTCCTCTACTATGAGCATATCATCAGGCAGCCATGGGGAGAAGGGCATCCCAGGGGAGCCCACACATGGCTCAGTTCTCCTTGGAAGAACCAAGAGCTCCTGTCCCTAGAGGTTAAGACC
>NW_011494615.1:124743-134703 GCF_000754665.1 Bison bison bison | reverse complement strand
CAGAATGAGGTTTGTGCCAGAGTAGGCTACTGTGTGGCTTTGAGTAAGTACTCCGATGCTTTGAACCTCCCTCATCTATAAAATGGGCTTATACCTAGGGGCTGCTATGAGGAGCAAAGGACTCTCAGAGGTGAAACCCCGTGGTACCCCAAAGGTGCTATAAGAATAGGTATAAGGAGCCCACAGAAATAGATTTTCTTTTTGTCAGGGCCTAAAACAGTAAGGAAGTCATTGATGTATTTTATCTAATGCCAACTATTGGATAGGAGGTGCTCTCGGGACTCTAAGTATGGGACAAGTGGAGACAGAGTCTGACCTGCGACAGTTTTCTTGCTCCTTTTAGATCTCTCTTCTCACCAATACCCAGTCCCTGGGAGATGCCTGCCCTGTCTGTGTGCCCTGGGCCTCCTTGCTGGGTGTTGGCTGGGTGAGCAGGCAGCCCCCTTCAGCTGCAGCCCCCGAGGTCTGAGGTCCGGGCGCCCTGGCAGATGACCCTGCAGGAGGTCTGGGTGAAGCCTTCAGGTTCTCAGGCTCAGCTGGAGAAGCAGTTAAACCAGTTTTGGAATCAGAACTGGGAATCAGGACTTCCAGCCCTTGGAGCCTGCGGGGAATTCGATACCCTCTCCTGTGGGCACGCAGCTCACAGAGCAGCTTCTGCTACATACAGAAGCCAGGCTCTGCAGGCCTGGCCCGGGAAACAGAGGCTTTAAACAATCCTCTGGCCCCAACCAGACCAAGCAGGAGTTGGTCCAAAAGCAGTGGGTTGGAAGGGATAGCGTAGAGGTGGGGTAGGCCTCACGAGAAATGACGTCCTTCTTAGTGTCAGGGGGAGGGGGAGAAATGTACCCCAGTTCCTCCCCAAAGATGCTGACGGTCCCCTAGAAGAGGCCTGGGGGGCTAGCCCTCCCTCCCTCCCAAGGTGCTGATGTCGAAGCAGAGTGCATTCCGTTTCCTTGAGGCCTGGGTGCCTGAGCCACCGGGGCTGTCTTTGCTTGGTTTCGTTTTCTGATATGACTGCTAAAGTGTTTCCACCTAGGGCGCTCGGGGTGCAATCCCTGTGTCGTCTGGATGTGCCTCCTACACGGGCTCGTGTCTGATGGGCCGCCTGGCCCAAGGTGAGGATGGAGCCAGGTCTGTGGGTGACCCCCAGGCTGCCCTCCCTGTACGCCCCACACACCATGTGCGCATAGCCTTGGAAGTGGCCTGGGGGCTCCACAAGTGCTTGCTGGGAGGCACCAGAAGGGGCTGTAAGGTGGCAGCTGGTGAACTGCGGGGTGAAGGCAGGTTGGAGTGAGAGGCCAGGAAGGGAGGATGCGGAGGATGGGCAAGCAGCAGGGGCCTCCGCTGGCCTCCAGGCCTTGAGTGGTTCTGAAAGAACTCGGGTCTCCAGGGCCAGGGCCTGACTGTCACTCCCCGTGGCTGTGGGATTCTCGAGGGAGGATTTTGCAGTGATGGAACTGTTGTGTCCTGATTGTGGTGGGTGGTGGTCCTATCCACACACTAAGACTCATAGAACTGGATACAGAAGTTTTAATTTTACTGAAAAAATAATTTTAAAAATAGTTAAAAAATTAATATAACAACAAGAAAAGGAAAAAGCAGTCTAGCAGAAGGAACAGCATACGCAAAGCCCTAAAGGCAAAAGTGAGAGTCCCTTGGACTGCAGGGAGATCCAACCAGTCCATTCTGAAGGAGATCAGTCCTGGGTGTTCACTGGAAGGACTGAGCTAAAGCTGAAACTCCAATACTTTGGCCACCTCTTGTGAAGAGTTGACTCATTGGAAAAGACCCTGATGCTGGGGGGGATTTGGGGCAAGAGGAGAAGGGGATGACAGAGGATGAGATGGCTGGATGGCATCACTGACTCGAAGGACGTGAGTTTGAGTGAACTCCGGGAGTTGGTGATGGACAGGGAGGCCTGGCGTGCTGCGGTTCATGGGGTTGCAAAGAGTCGGACACGACTGAGTGACTGAACTGAACTGAAAGGCAAAAGTGAGCTGTCCAAGCTGGCCGGGAGGATGTTGGGGGAAACCTTCTGGAAATGGGGCTGGAGGCAGAGCCTGGAAAGGGGGCACGAGTGGTCCCCCCAGCCAGAGGTGGGATTTGTGCTATCATCCTGAGAACAGAGGGGGCAACAGGAAGGCTTTTGAGCTTGGAGAGGTGGGATTGTATTTGCATTTTAGAGAGCACTTTCCCAGGGAGGGGAGGCTGCAGGGGGCGGGTGGAGGGGCAGTGTCTGGGAAGAGTCGTGACCCCTGACCCTGGTGGACCAGAGGGAGGCGTGGCTGGAGGGAGCAAGTGTGGGGGATATTTGGGCAGGAGAACCTCCAGCCCTTGGCAACCTGAGGGCAAGTAAAGAGTGACTTCCGTTTCTTGCTTGGGCATCTGCGTACAGAGGCTTCTGTGCCTTGCTCCTCTTTCTTCATCATAAAGATAAGACCCCTTATCTTATGGGGTCTTTTGGCCACCTGATATGAAGAGCTGACTCATTGGAAAAGACCCTGATGCTGGGAAAGATTGAAGGCAAAAGGAGAGGAGAGGGGGGCGGCAGAGGATGAGATGATGAGGTAGCATCACTGACTCAGTGGACGTGAATTTGAGCGTACTCTGAGAGAGAGTGGAGGACAGGGAAGCCTGGTGTACTGCAGTCCACGGGGTCACAAAAAGAGCTGGACACGACTTAGCGACCGATTGACAACAGTGGGGTCCTGGGACTTCCCTGGTGGTCCGGGGCTAAGACTCCGAGCTCCCAATGCAAGGGGCCTGGGTTCAACTCCTGGTCAGGGAACTAGGTCCCACATGGCTCTGCAGCCAAATGAACAGGCACATTAAGAAAAAAGAACACTGGGTCCTATAACTTGCCACCCTTAGGAACAACATGATATAGAAGTAACTTACTTAAAAATGATTCTAATGGTTTCAGTTCTATAAAATAGATCACTATGGTATATTCTTAGAGTCACGGTGAAGTGTTTGACATTTCTCCCTTAATCCTCTGAATTGGTTTTGCCGTTATAAAACTAGGAGAGATAATTTCAATAAAAATGAGTACAGTGTTACTCATGCCACGCCAGCCACCTTGCCTGCAACACCCTGTCGCCCTCTTGGCTAGCACAGCCACCGGGGTCCCCCTCCTTGTGGCCCCCAGATCCTGCTGGGGGGTTGGCAGGGCGGCGGCTACTCCATCGCTCCTGGCCCAGCTGCCCCGCCTGCCACAGGCTCGGGCTCGGGCTTGGGTTTCTGCTAAGTGGCCGCAGGAAGGGGCCGAGTCCCATGCTGTTTACTCGCGGGCAGTTTTTGTTTGGCTTTCGAGGGCGTTTGCTTGCAGTGAGCAAACAACCTCTTCCAGAACCATGTGGAAAAATCACATCCTTCCATCTTGGCTTGGGCAGCAGGTTCATGGTTCCATGTTCAGGAGCCAATGGAGGGATTTTTCCAGAAATGCCATCAGTCAAAGAACTGGCCAAAGACAGCTAAGAGGTTAGGACAAAAGGAGAGAAAAAAAGATCAGCGTTAAGAGCCGGAGGTTTATGGATGCCACATGAGGAGACTGGGGTTCAAAGACAAAAGGGACGGCCCCAGGGAGGCTCTTTCACCCCTGTGGACCCGCAGGATCCCACAGATGCCCCTCAAAGTCTGAGCATGCCAGCCGGGGGACACGGGGCCGGGCTGTGCTGGGCACGGTGCTCCAAGCTGGGTTTCAGCAGCGTGCTGCCCTGCGGCAGAGCAGTGACCCTTCCCCCTGGCCTGGCAGCCGAGGGATGACGCCGCCGCCTCTCTGCGCTTCCCGTGTCCCACGTCTGCCCGGTGCTCCTGCCGGGGGAACTTTATCAGCAGAACAAGCTTGGCTTGTCCAGCAGCTGCCTTGCTTCTGTCCAGACTGGTTTTGTAGCAGTGCTTTTAGGGGCCTTCCAGTTTACTAGCAGAATTCTCAAGACACTCCGTCTCTTCTGTCTCAGTCTCCATGTGTCCTGAAAGGAGAGGATCCATACGCGTGCACTCCTCCATGCCAAGGTTCCTTCATGTACACATGCCGGTGACTTACACCTCCCGCAGAAACATCTATTAATACGGCCCAGCTAGTTACTTAGTGGGGAACGTTGTCTGTGGTCATGTTCCCGTCTGGACTGTAGACTAAAGGCAGAGGCCATGCCTTCCTTCTTTGTTCTGGCCACAATTTAAAACATAGCTTGAGAACTTTTAGATGCTTGGGGCCTCTTATCTGAGGTGGAAAGGGAAGACCCACCTGCAGTCAAACCTGTAACCCTTAGAGGGTCAAAATTTCAAAAGTTACAGGACTCACAACCCCCTTCATGCTTTCCTCCAAAGAAAATGGAGGGACCTCAGCCCCGGGGGCCACGTGATGATGGGTTTCCAGCCAGGCGGAAAGGAGGTGGGTGGGAGGGAGTGATGGACTCGCGCTGTCCAAGGTGGGCTGAGCGCCGTGTGTCGCACTTCCCGGGATGTCTGGGCCCCATGGAGGTGGAGGCTGCAGCCCGTTTGAGAGCGGGAGGCTGGGATGGCCCGTGAATGGGCCATTCGGATGTCCATCCCCGTGCAGGGAGGAGGGTGGGCGGGACACACAGGCCTCTTTCTCCAGGACAGAGCTGCTCTGTTGTCTGTTCACACAGAAGCTCAGTGTGTACCTGCGGGGGGACCCGGATCCCGGCTGGGGGGCTGGCCGCCGGCAGTGGTGGCCTCCTGGGCAGCACACCCGGCCACAGTCTGCAGGCCTCGCACAAGCCAGCTCATCCAGCTCTGTCTCACCCCCGCCCCCTGCTCTCCCCACGGTCCCTGCTGCCCCAGAGATCTTCCTGCAGCTACAAAGATGTTATTGTATTCCTTCCTTTCAGAACAGTCTCCTGAAACTCTAGTTAAAATCCCCTCATTTCCCTTTGGGGAGGGGGTAGGGATGTCTGGGCAATGCCACCCTGTTCCGTCGCTTCTCTGGGTGTCAGGAAAGGCTCCTGCTCACACTCACACATTCCTTGTTCACACTCATCCATCCCCTGGACTTAGGCTGTCATTGTCACAGGGCCTGTACCAGTGCCTGGTACGAAAGCATGAAGGGTTCAGAGGGGAGTTCTAACTGGAACAACTGAATTCAAAGCCTACTTACCACCTGGGGCAAGTCAGTGATCCTTTAACCTCTCAGCCTCAGTTTCCCCTAAGAGAACACCATCTCCTTGTGGGATTGTGTGTTAATGCTATCATGAGCACACATCACCTCATACAATAGTCATCAGCACAGAGTAAGTGCTCAGTTAGTGGGAGCTGTGATTATTACCTTGTCCCTGGACAACAGATAGGGCTGGAGATGCTTGAAGGCCTGGGCCACTAGGACTTTTAGCAGGAGCCTTCAGTGCATCCAGGGAGCGGGTGTTGGGGGGTATCCCTGTTCCCTAGTTCCCACCAGGGAACAGGTTCTATAAAGGGCCTGCCTTTGTATCAGCCACGTGGGTCTCTCCCTGTGATGGTGAACTGAAGAAAGGCAGAATCCAGTGGTACCAGTTGAAGGAGTCTTGACGTGTCCATGCCTAGGATTCAAAAGAGCTCTAAACTGGGATAATGAAAAGTTCTGTCTTTATTTTCACTGGTATCTAACTGAAAATCAGCATTTCTTCAAGAATGAATGTAGGCGCTAACCACCGTAGCGTTAACAAGACCTGTGACTTAGTCACCAAGAGGAATCACAGAGATTTTACATCATGAGTTGGAAGCAGATTCTCTGAAATATAGTCTTCACTCTTCACTAATTTGAAACTGCATTTGTTATTAGATGAGTTGATAGATCTCATCATTTAACGCGTTAATAAAGAAGCACATGTATTATTATATCACAGATTTGTTTTTTGGAATACTTTGATGACTATATTTCGTATAATTGATTGCCTTTGTAACTCTCTGCTTTTTATTTGTACATTAAAAAAAAGCATCCTGAGAAAGCCATGGCTTCACCAGGTGGCTGAAGTAGCACTAATCTTTGGTGCTAAAAGGATTTGGAAACTTTGCTTCTGTATAGATGGTTGTCTGTGTGATCTGATCTTCAAATATGCCAAGAAGCCCCTTTGTCTAAAAAATGTCTTTCCTCAGCTTCTACTCCAAGGTCATTAAAAAACAACTTCAGCAAACTTGTAGTGAGTGCTGGCCTCTGTGCTGGCTGTGAGATCATTCACCTTAGAACTGATAACAGCAAATGTTTGTGTTGGGCTTTGTAGCTCTCTTATCCGTTATCGTGTTGAATCTTCAATCCTTCAAGTATTAAGGCTGCTCTCATTGGATCCAGTTTAGAGAGTAGTAAATAGAGTAACTTCGGAGAAGGCAATGGCACCCCACTTCAGTGTTCTTGCCTGGAGAATCCCAGGGACGGGGGAGCCTGGTGTGCTGTCGTCTATGGGGTCGCACAGAGTCGAACACGACTGAAGCGACTTAGCAGCAAATAGAATAACTTAGAGATCAGCAATGCTCTAATTGCCAAGACACACAGTTCAAATGTATGAAGGACTTTAAGGTGGGTCCTACAATGGACTTTAAGTTTGAGCAAACTCTGGGAGATACTGAAGGACAGGGAAGCCTGGTGTGCTGCAGTCCATGGGGTTGCAAAGAGTCAGACATGACTTAGCAACTGAGCAACAACTACAACCACAAATCTGAGTCTCTTTCCATTTGATCAACCTGAAAATTCTCACACTTGGTATGTAGCTGTTTTATTTTGGTAGCATCTGTGGAAATTTTCTGTTATAAGTAAATATTCTTGGAAATGAGTTTCTTGTCTAGCGTGTCACCTGAGGGTGTGGGTCCCACGAGTGTCTTGTTTAGACTTGGGTGGGGTGGGGAGGGTGGGAGCCCTGGACATGGGCGAGAATGGATTCGGAGAGAGGGTGAAGACGGCTGTGAGGCAATGGGGACAGGACATACAGGCGGCAGGCTGTGTCGGAGCTGGGGCTGGGGGGGGGGAAGGCCAGTGCTAGGGGGAGAAGTCCTGCCAGGGAGCGCCAGCTCGGAGGCCCATCTTGACTCTGTGCTTTGCTTGGGACACCTCCAGAGCTTACAGCAGACATCAGAGCAGCATCTCCATGAGGGGCTGAAGGAGTCCCCCTTTCTGGAAGCTTCTGAGGAGACTGCCTAGGACTAGAAACATGAGGGCTAGCAGAGCGTTCTCTTTTATCATGAAAACAGACCTGCTCCTCTTCTCTAGCTCTGAGAGGGTCCCCGTGACACTGAGGGGTGCTTCCCCTCATCTCTCGTCCCGGGTGATGGCTTTCTCTCTGTTTCGGTAGTGAAGCTCTGCAAGGCGGCAGCTCCCCAGAGCGCCCAGGGTGGCCCAGGCATAGAACTCAGCAAGTGTCCCCAGAGCCGAGTCCAATAGGACTTTCTGAGAAGATGGACATGTCCTACTCTGCACCGTCCACCTCGGTGGCCACCACTGCCAGGCGACTGCTGAGTACTTGAAATGGGGTGAGTGCAACCCAGGAATGGAAATGTTAAATTTGAATGAGTTTAAATGTAAATAGCCACCGGTGGTTCATGGCTCTCGTATTGGACAGTGCCGATCTGGCCCAGGAAGTATAAACGGAAGTGCCGATGGCGCCCAGCTGGTGGCTTAAGTGAAAGAAGTGGGCTGGGCGTAACGAAGACAGTGCCCATCTATGTTTTGTTTTCTCTGGTTGTACTCAGGAAGGTGTTTGTATTCTTGGAAAAACAGCAAAGCAAGTGAGACTCCAAAGGCAACTGTTCTTCCTTCTCGTGGGAGACAAGTCAGGGCATGGTGGAGCCTGCGGTGGACGGCAGAGAGCGTGTCACTGAGAGAGGGAGCCATCCTCCGCTCCAGCCGTATGAGAACGTGGGCCCAGGTTGTGGCTCAAACTTCTCCCTTTTCGTAGGAGGCTGGAAATCTAGATTTTTATAGGAAATACCCTGGTTTTTTAAACATTGGCTCAAATTTATTTAAAACCTCTTAGGCCAAACTAAACACATCTGCAGGCCAGATTCAGCCCAAGGATCCCGGTTTACGAACTCTCCTTCAGGCCTGATTCTGGAGAAGTCCATACGACCTGCTGTGACTGGGATGGATTTAAGGCAGAGTCAGGTTGATTTTCCCCTCAGTGGCCCTAGTTGGCTCAGGCCCCCTGTTGCCACGAGCTTGGTTGGAATTGGGGGGAAGTGTGTATGTAGGACACAGGCCTGCCCCCCTCTCCCTCTCTTCTCTGGGGCCGTGTCCCTGGCCTCTGAGCAGCCAGAGAGCAGAAATCTCTGGAAGGCTGGAACAGAATGGCCCAGGGAGAAACTTGCTTTCGTTTTTTCAGCCTCAATTCCCACTGCCAGGCCTGAGAGCAAAACTGTATGGCCGTTAATACCAAGGCAGCCAGAGAAAATTTCCGACAAATGATAGGGTCTCGAAAATTCCATCTGGTCTGCGGTGTTTCCACACTAGTGCTCTTGTGAGCTGGAACAAAATGGTAATTCAGTCATGGGTGTGGAGAAGGCTCCTGGGGCGGCCGGTGGGGCTGGAAAAGCCCCAACATACAATCAAAGTAGAGATTGGAGCAGAGCAACCAGCAGCAGGGTGGGAGGGATAAAGGACATGTCGTTTAGCCCCTTGGGAGCAGGTCAGGCAGGCATGTGTTCTCAACGCAGGTGCTAGGAACCCTGCCGTGGAGGTAACCCCGTGGGTCCCGCTGGAAAGCATCATCAGTTATGCGTGTGTGCCAGTGCTCCAGTCGTGTCTGACTCTTTGCGACCCCATGGACAGAGAAGCCTGTCAGGATCCGTGGGATTCTCCAGGCAAGAATGCTGGAGTGAATTGCCATGCCCTTGTCCAGGGGATCTTCCTGACCCAGGGATCGAAACCACGTCTCTTATGTCTCCTGCATTAGCAGGCAGGTTCTTTACCACCAGGGCCACCTGAGAAGTCCCATGATCAGTTATGAGTAAACGTAATTATATTTCAGCTTCTATTTTGCATGTTTTCCCACAATAGCTCATACAACTCTCACAGTACTTAGGAGTACTTAGGAGTGATGTTATTTTTTTAAATAAGTTACTTTCTTTTCCCACCAGAACGTCACCATTGTTCTTCATGTTTCACTCCTGCCTGGAGCAGGGCTTGGCTCAGGAATATCTGCCCAATGCCGTAATGAATGGTCCACCCTCTGAGAGGGGTGCCATTCATAGCCATGGGACAGATGTGGAAGTGGAGGCCTGAGTTCACACAGCCAGGATGCAGTGGAGCTGGGATCAACATCCTTGCAGCCTGGCTCTGAAGCTGTGTGTCACCCAGGGGCTGGTGGTGGGTGAGCCTGGTGAGCTGCTGCCTTGCTCTGGGCCCAGAGACAGTAGCCTCATCTACAAGTTCCTGTATTTCCATTCTGTTTCACATGTCAGAAGTTGGAAGGTTTAACTTTTTGCATCCTTTTGTGACATTTTTTGGTAACATTCTTCTGTATCATTCTCATATAGAGGAATAAGAGTACAGTTCAGGGTCTTGCAGTGGGGAGCGGGAGGGGCGGGGAGAGAGCGGAATGCAAGCAAGAATTAATACTTTGTAAACACTATGCAGAGTACATCATGAGAAATGCTGGGCTGGAAGAAGCACAAGCTGGAATCAAGATTGCCCGGAGAAATATCAATAACCTCAGATATGCAGATGACACCACCCTTATGGCAGAAAGTGAAGAGGAACTAAAAAGCCTCTTGATGAAGGTGAAAGAGGAGAGTGAAAAGGTTGGCTTAAAACTCAACATTCAGAAAACGAAGATCATGGCATCTGGTCCCATCACTTCATGGGAAATAGATGGGGAAACAGTGGAAACAGTGGCAGACTTTATTTTTTGGGGCTCCAAAATCACTGTAGATGGTGACTGCAGCCATGAAATTAAAAGACGCTTGCTCCTTGGAAGGAAAGTTATGACCAACCTAGATAGCATATTCAAAAGCAGAGACATTATTTTGCCAACAAAG
>NW_011494615.1:107471-124643 GCF_000754665.1 Bison bison bison | reverse complement strand
GAAGGAATGATGCTAAAGCTGAAACTCCAGTACTTTGGCCACCTCATGCAAAGAGTTGATTCATTGGAAAAGACTCTGATGCTGGGAGGGATTGGGTGCAGGAGGAGAAGGGGACGACAGAGGATGAGATGGCTGGATGGCATCACTGACTCGATGGACGTGGGTCTGAGTGAACTCCGGGAGTTGGTGATGGACAGGGAGGCCTGGCGTGCTGTGATTCATGGGCTTGCAAAGAGTTGGACACGACTGAGCAACTGAACTGAACTGAACTGAAGCACTATCCTTCCTACATTCCTTATTTGAGAGTGCTGGTTCCAAGAGATGAACTGTATAACCATCCAACAAATGGCTGAGGTTACAGACAATCTCATTTTAGATGTATCGGAGGTAGAATGGGGGCATAAGTCCGTCGAAGACTAATTCCTCCTCCTTGCTAGTTTTGCCTTTTAAAGTCTTGCCCTGGACATAGCTCCCTAACTAAAATTTATGCCTCCTTGCACACGGGGGAAATCACATTCTTTCAGACCCCGAGGTGCCATCATACATTGGTGAGAGACCCAGCGGACGCCGGTCCCGTGAGAGAGATGGAGTTGATCCACACTTCCCTGCCTAGGAACGCCCTCTCCTTGGCTCCTCTTCCCATTCCCCATTCCTCACCCCTGCCCCTCGCCCGGTATGTCCATCAGATACACTTCCCAGGTGCCCCAGTGTTGGGAACACCCAGCACTACATCTTTGCCGCAGCAGAACTCTAACAGGGCTCTGGCACTGGGGGCTCGCCCAGAAAGCCTGCCTGCCTGGCGCAGGCACCGTCTGAAGTTCCACGTCAGGATGCAGAGAGGCACGTAGCCCTTCTGGCTGCTTCTCTTGGTGGAACCTGGTGATCTGTGGTCCAGAATAAGGGACCATTTTGGGTGGCGCTCAATGCAAACAGCATGTGGTCACACCCAGCCTGAAAAGGGCTTGGCCAGTCAGAGCCGAGGAAGAGGAGACGGATGTTAGGAAACAGGAGTCTGTGCTGAGCAGCTCACACAGCTGTTAGCAAGTGTGCGGAAGGGGCTGCGGTGTTTGCTTCTTTGTTCATGAACACGAAGCTGCGGATGGGGGAGGCACCAGTTGACTTTATCCCTTCCAAAGAGGAGAGCTGGGATTCAATGTGGGGTCGGGAGCCATGGCTCCTGACTTCCAGAAACACCTGATTTTGCCGGGAGTTTCAGTGAGGAGTTAGGGAGGTGACATAGGTAACCGTAAAGGTGGGGACAGGTGGGGCCCTGGGGTTGTAACGAGAGGGCTGGCACTGGGGGCGTCTGGGGCGATGTTACTCTTTAAAATTTACGTGACCAGTGAGAGGGCAGCCACGCTTGCTTTGGAGACGGAATCTGCGGGCTAGGGAGGCCTCCCGCCAGCTAGACTGTCAGCTCACTTCCTTGTCTTGTCCTGCAGGCTGCCTCCTCTCCTCAGACACCCTTCTCCCACCTGAGGCTATGTCCCCTCAAGGCCCCCAGCTGCCCTTGAGGCAGCTCCCTGACCTTTTTCAAGGTCACACATCACACCCTCCTCTCCTTTTTGGATTCTTCTGATTACCAGAAACTGGGCTTCCCAGGTGGCGCTAGTGGTAAAGAACCCAACTGCCAATGCAGGAGATGTAAGAGACGCAGGTTCAATCCCTAGGTCGGGAAGACCCCAGAGGAGGGCATGGCAACCCACTCAAGTAGTCTTGCCTGGAGAATCCCATGGACAGAGGAGCCTGGCGGGCTGCAGTCCAGGGGGTCGCACAGAGTCCGACACGCCTGAGTGCATGGACACACACACGAGGTGGAAACTCTGCTGATTAGAAATCTGGTTAATTATCGCTGCTGCTCCTGCTGCTAAGTCGCTGCAGTCGTGTCCAACTCTGTGCGACCCCATGGACTACAGCCCGCCAGGCTCCTCTGTCCATGGGATTCTCCAGGCAAGAACACTGCAGTGGACTGTCATTTCCTTCTCCAATGCATGAAAGTGAAAAGTGAAAGTGAAACTGAAGTCATGTCCAACTCTTAGTGACCCCCATGGACTGCAGCCCACCAGGCTCCTCCGTCCATGGGGTTTTCCAGGCAAGAGTACTGGAGTGGGGTACCATTGCCTTCTGCAGGTTAATTATCGCTAGTTCTTCCAAATTCGAATGGAGCTGGGTGGGTCTGTGCTCAGACTGTCTTCTCCCAGAATCCCTTGTGAGATGGCCCGGGTGATTCTCAAGACCAATGGTCTCAGAGGCTGAGTGTGCTATGGGAATTTCCCAACTTTTTGGTTTTATTTGCTGGAGACTAAAGACTCAGCCTCTGTTCTAAGGGTGGAGAAAAATGGATGTGTGTAAATTTCTTTCTTAAGGAATTTTCAAAGGAAATGTTGATGTAGACTTCATTTTTGCCTAATTTGCTCCATCAGAATCTAACTCCCTCGTCAGTCAGACCCCCATTGCACTTCGGTTTTTATGCGTGACTTTGTCTGTGTTGACAGCCACGTTGATCCAAGTGAACAGTTGCTGAGGAGTAAACCATTAAGGAACATTGCATGTCTAAAACTGCTTTTATTTCACCCTCGCAATTGATGGATAATGTGACTGTGTGGTTGTTGTTGTTCAGTCGCTCAGTTGTGTCAGACTGTTTGCAACCCCTTGGACTGCAGCATTCAAGGCCTTCCTGTCCCTCACGATCTCCTGGAGTTTGCCCAAGTTCATGTCCACTGAGTTGGTGATGCTATCCAAACATCTTATCCTCTGCCACCCTCTTCTCCTTTTGCCTTCAACTGTTCCCAGCATCAGGATCTTTTCCAATGAGTATGACTGGGTATAAAATTCTAAACCATAATATAAATTTCTAAGCCAGAAACAGTTTTCTGTCAGATTTTGAAGGATTTGCTCAATTGTGTTCCAATACTGCAGTACTGAGACCAGAGCCATTCGGATTTGTTGATTACTTTTGATTACTTGTAGAAAACCTGTTTTGTTTTTTTTCCTTTTGCTCTGGGAACTTGTAGGGTGTTTCCCCCAGTGTTCTGAAATTTCACAAGGATGTGTCTTGGTTTGTCTTCTCCCGGTTTCCCAGTAGCTGAGCCTAAGGCAGAAGGCTTTTGTGCTGCTGTTTCACTGGGGACAAGCGCTGTCTCAGTGAACACGCAGCAAAGCAGGGAGGAATGTTATGAGGATCCATTACTGATTAAGCTGGCTGCTGCTAGTGAAGTGAAAGTTGCTCAGTTGTGTCCGATTCTTTGCAAGCCCATAGACTGTTACCACCAGGCTCCTCTGTCCACGGACTTCTCCAAGCCAGAGTACTGGAGTGGGTTGCCATTTCCTTCTCCAGGGGATCTTTCCGACCCAAGGATTCAGCCCAGGTCTCCTGCATTGCAGGCAGACTCGACCGTTTGAGCCACTAGGGAAGCCCAAGTGCTGCTAAGTGCAGCTGATGCAGGATCTTATAGACCTACCAAGATGCTGCACAACTGAATTCAGGATCGCTTGAATTTATGCACTGGATTCAGTCTCCCAGCGATCAAAATTGGCTCCACTCAACCTGAGTTTGCCCTGTATTTCCAGGCTGTGTACTCCTGGGTACCACACACCTGCTAGTCATGGGGCCTGGGGGAGGGGCCCGTGAGCGACAGAGCATCTGAGGTTAGGCTGTCAGGATGTACCTATTGGGCTTAGAGAGCCTCAAGTAACCCCTGCTGTGGAAGCTTCCGCTTTTAATGTCTGCTGCTGCTGCTGCTAAGTCACTTCAGTCGTGTTGGACTCTGTGCGACCCCGTAGACGGCAGCCCACCAGGCTCTCCTGTCCCTGGGATTCTCCAGGCAGGAATACTGGAGTGGGTTGCCATTTCCTTCTCCAGTGCATGAAGGTGAAAAGTGGAAGTGAAGTCGCTCAGTCCTGTCGGACTCTGAGTAACCCGATGGACTGCAGCCCACCAGGCTCCTCCATCCATGGGATTTTCCAGGCAAGAGTACTGGAGTGGGGTGCCCTCGCCTTCTCCGGCTTTTAATGTCTGCAGCCATCCAAATGCAAATGAGTGTCTGTGTCTGGGCGGGGAGGGAATTGCAAACAATTGAGTTCACCACAGTAGGAGTCCTGCTTTCAGCCATTTCCTTGGTTACTTGGGTAAGGCCTTTGCCACTCACCTGTTTTCTAACTTCCTGAATTTTACCTAATCAGTGCCTCCTGTCCAGTTCTCTTTATCCTTATCAGTTTGTCCCTTGAAGATAAGAGCTTTTTACTGTTGTTTTTTGTGAGGTTTCAGAAGGGTGGAGAGGAATGGCTGGTGTTTCATCCACCAGGTTTAGATGAACAACAGCTTTACTTTTCTAAATTGAATTGTTTGACTCCAAGCCAGCCCCCACCTCAGTTACCCAACATCAGACAGAAAGCCCAGCTTAACCTACCTCTGAAAGCCTTGGCTTTTGAAAGCAGAGGCTTTTTATTCTCTCTTGGGCAGGAAGAGGCCAACTTTCCAGGTTTACTTTCTTGCTTGGAGAATGGTTGTGAAGATGGAAACAACTCTTGTTCTCTGAGGCTTCTATAGTAGCAGGGACAGAAGTCTGGTTCATACACTGATGTGGTCAGCTGGACCCAGGTTTGAATCCCACCTCTGCCACTTAGCTATGAAGCTGTGAGGACGTGACCCAAACTCCCTGGGGCTCAGTTTCCTCAATGCCTGGCATGAACAGTGATGCCTTCCCTACAGGGAGGTTGCTGGGAGTAAACGAGCTGTCATGGTCAACAGCTGGCATGGACCCGGCACAGGAGGTGCTCCCTCATGTTGGCTACAGACGACGTCAGGGAGCTTCCTGGAGGGAAGGCCTCTGTGCCTCCAAGACGGTTCCATCCCTGCTGCAGGCTTGGCTGCCCAGCTCCTCCCTCATCTTCTTGAGCCCCAGGCCACCTGCTGGGATGGACTCTCTGCCCCGTGGTTATCGGGAAATGTCCCATGACACCCCCATTCCACCCACCATGGCAAGGTCCCTTTATTTTTTATTCAACCCACAGACTGCCCATCTGATAAACTTGCTAAAGGCAAAATTAAAGATTGAATTTTTCTATTTCAGAGGCCAAGGGTTTATTGTTGTTTAGTTGCTAAGGCATGTATGACTCTTTTATGACCCCATGGAGCTGTAGCCCACGAGGCTCCTCTGTCCATGGGATTTCCCAGGCAAGAATACTGGAGTGGGTTGCCATGCCCTCCTCCAGGGGATCTTCCTGACCCAGAGTCAAACCCGTGTCTCTTGAATTACAAGCAGATTCTTTAGCTGAGAAGCCTGATTCCAAGGGCAGCTTTGTTGTAGGCCTCCCGAGGACTAGTCTTCAAGACATTTTATGGCTGAGCCCTCCTCTCCTCATGGCAAGCATCTCTCCAGTAGTGTTTAACTGTCTCCAGGGCTCCACAGCCGATGTGCAGAAGTCACACTGGGCCCGCAGAACTGGAGCCGGAGACTGCTCTTTGGCCACTTAAGCAAGTGGTGGCTCCAAGGAGGCATCAGTTCCCGAGACCTCGTCACGCTCCTTCCTCTCAACCAGCTGTGAGTTACCAGTCTTCAGAGTGCTATGACCCAAGCATTACCGCTGTGCACAGACGGAGCAAGTGAGGTAAAGGATAGTAACCTAAAGAAGGTGCTGGAGACGCAAAGTGCTGCGGGGATTTAATAATCCTGGGGTTAATAATAGTGCTGAGTAATTGCTATCAAAATACATGCAATGCCGTGTTTTTAGCACTTTATTAAAATTCACCACAGCTCTTTGGGGTCAATACCATTGTCATACCCATTTTTCAGGTGAGGAAACTGACTTTATGTAACACACTCATTAGTGGTGGAGCCGGTGTTTGGACCAAGAGAGTCCAGCTCCTCCAGTCCTTCAGGACTCTGCCTTTCTTTGCTAATAGTCACCGAGGGAGTGGAGAAGGCAATGGCGCCCCACTCCAGTACTCTTGCCTGGAAAATCCCATGGATGGAGGAACCTGGAAGGCTGCAGTGCACGGGGTTGCTGAGGGTCGGATACGACTGAGCGACTTCACTTTCACTTTTCACTTTCATGCATTGGAGAAGGAAATGGCAACCCACTCCAGTGTTATTGAATGGAGAATCCAAGGGACGGGGGAGCCTGGTGGGCTGCTGTCTATGGGGTCGCACAGAGTCAGACACGACTGAAGTGACTTAGCAGCAGTAGCAGCAGCACTGAGGGAGAAGGAAGCCCATCATCTCCTGTGTCTCACCTGGGATCAGATTCCCAGCTCATGTAACGAAGAGACAGATCCAGAAATTCCTCTGGTCTTCTAAAGCCTTTTCCTGGAACTGGCTTCCCCATGTCATCTGGGAGCATCAGGAATGCTTTTGGATAAGCACCGAGGGCCTTAGCTGATCCTTCCGTCCTGTGTTCCCATATTCCCAGGCCTGGCTCCTGTGTGCTGGGAAAGCGCTTGGGATTCCGAAAGGGTTGGAATCCCAACTCTTATGAGTTGGTGTGCCATCTGGTGCAAATGACTAAGTCTTTCTGAACCTCAATTTCTTCATCTGTAAAATGGGCATGGTGAGAATTCCTCCTTCCTTTCCAGGGTTGTGAGAATGTCTGGAAACAGCATTCTTCTCGCCATGTAGAGAAAAGCACTAAACAAGTGTGAGATGAGTGATGTGGTGGAGTCCTTGGGGAGTGACAGCCAGCTGCTCATTGGCTTTCCGTACTCTGATGCACCCCTTCAAGCTTAGGGAGATAGATGCCCCAGACTTAGGCAAGGCCAGTTCTGTGGAAGAATTTGGGGTGGCCAAAACTCGTTCAGGGCAAATAATTGTATTATTTGCACAGTGAGACAGTGAGTTGCTTAAGGACAGAGCCAAGCCTTCCTCACGTTCACATCCCTGTTTCCTGGCCCAGTGCCTGGCCTATAGGGGTGGTCAGAGTAAAAGGCTAAGGTTGTGATGCAGCAGATTTTGTCTAGGGAGCAGCACTTTTCCATACCACAGCCCTACACAGTGCCTTTGGAGGAGGTTGCCTGCCTCGTGCCCTAGGTGCCTTGACGCCCAACACTGGCGCCCTGAGGGTCTCAGAAGAGCCCGACAGCACCTGGCTCTCCCTGCATCCTCTGCTTCACGGTGCTCTAATATCGTGTTGGTTTCCAGGCAGGCAGCTGTAGGTAACTGGCCATTCTGATCAGTGTGAGGTGAACCTCATTACAGTTTTGATTTGCATTTCTCTAATACTAATAAGCAGTGTTGAGCATCTTTTCATGTAATTTTTAGCCATCTGTATATCTTCTTTCCTGGAGGAGAGCACAGCAACCCACTCCAGTATTCTTGCCTGGAGGATTCCATGGACACAGGAGCCTGGAAGGCTACAGTCCATAGCATCACTTAGAGTCGGACACAACTGAAGCAGCTTAGCACAGCACATGACTTCTTTGGAGAAATGTCTGTTTAGATGTTGTGCTCATTTTTTTTTTTTTTTTTGATATTGAGCTGTAGGAGATCTTTGTATATTTTGAAGATTAATCCCTTATCAGTTGTGTCATATGTGAATTTTTTTCTCCCATTCTGTAGGTTATCTTTTCATTTTATTTATGGTTTCCTTTGCTATGCAAAGCTTTTAAGCTTAATTAGGTCCCATTTCTTTATTTTTGTTTTTGTTTCCATTAGTCTAGGAGATGGACTCAAAAAAGATATTGCTACAATTTGTGTCAAAGAGTGTCTGGTCTGTGTTTTCCTCTAAGAGTTTTATAGTGTCTGGTCTTAGGTTTAGGTCTTTAATCGATTTTGAGTTCATTTTTGTGTATGGTGTTAGAGAATGTTCTAATTTCATCCTTTTACATGTAACTGTCCCATTTTCCCAGCACCACTTATTGAAGAAACTGTCTTTTCTCCATTACATATTCTTGCCTCCTTTGTCATAGATTAATTGACCACAGATGTGTGGGTTTATTTCTGGGATTTTTATCCGGTTCCATAGATCTGTATTTCTGTTTTTGTGCTGGTATCATACTGTTTTGATTACTGTAGCTTTGTAGTATAGTCTGAAGTCAGGAAGTCTGTAAATCTTAATTTCTGTAGTTTCAAATTCATCCTGTTAGTACATACTTTGTGAGATTCTGAGTGTGCCTGGTACGTGGTCTATGCTTGGTAAGTGGCTGTTGTTTATTCACTTCTCAAGTCAGATATGTTCAATTTCTGGCTACAGTCTTCAGAATGCTTGAGCTAAAAGGCACTCTGGCACCATCTTCTTTTGGAAGGAGCAGGGGAACCACCTGTGTGGCTCTGAGATCAAGCCCTAGACCTAATCTGAGGATAACAGATTATTAGAAACCTGCTTCTGATATTATCTCTCAAATACGCCCAGATTGGAGTGGGTCAAATGCTGGCATTTTCTAACTGATATTCTTCTGTTTATTAAAGTAGCACATGAGACACAACAAAGTTATTTTCATTTTGAAAGAAAAATAAATATAGCAGTTTATTTTCCCTCAATTTAACCAGTGCAAAAAGGCTGCCACCTAGCATTGACCTCACTCAGGCCTCGTTTTACACTTGAGCTGACCAGTCCCAAAGAGCTAAGCCTTTGAGAGCAGGGCCTGCCCCTGGGGCCCTGTGCGGTCCTCTGGAATCAGGGCTGGGGCAGGGGCTGTGGATGGCAGCTCCCTTCCAGGGTGAGCTGGCTACTAGGTCACTGGCTCTGGAGCCAGTCAGTTTGGGTTCACCTCATGGTGCTGCTGTCTGTGAGCGCTGGGTCCCCTCAATTCTCTGTGCCTTGTTTTCCTCACTGTAAAATGGGATAGTAATCCTCATACCTACCTCATAAGACTGGCATACAGATTAAATGAGTTAATAGAAGTCAAGTTCTCCAAATAGTCCCAGGCTCATAGTGAACACTGAATAAATGTTAGTTATCATTCCTTTGGGTTTTCCCCCTCCTGGAGATTGGCCGGGCCAGAAATTACAGGGGCAGAAGTCCTTTCTTATCTTGAAGTTGCTGATGTGGAGGAAAATCACAGCTTGCAAAGGAGCTGAGCCAGGGGCCTGGCAGGGTGGTGGCTTAGGAGCTAGGCAGCCTGGGGTTCTGCCCACAGTGGAACAAATGCTTCCAGCCTTCACGGCCCAGGGATCCCCTGGGAGAGGGGCACTGTGTGCCTGGAGGGTCCAGTGAGCCCTGCCTGTCGCCTTTGCCCCCAGAGTCTTGTGCCCGCCCAGCTCTCCCTTCCTGGGGTTAGATTCTGAGTTCAGCCAAGGGAAGCAGAATTTGAGCAGGTCCAGGCTGCAGTGATACTCACAGCATCAACATGTGGTTTTAATCCAGCCCTCTGAAAATATGCTTATGTATTCCCTCTCACCCTGGCCATGGTTTTGTTATGAAAATCATTTGGCTGATCTTTAAAAAAATGAAACAGAAATTCCACATTGCAAAATCTCTGCCAGTCTCAGCCAGAGTCTGAGTCGTGGTGAACCAGCGATCAGCCAGGGGGGTTGTGTAGTAGAGGGGAGAAGTCGGCGGACACGACAGAGGGGGCTGTCACTCCTTTGGTGGAGACTAAACCAGAGCCAACTTTGATTTTTATCCGTCCCCTCCCCGCATACACGTACATCATGTGGCTTCTCTCCACCCCTTCTCCCACCAGGACACCTCCACCGAGAAGCACTGTACAAGTGCTTTGCGATTCTGTCTGCTGTGAGGGGGAGAGGACCACGCGGTCTCTATATTCTCTCCACTGCCTCTGCCCTGCATGTTATGCCATCCGCCACGGCTGTTCAGCGTAGGTCGGGTTTTTGTCATCTTCTTTTTTTTTTTTTACTTTACAATGTTGTATTGGTTTTGCCATACATCAACATGAATCCGCCACAGGTGTACACGTGTTCCCCATCCTGAACCCCCCTCCCACTTCCCTCCCCATACCATCTCTCTGGGTCATCCCAGTGCACCAGCCCCAAGCATCCTGTATCCTGCATCGATACTGGACTGGCAATTCGTTTCTTATATGGTATTATACGTTTCAGTGTCATTCTCCCAAATCATCCCCCTCCTCCCTCTCCTACAGAGTCCAAAAGACTGTCTATACATCTGTGTCTCTTTTGCTGTCTCGCATACAGGGTTGTCATTACCATCTTTCTAAATTCCATATATATGCTTTAGTATACTGTATTGGTGTTTTTCTTTCCTGCTTACTTCACTCTGTATAATCGGCTCCAGTTTCATCCACCTCATTAGAACTGATTCAAATGTATTCTTTTTAATGGCTGAGTAATACTCCATTGTGTATATGTACCACAGCTTTCTTATCCATTCATCTGCTGATGGATATCTAGGTTGCTTCCATGTCCTGGCTATTATAAACAGTGCTGCGATGAACATTGGGGTACATGTGTCTCTTTCATTTCTGGTTTCCTCGAGGTGTATGCCCAGCGGTGGGGTTGCTGGATCGTATGGCAGTTCTACTTCCAGTTTTTTAAGGAATCTCCACACTGTTCTCCATAGTGGCTGTACTAGTTTGCATTCCCACCAACAGTGTAAGAGGGTTCCCTTTTCTCCACACCCTCTCCAGCATTTATTGCTTGTACACTTTTGGATCACAGCCATTCTGACCTGCGTGAGATGGTACCTCGTTGTGGTTTGGATTCGCATTTCTCTGATAATGAGTGATGTTGAACATCTTCTCATGTGTTTGGTAGCAATCTGTATGTCTTCTTTGGAGAAATGTCTGTTTAGTTTTTTGGCCAATTTTTTTATTGTATCGTTTATTTTTCTGGAGTTGAGCTGTAGGAGTTGCTTGTATATTTTTGAGATTAGTTGTTTGTCAGCTGCTTCATTTGCTATTATTTTCTCCCATTCTGAAGGCTGTCTTTTCACCTTGCTTATAGTTTCTTTTGTTGTGCAGAAGCTTTTAATTTTAATTAGATCCCATTTGTTTATTTTTGCTTTTCTTTCCAATATTCTGGGAGGTGGGTCATAGAAGATCCTGCTGTGATTTATGTCGGAGAGTGTCATCTTTTTTTGACCTCTGGGAGTTGAGAAAAGATGGCTCTGCCTCCATCCCTGCCAGCCAGTTCCTATGACAGCCCTGGGCTGTCAGGGTTCACAGCAGGACATTCTGGGAGGTGGTCTGGGGACGGGATAAGTAGGGCCCCAAAGTGAGGCCAAGTCCTGATGAGTTTTCCCAGAGTAGAAGGGCATTTCTTTCCCTGTGGCTCTTTAGAAATGAGAAAGAGTCTCCCGCTGGTGGTTTCAGTACAAACTGTAATCGAGTCCTTTTCCCCAAATGTTTCTGGTTTCTCACACTGTGTCTGTGCAAAGCCTACCAGCATATGTTGGAATTTTCCCCAAAAGTTCTTCCCAAAAGGCCTCTCCTGTTTTCATTTGACTGAAGGGGTCCTCCAGGCCATGTCATGGGGGGAGACTGGTCATGCGACGTGTCTGTGACCAGCCTGCACCGTCAAGTCGTCAGAGCCAGCCATGCCTCTGTAGTGACACCGCTGCGCCCTTACTAGTCAAGGCGAGGGCGCCGTGCTTGGTTACTAAACCACTTTGCTGCTTTCTGACCAAGGGCACACACTGAGCCCCAAAGAAGTCACCCAAGGATCTGAATGAGTTAGGGTTTGCTGTGATCATGCTGCATAGCAAACAGCCCACAGTCGCGATGGTTCCCAACAGCGTACAGCCTTATCTTGGTTCCAAGGCTGTGGGTTCACTGGGCCCGGTGAATGTGGCTGGGCAGGGGCCAGGCTGGGCACTGGGTTCAGGTCTACTCGGTGCCTCGCCTGGGACACGTTCCTGTCACAGTGGCGCACGAATCTGCAAGGTGGCTAGTGCCACACAAGCACAGGTAAAGCCACCGGTAGGACGCAGCCTGTGTTTTGTCCACTTGCATTCCTTTGGCAGAAGCAAGTCACACGACCAGGGTCAGACAGTGGGGAGGCATGTCCCACCTTCAGAGAAGCCGTGGCAGGATGAGGAGCCCCCTTACAGTTGTAAGGGAACCCCAAATCTCTGTTGTTTGCTTTTAGCCTTCATGCACGTGTCCTTCCTAGCTCCCACCCTTTCTCTCCTCAGCTCCCCACACGCTTTAAAGCCAAGTGATTCCTTCCTGTCCCACCCTGGGTTATCTCCGGATGGAGCCTCTGCAGGGCGAGACCTTTCTTACTGCCCAGGTGGCCTTCTCCTAGCTTACACTTGTGGCTTTATGATGAAAGAGTTTCTCTTTCTGTCTCTACCTTGAGCTGTGCTCCCAAATGTCCCCATTACAATATGCCAAACTCCAGGAAGGAGTGGTGCTGGGTATTTTTCAGATCCCTGAAAAACAGAGGGAGTTCAGAAAGCGGGGACAGAAACCCCGATCCCACCATGTAAATGTACCAAACCATGTATTGGGTCCTTTCTATATTTTGACTCATTTATTTTCCTCACGTCAATCTTTGTAAGGAGGGATTATCTCATTCTCCCCCATTTTATAACGGAGGAAATAGGGCAGAGTGGTTGTGTATCTTACCCATTGTAACACAGCCCAGAAGGGCCACAAGCTGATCTAGAACTCGCGTGTGTCTTCCCCAAAGCTTTTCTGGCTCCCCTCTTTCTCCACCCCTCTTACTCTGCAACTGTGAGTGGGTGGGGCTGCTGGGGAAGAGGGCATCTTCTCTGAGGAATCAAGGGGGAGTCTTGGTGAAAGGGTGGGAGGTGGGATTTGAGCAGGGAGGAGACGCAGAGCAACTGTAGAACCATCTTCTTTCCCTCCTGCCGCCAGCGTCGTGAGCGCGTCTCCCATCATGTATTAGATGGTGGGGGGGCAGGTTCCACTGGCACGCGTGCAGCAGTGGGGGCGGTTAGGATCCAGCAGCTAACTTTCTAGGACATGAGGCATCATTCCCTTTACTCCTTTCTCTGATGTGCTCTCATTCAGCTGAATATTTCTCCTCAGAGGATGTTTTTACAGTTCGATCAAAGCAGGTATTTTTTTTTCCCCAAAGCTTTACTTGGGTGGCCCTTCAGGGACATCTGCTCACGGTCATTTTGAACCTTTCTCTCTGCACAACTGCACAATTGCCAGCTTTCCCCAGGTTGTCCAAGGCCAAGTGAGGCCGAGAGAAGGATCAAAACAGCCTGTCTTCTTGAAACATTTTTAAAAGACGTTTCCCTAGTGGCATCCAGAACTTTGAGAATCTAGGCTATGAATCCAACTTGAAAACCTATTTTTTTCTTTTCAGAAGGGAGAAAAAGAAACCCAAACAGACTTCTTTGTCCATGGCCACCCCTACTTTTAATTAAAAATGCTGTTGTTCTGGCCGGCCTGTGATTCTGGGCAAGTGAGCACTCTGGACTTTCCAGTTTTCTCCTTCGTAAAATAGGAACTGAGTCATTCCCATTTCCCTATGTTGTTTTAAGGATTAGAGGAGAGAATAACTCATATTCAACTGAAAAGTTAACATCAGTAATGGTACCTGCAGTTGGTTGAATCTGGGGAGCCCATGGTTATGGAGGACCAGCTGCATTATTTGAGTTTTTCACAGTGCTTCTCTATGCATGTATTACATGTGTGTGTTCAGTCGCTTCAGTCGTGTCCAAATCTTTTGCGACCCCCAGGCTCTGCTGTCCATGGAAATTTCCAGGCCAGAATACTGGAGTTGGGTTGCCATTTCCTCCTCCAGGGAATCTTCCCAACCCAGGGATCTAACCCACCTCTCCTGCAGCTCCTGCATTGGCAGGTGGATTCTTTACCACTGGGCCACCTGAGAAGTGTGTCACACATACGTGTGTTAAGTAGTAATAAAAGCCATATTAAAACATATATAATAAATAAAGACAACAGTTTAGACTCTCACTTCAAAAGGATCATCCGCTAAAGAAAGGCATCTTGGAGGGAGGCAAGGACCATCTGTTTTATAGAATAGAGGCTCAGTCCCTCGGGGCATATCCTGTGGCAACGTACAGAATGCCACTCACAATTGTCCCTCTGAAGGATGGAGGCTGGGCGTTTATCCACTGACTTTTTTTTATAGCATTAAAAAACTCTATTTATCTTTGGCCGTGCTGGCTCTTTGTTGCTGCACGGGCTTTCTCTAGCTGCCGTGCGTGGGCTTCTCGTTGTGGTGGCTTCTCTTGTTGAGGAGCATGGGCTCTAGCGTGCACGGGCTTCAGTAATTGTGGTTCCCCGGCTCTAGAGCCCAGGCTTAATAGCTGTGGTATGTGGGCTTAGTTGCTCCACGGCATGTGGGATGTTCCCGGACCAGGGACTGAACCAGTCTCCTGCAGTGGCAGGCGGATTCTTTATCACTGATCTGCCAGGGAAGCCCTACCCGCTGACTTTTGTCTCCTGTTGGTTGAGGGTTGTCCCTAAAGGTGTTAATTTCTTCTGTGCCTCCCTGATAGTGGGCAAGAAAGCAGGGAATGATTCTGGGGCTTGAGGTGGGAAGCTGGCAATGTGCAGGGGGACTGTCCACTGTGAGGGCAGCTGGCGTCAGCCAGGGGTCCAGGGGAACATAACATAGGGCACAAAAGCATCTTCCACAGAGAGGAGGCCCCTGGAGCCCCAAATAGGGGAGATCTCCAGAATTGGAGGAGGCCTACTGAGGATATATCTGAAGGAAAAGAAATCATGTCTGGAAGAGACACCAGCACCGCCGTGTTCACTGCAGCATTATTCACAATCGCCAAGACGTGGAAATAACATACGTATCTCTCTCTCAGTGGGTGAATGGATCCAGAAAACGCACACGTGCATATGACGCAATATTATTCAGGAAAGAAAGAAGGAAATCCTGCCATTTGCAACAAACATGGATAAACCTGGAGGACATTAAGCTAAGTGAGATAGTCCAGACAGAGAAAGACAAATCCTGTGTAGTATCACTTGTATGTAGAATCTTAAAAAAAAAAAAAGACTTTCAGCTGTAAAATAAGTTCTGAGGATCTAATGTACAGCATGGTGACTGTACTTAGTAATACGGTATCGTTTACTTGAAATTTGCAAAAACAGTAGATCTTAAGCGTTCTTACTACACACAGGAAAAGGTCTGTGTGAAGGAATGGATGTGTTAACTAACGACTATGGTGAACATGTCACAGGCTATGCATGTATCAAATCGTCATGGTCAATAATTTAAATATAAAAACAGTTGTGTTTTTTTTGTCAGTTATACCTCGGTAAAGCTGGGGAAACAATGGGGGGAAAAAGGAAGAACAAGAAAGAATTCTTAGGGCTCCTAGGCAGGGAGCCAGTCTAATCTGAGATTTCTCCACAGCATCATCTGAAGTTAGAAAACTGTAGAGCAGGACCTATAAGCTATTCCAAGAAGGTAATTGTGAGCAGTATTTTATATCTCGCCAAACTTTCTTTCAGGTACGAATACAATAGAAAAATAGTTTTGAACATGCAAGAACCCAGAAACTGTTGTTCCCATGAGTACTTCTTGAGAAAATTATGGAGTTTTTAAACTTCAATCAACCAAGAAATAATGAAAAACTAGGGCAAAGGGGATAGGAGTAAGCAAAGAATATACCTAACTGAAGAACTAAGACCAAACAAATATGAATATTGGAGTAATAGAGTAGAAGGGGCATGATTTATATCCTAACAATACAGAAATGACACAAATATAAAACTTTGGAAGGTGAATGAAGGAAAAGGTGGGAGAAAGAATAAACATGCTATTCATGAGTAATAACTGGGGGCCAAAGACTGTCATTTAAAGCTGACAAAATATAGTAGAAATGTAAGCATTTTTAATTATACAAAGGTAAACATTTAAAAAGATAATACCAATGATTAAGGGGTTTCCCTGGTGGCTCAGACAGTAAAAAATCTGCCTGCAATGCTGGAGACCTGGGTTCAATCCCTGCGTTGGGAAGATCCCCTGGAGGAGGGCATGGTAATGCACTCCAGTATTCTTGCCTGGAGAATCCCATGCACAGAGGAGCCTGGCGGGCTACAGTCCATGGGGTCGCAAAGAATCAGGCATGACTGAGTGACTGAGAACACAGCACAATGATTAAAATTGAATAACGATCGAATGGTAGGGGATGGGGAAGAGGAAATATGCTAATTTTATGATTGTTCTTACTAGGATTTAAGAGCTGGTGTTTAAAGAACTGGACATTTAAGGGTATATAGTCATGAAGGGTCCAATTATTAGAATTCAAATAAAAATTTCCTAAATGTGATAAGAAATATGCACCATGAAAAAAGTAAAGGTAACTGAAAGCATAGTGAAAGACTTCAAAAATTATAAATACAGAAAACATACCATGAAATACCATGGCAGAACAAAGACTAAACATGTACGGCATCTCAAGTACTGGAACTTGGCTAAATCCACCCAGTGAGAGAAGAACACAGAGCTGGGCCAGGCTTGGAACCGGAACCAGAAACTTCTGGTCACTGGGCAGGGGCTCCCTCCCATCTGGTGTCTGGTTTGGGGCTGTTTGTTCTCTCTCCCCGCAGACTCATTCTCAGTAGACTATGGTCACTGCTGTCATCGGTAGCTGGTCTGCCATGTGCCCCTGACGTCAAGTTCATGAGCAGAAAAAAGCCAACCTCGCTGACCTGTCACAGGCTCTGGTTCCTGGGGGAAGGGTAGGGGCCGAGGGGCTATTTGGCCTCGTGTAGGTCAGGGTCCTGGGTGGCCCCCCCAGCTCTGGTCCAGGGTCAGGGTGCCTGGACTGCTGGAATGTGTGTGGATGGAGATGGTGCTCCAGGCTCACAGTTGCAGGGGCCCCAAAGCACAGTGGCTTGAACAACCCTTGCCAGTTCTGCGCCCATGGGCTCATGCAAGCTCCCAAGCTCCTTCCTTCTCGTGGCCCCTTGGTGCCCACGAATCGGAATCACCTGGAAAACAAGTTTCCAGGTGGTACTGACGCTGCTGGTCCCGAGACCACGTGTTGAAAAACTACTGCCCCAGGATATGTCCTTTGCCAACCGTCCGGAGCTGACTCGGCCACACGTGGGCCCAGAGAGGCGAGCCGAGGCAGCCAACCTCCTTTTGAACAGATGGGGCTAATAAAAGTGACTGCTTCAGGCCCTGGGCAAGGACTTAGTCCCAGGGTCACACTTGGCTGCCAGGGAGGCCAGGCAAGGCCATCTGTGGCCGGGTGGCTGTGTGCCCCGGAAAGGGAAGGGCATGTTTGTGGGAGACACTGCAGGTCCACAGAGGGGGATAATGGGGAGACGAGAAGAAGGGGCCAGCACTC
>NW_011494615.1:95882-107221 GCF_000754665.1 Bison bison bison | reverse complement strand
CCCAGGCTTCATTCTTTTCCCTCCTTGTTCACCCAAGATGTTCATTCATTCACTGTCCCATTATTTTGTGGGTCAGGGCTGATGTTTTCAAGGTTCTAAGCTTTTTTTTTCCTACCCCCATCCCCCAGGCATCTTGGCTCTGGAGAAAGCTGCGTGGCAAGAGGCGGTTGGCGATGGCATTCTGCCTTTTAACGACTCTGTCTGTGGTGACTGTCACTCGCTTGCCCACACAGCACCCAGCTGCTGGCCCAGACCCTGGCCCCATGGAGCCCCAGGGGGTTGCTGATGTCCCTGTCCCCCAGAGTCGGCAGGCTCTGAGCTCCAGCTGGAGGCAGCGGGCAAGAAGGTTGAGGAGAAGCTGGGCCTTGCCCAGGAGCTCCATCCTGGTGTGTGCTGAGGAGCAAGGCCACAGAGGGCACATGGACAGCGGCAGACGGTCCCCAGGGAAGGAGAGCAGCCATGCAGGGAGGACCGGGAACGACATTACTTTGGCACCTCCAGAAGACCTAAGACTCAGTACCCGGCGTCTTGTGCTCCTGCAGGGGGAGGCGATCAGGGGTCCAGGAGCCAAAGACCTGGACCCACCCTGG
This sequence comes from Bison bison bison, assembly GCF_000754665.1. Taxonomy (NCBI): domain Eukaryota; kingdom Metazoa; phylum Chordata; class Mammalia; order Artiodactyla; family Bovidae; genus Bison; species Bison bison. The sequence continues at coordinate 106,631 of NW_011494615.1, read as the reverse complement.
CACCGTGGTGCCCTCCCAGAGGCACTCAGTGAGACAAGCACCCCAGGTGGCCCCCTCGCAGGGCATGACATGTCAGCCTTACAGACTCGGAGAGCTACTGTTGGACTGACCCTCCAGCCTCCTCCAGAAGGCGGGGGTCTGCCAGGAGTAGGGAACAGAGCCTGGACTGGTGGCCAACAAGTGGGGGGTCCTGCCCCCACCAAAGGGGCTCACTGGTGGCCTGGTTCTGTTAGGGAGCTGCAAGGGTCTGTCTGGTGTGACACTGAGACCCCTGGGCTGTCGAGTGGCTTCAGGACCAGCGAGCAGGTCCCCCCATGGCTCACAGAGCAGGATGTGCAGGCCCTCCAGCTTCTGGCCCAGGGGGAGGTGGCAGGCAAAGCCCGGGTGCCCGGCCACGGGCAGGTGCTGCTAGTCGGTTTCTCCAGCGAGGGGGCCCTTCAGGATGCAGCTCCTGGGCTCAGTCAGCTCTGCTCCCAGGGCCTCTGTGGCTTGATCAAGAGGCCCGGGGACCTGTCCGAGGTCCTGTCCTTCCACGTAGACCGCGTGCTGGGGCTGCGCCGGAGCCTGCCCGCGGTGGCCAGGCACTTCCACAGTCCGCTGCTGCCCTACCGCTACACGGACGGCGGCGCCCGGCCCGTCATCTGGTGGGCACCCGACGTGCAGCACCTGGGTGACCCGGAGGACGACCAGAACTCTCTGGCTTTGGGCTGGCTGCAGTACCAGGCCCTGCTGGCACGTGGCTGTGGCCGACCCAGCCATGCCCCATGCCTGGGCATCCACCACGCCGAGTGGGCACGCCTGGCCCTCTTTGACTTCCTGCTGCAGGTAGGCGGGGCCTGGAGGGGCGGGGCGGGGCGGGGCGCCGCGGAGGCGAGGACTCTAGGTGAACTGAGACATTGGAATGGCCTGCTTGAGGGTGGATGGTGACTCCCCCTAACCCTTGTCTTTTGCTTTCGTTTGTTTGTTTGCTTTTTTACCATTCTTTTTTTTAACAATTAACTTTTTATTTTAGTCCTTGTCTTTTGATCACCCAGCACCCTTTTTTTGTTATTTTTCTGCCTTGTGTTCATTCATCCATTGGTGTGCTGAAAACCAGTTCGTTTGGGCTCATTCTTGAATTTCAGGAATTTTATGAGCCAGTTGTGAAACACAGGCATTATTAAAATTGAAATTATGTAAACTAACCATATAATAAGTTATATTAGAAACAAAGGTAATCAATACTCTGATCTCATTACTTCACAATTATTTTACATTTTACTGTTATCTGAGGTCTTGAGGTTTTTTGCATCTACCTAGTAAATAGTGTATAGTGCTGAGCTACTGCATGCATGTCATGTCTCTTGCTGACTCCACATTCGTGCCTGTTGCTAGCTTGAAACAGTCCAGGGTAGGAATATTTATGGGGCTTCCCAGGGGGTGCTGTTGGTAAAGAACCTACTTGCCCATGCAGGAGTCATAAGAGACACAAGGTCAGTCCCTGAGCTGGGAAGATCCCTGGAGGAAGGCCAGCAACCCATTCCACTATTCTGTCCTGGAGAATCCCATGGACAGAGGAGCCTGGCGGGCTGTAGTCCATAGGGTCTCATAGAGTCAGACATGACTGAAGTGACATAGCACGCATGCAGGCAGGAGTATTTATACCTTGGGAATCAGGGAATTCTACAAATCAGGACTCTTCCTTATTCCCGGAGAGCTGGTAGTTAAACATTTATCCTTGAATCAAGAAGGCTTCAAGTTGGTTGCATAATTCAAAAAAGAGAGTTGAGGTGGAGGAGAGAGAGAATGAGAGGGGAGAAATAAAGGGATGATGCTGGTCCCGCTTGGACCCTGGAGAGAGAAGGAAACCACAGGGCCAGCTGAGGTCCCTGCTGTGCGAGAAATTAACCCTGGAGTTTTTGGGTATCCTAGGGAAGGGGTTCGGAGAAGGCAATGGCACCCCACTCCAGTACTCTTGCCTGGAAAATCCCATGGACGGAGGAGCCTGGTAGGCTGTCTCGAAGAGTCGTACACGACTGCGTGACTTCACTTTCACTTTTCACTTTCATGCATTGGAGAAGGAAATGGCAACCCACTCCAGTGTTCTTGCCTAGAGAATCCCAGGGACGGGGGAGCCTGGTGGGCTGCGGTCTATGGGGTCGCACAGAGTCGGACACGACTGAAGCGACTTAGTAGCAGCAGCAGGGAAGGGGTTGGGCAGTTAGGGTACAGGGCTTACCAGGGGGACTGCAGACATCAGATATTTACTAAGTGGCCTGTTAACAACTGATGTGGCTGCTCCAGGACCTATGAGCTGGATGTCAACTGTGGAGACACAAGTGGGGGAATGCGGCCAGAAAGAAAGAAAGACAAAAAACGATTCAAGCACACAGTGGGTGGATATGTATGCATACAAAGGCAGCCCCATCCCTGTAGGGACCTCTGTTGAGGGAAGGGATCAATACTAGCCCTTAATTTACCTGCTGGGGTGACTGGATGAGCCATGGGTCAAGTTCAACGTCATAACTGGTAGCCAGGGACTGATGCTCCCTGTGTTGTTCATACAAGTTTGGTTGGAAATGTATTTTAGAAGATTCTCAGACCACATTTAATACTTAGAGATTTCTCATGAAAATCCCATTTCCTTTGAAACACTGAATGGTTTAATAACATAGGGCCTCTGTTTCCATGCAGCAGAAATGAGCCTGAGCTGAGTAGCTGCTGCCCCTTTAAAGGTTGCCATGCTCCCCTTTCTGCCAAAGACCACACCTCCTGTTGTCTGATGTGATTGTGTGCATTCTCAGTCACTAAGTCGTGTCTGACTTTTTGAGCCCACGGTCTGTTGTAGACTGCCAGACTCTGTCCATGGGATTTCCCAGGCAAGAATACTGGAGTGGGTTGTCATTTCCTCCTCCAGGGCATCTTCCAGACCCAGGGATTGAACCCATGTTCTAGAACCCAGGTTTCTATGCTGTGTCTCCTGCATTGCAGGCAGATTCTTTACCACTGAGCCACACCCAACCCCAAACCCTTGGATGTTATCTGTCTGCTTGTGGGTATTTGTCTCCTGTCACGGGACCAGCTGGCCTCCAGCAATACTTCCAGCTCCTTGAGTCTGTGTCTCGTGGCTGCTTTGTGGAGGGAGGAGCATGGGGCCTGGTGGTTGGCACGGGCTTTGGCACCAGACAGATCTGGTTTTGAACCCTCTGCCCACTGGCCATGTCCCACTGTGTGACCCTGAGCAAACTAGCCAGCGTCTTTGAACTTCACTTCTCTCTAAATGGGACCGGATGTCCCTGCCTTCTGCCCTTGAGCGCATGGTAGCTCTTAATCACCAGCTCCTGTATGCAGGCTTGCTCTGGGCCCCGAGCCTGCTCTGCCTGTGTGTGACAGGCTGAGGGCTAGGGATTAGTGCTCTCCAGACAGCGTGACCTGTCCTCTAGCCTGGGAGGGAGGCATTTCCCAGACCACAGACTACAGTCTTGGGCAAACTGGAAGAGCCGGCCACGCTCCCTCCAGGAACAGCTGTCCTATGACTGATGGGAGGCAGTCTGCAAAAGCCCCGGTTCCCTGGCCGGGGTGGCTCTGTGGGGCATGTTCCACGTGTCTCTCAGAGTCCCCTACCAGGATTGAGCCACGGTTACCCACAGAGTTCGTTGCCGGCCCTCCCTGTCTGCCTTCCCCGATCCTTGCTTGTGTTTTTGAATTAGCTCACGGATCAACTGCTTTCGCTCTGAGTTCTTGGCTGAGGTCTGTCTCTGGGGGAGCCTGGCCTCCATCAGATGACACCACTGACCCTGTGTGGTTTCTGCATGCAGGATCATTCACGTAATATACTTAATACAGTGCCTGGCAATGGCCCAAGCTCAGTAATACAGAAGCACTGCCCCCAACACTTTACAGGAATTAACTCCTCCAGTCCTCATGGTAGCCTTGCTAGAGAGATACTGGGCTTCTCCCTGTTTTGAAGTTGGACAGTTGAGGTCTCAAGAGGTTAAGCGACTTGGCTAAGTTCATGGCCGGTGGAGCTGAGACACAGCCTGGATGGTCTAGCTCCAGAGCTCACCCTCCTTCTCACATAGTCCTCTTCAGCCGGCCATGGGTGAGGGCAGGAAAAGGGGGTGCTTGTCGGGACATCTGGGACTTTGAGCCCTGAGGCCCCTCCTTGTGACCCCCACCCAGCTGATGTGCACGCAGCCACTTTCTGCCCACACAGAGCCCCTCTGTCTGTCTTTGGAGGTTGTGGTGTGAAGCCCTTCCTCAGCTGCCAAGCCCAGCCATGGCGGTGGACAGTTCAGCCGCCAGAGCACACACAGGTGGGCGTGTGGTCAGACGCCACTCAGCTGGCCTCGTGCCACCTCTTTCTGGGTTTGCCGAACACCAGGCAAGTCAAACACCCCTGGCTGGCGGGTGCTGCCTTCCTAGAAACCGTGGGCAGGCTGGAGTGAGGAGGGGCTGTGGGTTTCCCAGCCCAGGAACCCAGGTCCCTACTGAGCAGAAGCCAGGAACAACCTGAGGGCAGTTGTGCCTGGACTCAAGAGGGCCATCTGCCCAGAGGCCAGAGGGTGGGAAGGACGTATGTTGGGGGGGTGGGGACAGGAATGCACACATCTGTATCTTTTCCTTCTAGAGAGGCTTCTTTTTTCTCACACCCTGTTTCATCTTGGAGGGCATGTGCTTGGCTGCACGGGGTGAGCAGCTGTAGAGAACTCAACAGCTGAGAACAGTGAGAGGGTGGTGTTTGCTCGTGGAAGTCATCCTGCTGCTTCTGCTGATGCGGGGCCTTCACGTGCCGGAAAATTCAGACCCCAGAAAGCCTCAGGTGCCGCCATCCCTGTGCGGGCCACCATCTTTTCTTACCTGGACTCTTCTTCCCTAACGTCTCCCTAATGTCTCCACTTTTGTCCCCTCCAACCAGGTCTCCTTACAGAAGCTGGAATGATGTCTTGGTTTCCGTTCCCCCAGGCAGACCCTGAGACCAGGGTCCAGTGCGGTAGTTCCTCTGGGAGGGGACCCCAGGAAACACTCGTAGGGAAGATGAAAGTGAGACGGCTAGGAGGCGGCCAGCAGAGGGCATGTCCTCAAACAGGTCACTGCCATGGGTGACTGGGGCTTGAGCCACAGGAAAACTCTGAGCAATGGTAGCCCACCAAGAGGTGAGGGACACGAGGTATTGATAGCCACATCTCCCCTTGGTCTTTGGTTGAGGGCTGCTCCTGGAGCTGTTAATTCCGTGGCATTTGGAGAAAGCCCCCAGGCAGAGCCTATAGCAGCTGGAAGTTAGACGGAGACCTCAGAAGTTCACATGCAACTGCTCAGACAGAGAGCACAATAAGTCAGACTGTGTCCCTTCTCCATTACAATAAGGCAAAGCATCTCAATGCCCTCGATATCAGGAGCTTCAGGGACCCACAGATCCATCCGTTTCTGCTGTCTTCAGCCCCGCCTCTTGGCATGTGGTCTTGGTTAGTTTCTTCAGGTGCAGGGCCTCAGACAAGCCTCTCATCCTCCTCCCTAGGCCTCCACTCTCCCGACCTCCACATTCTGTTGTTATCCTCTTTCTATTTCATGCTATCCTGTCTATATTCTTTCTGACTCCCCAACACAGTAAGTTCTATTTTATTTGTTCACTTCTGTCTCTCTGTTTTGTTCACATCTGCAGCGCCTAGCACAGGGCCAAGCTCTTGGTTAGATCCTGGAGAAGCACCTTTTGAACGAGTGGGTGAAAGGATGAGCAAATGAATGAAGGAATCCAGGCTCTCTGTATGAGTTCCTATTTAGGTGCTGCTGTGTTCTGCTTGCTCAAATACCACGCCTTCCTCTAGACTGAAAAGAATCCCAAAGGCTTCTCCTTTTCTTTTCAGGTCCCAGAGATATAGAGGTGGAAAACTATGTGACAATCGTTCGTCCAGCCCGTGAACGGGCACGTGATTAACTCATGCTTCCAGAACAGATGATGGCATATAGCGTCGCCTGTCATCCTCCGCATCAGGCACTGTGCCAGCACTTCACATGTGTTGATGCATGACAGCCCTGGGAGTGGACAGTATTTTTTAACTCCATTCCACAGATGAGGAAACTGAGGTTTAGAAGGGCTTAGGAACTTGCCCACAGTAACCTGTGGCCTTAAGCGTTGGAGCTGGGATCAGATCCGCCGCAGTTTGGCCACAGAGGGCATGCTTTTGCCCTCTTTGCTGACTCAGCTGACTCTGGAAAAGACATTTCTTCTGGGTCTCTTCTGGATGAGGCTGGCCCATTTCCTTCCCGGGGGGCCGGGTTCAGTCATTTGTGATCCTGTGTTTGTTCCTTGTTTTGAGTGCAAATCTATAGTTCACGTTATTCTTCTCTGGCTTGGCCTTCTTGAACATCGGGTGTTGTTAGAGAGGAGCCCAGATCCATGACCACTGTCGACCTCTCAAGCTTCTAGCCGGAGACCTGAAATATAATCGTGGCACCTTTATGGGGTGCCTGTGCATGAGCTCTTTCAAGTCCCACAGCAGACCCAAGAGACGGGTGCAGAGCTCCTTCCTCTTGCACAGACGGTGCGGCCAGCCACGGAGGGTGAAGCAGCCCACCCGGACAGGGGTTTTTAAGGGTGACATTAAGCATCGTTACATATACTTAAGAGCAGGGCCTCGATTAGGACGAGTGTGATCGGCAGAATTCAGAGATGGTCCACAAGATACCCACACCCTTAGTGTGAATGCCTGCCCTCGAGAATAAATGAGACCTGTAAATATGATGGAATCTTATTTCAGTGATTAAGTTACCAATCTGTTATCTTTGGGTATTTTTGTTTATTTGTTTTTTGATTGAAATATCCCCTGGAGTAGGAGATGGCAACCCACTCCAGTATTCTTGCTTGGAACATCCCGTGGACAGAGCAGCCTGGCAGGCTCCAGTCCATGGGGTCAAAAAGAGTCAGACACAACTGAGCATGCGTGCAAGCAAGCATGATCAACCTATAGTACTCTGTTAGTTCCAGGCGCACAACCTAATGACTCGGTATTTCTATATGTTATGAAATGATCACCAAGATAAGTCTAGTTTCAGTCTGTCACCATACAAAGTTATTACAATATCATTGAAGTACTCATCAGTTAATCTGGAGTTAATCAGAAGGAAGACTCTCCCTTTGGCCTGAACCAGCCAGGAGAGTCTTTCAAAGATGAAGCATCAGAGGATTTTCTTGCTGGCCTCGAGGAGTAAACAGCCAGGCTGTGAGCTGCTGTGGGTCAGGGAGGCCTCTGGAAGGACCCTGAGATCTCCTTAAAACCACAAGGAATGGTTTCTGCCAGCAGCCTGACTGAGTACAGGAGAGGAGCCTGAGTGACGAAAGAGATGGAGCACCTTGAGTTCAGCCTGAGACCCTGGGTAGAGTACCTGGTAAAAAGGGATGGACTCCTGACCCACAGGAACTGTGAGTTAATAAGTGTGTTATGTTAAGCCACTAAGCTGGTGGTCATTTGTTATGCGGCCATAGAAGATGAGTTCATGTGGCAAGGGAGGGGCCTCCAGTGCAAACGCCTTCAGGAGTGTCAATCGCAGGTGAGCCTGCTCTGCACATCCTGACAGCCGACAGCACTTCTCTGCCTCGCCCTTGTCCTGCCTCTGCTTTTTTGTTATTCAGTCGCTCAGTCGTGTCTGACTCTTTGTGACCCCATGGACTGCAGCACGCCAGGCTTCCCTGTCCTTCACCATCTCCCGGAGCTTGCTCAAACTCACGTCCATTGAGTCAGTGATGCCATCCAACCATTTCGTCCTGTTCGGTCCCCTTCTCCTCCTGCCTTAGCCTCTGCTTAGATTTCTTAAAAATCTGTTTTTTTTTTTTAACTGTTCATATTCTTTGCCCCATTTTCTGTTGGATTGTTGGTCTTTTTCTTAAGGACTTTAAGAGCTTTTTTATAGATTAAGAAAATCAGTCTTTTGTTTTCATTGTGTTCTGGTATTTCTCTCAGGCTCAAATGTCATCCAGCTTTGTTTCTAGTCTTTCTGCCGTGCAGAAATTTAAAAAAAATTGTTCTATGCTGTTAAACTTATCAAGCTATTTTTCATGACTTCTAGGATAGTGTATTATGTTTTTAAGGACCATCCTCATTTCAGGGTTATTTTTAAAAAATCCTCCCATGTGTTTTTATATATTTTTGATCCATCTGGAAGTTATTTTGGAGTAAGAGATCAGGTGCAAAATAATGATTTTTTTTTTCAGATGGCAACCCAAATGTCCCGGCACCATTTGTTGAATACTCCTTCTTTCCCCCAATTTGAAATGCTGTCTTTTCCATATAGCCGATTTCCATATGTACGCAAATCTATTTGTGGACTCTTCTGTTCCAGTAAAGGGTCTGTCTATTTATGTGCCAGAATCACACTGTTTTAATTATCACACTTTATATTTTATGTTAATAACTGGGAGGGCTTGGTCTCCTTGCTCTTTTTAAAGATTTTTCCCAATACTCCTGAATACTCTTCTCAGTCAGCTTGTTAGTTCCTTTGCCTTCCCAAGTCCTCTCGGGACTTCATTGGAATCAAATGAAATCTGTGTGGACTAATATAGAGAGAATTTACATCCTAAGATACAGGGTCATTCTAGGCCAAGAACAGGCTGTGTCTTTCCTTTTATTTCTGTTCCTCAGAAGCATCTTTATGTTTTCCTGAGCTGGATCTTCACGTTCAGGTTGGGATGATACTGATATTTCATCTTGTGACCATTGAAAAGGGCCTCTTTTCCTTCTATTATATTGTTACTAACCGAGGTTTCTGGACTCTTTGATCAACAGAAATTGATAAGAAGTCGGCTGAGAAGTTCAGGCACGGCTTTACTGGGGCTCGAGCTGTAGCACACAGGAGTGAAAACAAGAAATTGTTGCCCTGGCTCTCTTCCCAAGGCAGGGCGAGCCGGTCCCTTAAAGGGAGTGAGGGTGAAGATGTAGCTTATCTGCCCTGCCCATCCCCTCCATGGTGCTGTGAGCAGGGGTCACAGCAGTTACCCTGCTTTTGCTCCCAGCTCCCCAGAAGTGGCCGTTGGTTTGTGACCTTTTTGTGTCTCGTTGTTCATAATTTGCCCCATTGGGCCTGTGAGCAGTTAGTTTTAATGCTTTGTAGTTCCTTAAAAAAAATTATTTATTTGGCTGAGCCAGGTCTTAGTTGCGGCATGTGGAATCTAGTTCCCTGACGAGGGATTGAAACTGGACCCCCTGCATTGGGAGCATGGAGTCTTAGCCCCTGGGTCACCTGGGAGTCCCTGAGTCCCTTATAGTTTCTTTGGATTCCGTTCTTTGGGGAGGAATTTGTCCAGGTGCAAGCGCAAGCTCTCTGGGAAAGGGTCCCAGGTCTCAGCCTGTCTCAACACATTCTGGCCCGTAGCTCCTGGTCTGTGTGAAGGATATTGTTTTTGTATCATATTTTGGTTACTGGTTACTCATTCACTTCATAATGCTTCTCACAGTTGCCCTGGGTTTTCCAAGTATATGGTCATTTCTTCTGTAACGAATGCATTTTGTGTTCTCATTGCCTCGTTTTTCATTTTTCTTAACCTCACTACAACCATGGTGCCTCCAGAGCAATGGTAAATAGTAATAGGATGCTGGACATGACTTGTCTCTACGGATTTGGGACAGTTTCTAGTGTTTCACCATTAAATATCATGCTGAGTTTTGGCTGAAGAACTATTTGCGATTCTTGCCTTTTTAAGAGTTTTTCTTGTCAGGAATGGATGTAAAAATTACATCAGATGCCTCTTGAGTATCAGTGGAGGAAGTCACAGATTACACACATCCTCCCTCTAATGTATTGATGTGGGGACTGATTTCTGAGAAAGGTATTCCCATGGTGACTCATTGTAGCTTTCTTGGTTGGAACTGTACTTTGCTGTGGTGGATACATCATTTCCCAGGTGCTGGATTTTGTGTTGATGTTTAAAATTTAGAGTGATTTAGTCCTTTTAGCGGGGCTTCCCAGGTGGCACTCGTGGTAAAGAACCCACTTGTCAATGCAAGTAGATGTAAGAGACGTGGGTTCGATCCCTCGGTCGGGAAGATCCCCTGGAGGAGGGAATGGCTACCCACTCCAGTATTCTCACCTGGAGCATCCCATGGACGGAGGAACCTGGTGGGCTGCAGTCAATAGGAGTCACAAAGAGTCGGGCACGACTGAAGCAACTTAGCACTCATGCCTGTCTTTTTAAATAATAATTCTCAGACCATCTCCTCAAAGCTCACCAGCTGGTATATTCACCCACATCCAGAGCCGGTGCTGTGACCTCTGGCCTCCGGCTTGGGGCAGATGAAGCATCCAGAGGTCCCCCTGCCCAGGGCCTCCGGGGAGGTTACCCTCTGTCAGGACACAAGGGAAGCACTGCAGAGAGAGTCATCAGAGGATGGTAAGAGTCAATGTGAAGTAACCCACTCCTCCTCACACCCTCACCTCCCCAAAGCCTCACGAATGCTCTAACAGACAACTGTTCAGTGCGGGGCCAGCCTGCTGCCCTCTTTGGACAGAGATGCTGCCGCCTTGGGGCTGTCTGGCAGCAAGCTGACCCAGCGAAGAGCCACCCTTTCAATCCAGAAGACCCTGGGCTCGTGACTGTCCCCAGGTGGGGGAGGGTCCTGCACAGGGGGCCCGGGCCAGCAGGGGCAGCAGACAGTTCTTCTGGAATCCACCAGACTCGGATCTGGCACTGGCTGAAGTCTTGGCCCAGGAGCCTGGTGGGTGGGTGAGAGGACTTGGGTCACCCCTCGTGCCCTGTGCTGGGCACCTCCCAGACGTCCT
>NW_011494615.1:89986-95782 GCF_000754665.1 Bison bison bison | reverse complement strand
AGCCTGGTGTCCCTCTTGGCAGACTGCAATGTCTTGTCCCACTAGATGTTCTGTTTGGGGGCCCCAGAGGCGGGCCCCCCCCTATCAGGCTTATGTGAGGGGCAGGCTTTCAGTGGTCAGTCCTCGTGTGAAGGCCTCCCCACCATCCTTCTGGGTGTCAGCCAGCCATACGCTTCATTCATTCATTCTTGTACTCCGAAAACCTCAACCGAGTCCTGTTGTACTGAAAAGTGCTAGGAGCTGGGGATCCGGTTGGACCACATCTTCTTGGTATCAAGGCACTTGTGACCTCTAGTGTCACGATGTATGTGCCTGCCACCCAGTCCAACTCAGTGGTCAGAGCCAGACTGCCCGGGTCTGAGTCTAGGCATCGCCGCTTTCCCTCTGTGGGGCCCTAGGCATGTTTTCCAGCCTCTGTCACTCAGTTACCTCGTCTTTGAAATGGAGATAAGGACTGTACCTGCCTCCTGGCTGCTGGGAGGGTTAAATGAGCTATGATAGGCAAAGCACTCAGAGCCTGATCCAGCACAGAGTAAGGGCTTCACAACTGTTAAATTAAATTAAACACAAACTTCTTGAGCACACACACTGCTAGAAGGCCCAAACTGCAAAAGATTATCGTTTTTTTCTTGGTAACTGCTCATTTTGTCAGAAAGGGGGAAGAAGAAATCCTGATGCCTTAGGATGTGGGAATGAAACCTAAGCCTGGTCCTGTTTGGCTGCTGCTGTTTCAACTCTTTGAACTGAATTGCTCTTCAGTGGAAAAAAGTTCCCAGACAGCATGGCAGATTACTCACACTGGCACCTGGGCCCGGCCAGCCCCTCCCTGTTCAACATTCAAATGGGTGTACCTCTGGGGGCACCAGTGCCGCCCCTGTCACATGGCCCGACAGTCCTTGTAGCTTCTTCTGGAAACAAGCACCGCATCCCGTTAAAATCCGCATAGAATGGCCTGCTGACAGGGTCAGGGAGCGTGTGGCCTGAGGAAGGGGGTTTGGCAGGCTGTGCCATCAGACATGACGTGAGATTGGAGCAGTCGCTGGATTTCAGTCCTGCTAGAACCATCCTGGCATTTACTCTCCCAACCAGAGATGACTCGGCAGGTGGTATCCATCTCACAGATCTGTCTGGGCTCCAGAAACCAGGCCTTGGACACATGTAGAGGAGAGGGGCTAGACCGTCATGACACGGCTTTATTTTAGACTGCTTCACAGGGCTATGGCCAGGGCTTTCAGAGGGAGGAATCCCTGAGATTCCTCCAGGCCTTTAGGCCTGTGCCTTCCAGGTCTCTCCATGACAACCACCCCCCTCACCTCGTGTGGTCCCCAGAGAGGCCCTGAGGGACTATCAGGTTAAATAACTTCCTCGGGTCATAGAGTTAGGACATAGTGGAGCCACGATTCACCCCTAGATCCTTTGGGCTCCAAACCAGGGTCACAGACATGGCCCAGATTGCAGGCCAAATTCCCCTCTCTTTTTTTTTTGTACAGTCCATGAGCTAAGAATGGTTTTAGCATTTTTAAATGGTTGAAAAGATCAAAAGATATTTCATTACATCTAAAAATTCTATGAAATTCAGATTTCAGTGTATGTTAATAAAGTTTTTTTGGGGGGGGAACATGGCCATGGCCATTTGTTTTCATATTATCTAGAATATGTACAATATGCACAACACAGGCAGAGTCGGGTAGTTGTGACAGAGACCGTATGGGCTGCAAAGCCTAAAGTAGTTACTATCTGGCCCTTTGTGGGAATAGCTTGCTGATCTCTGCTCTAAACCTCTGTGCGGGCAGCCTTGGAGGGCTCCTGCCGAGGACAGGCCTGCATAGGAACGTGTGAGGACCCCACCCTTGCCAAGTGCGAGGACAACATGGAGAAATATAGGGGCGTGTTACTATCTTCGGGTGGACATAAAAACCGGGGGAAGGTCGGGAGGTCTCTGGGGGCGTGCCACAGGGTTCTGTCCTCAGCCCCGTCCTGCCAACGCTTGTAGGAGCTAGTGAAGACGCGGGGGCCCTGGGGGACCCAGTGGAGCGCCCTTGTTTCTTCTGCACAGGGCCCTGGTGTGATTCCCTTTCTCCCCATTCCTGGGCTCAGAGGTCAAGACATCAGCATCTTCCCGTGGTGGCCTCTGGACAAGGGATGAGCCTGTGTCCAGATTTGGTCCAATCAGACTGAAAGGAAGGACTGCTATTCCATGGTTGTTGGGGGAGGGCTTCTCTCTCCCCCCTCCCCTCATTCCTGTCTCTCTTTCTCTCTCTGTCTCCTTCATTATGGACATGAACAGGGAAAAACATGGGGACTTCCCGGGTGGCGCTAGTGGTAAAGTACCTGCCTGCCAGTGCAGGAGGCATAAGAGACACGGGTTCAATCCCTGGGCCGGGACGATCCCCCGGAGGGGGCATGGCAACCCACTCCAGTATTCTCGCCTGGAGAATCCCATGGACAGAGAAGCCTGGCGGACTACTACAGTCCATGGGGCTGCAAAGAGTCGGACACAACTGAAGCGACTTATCACATTCACAAGGAAAAACATACCCACAGGTTTTCTGAGACAACACAGGGATGTCCTTAACATTGTGGGGTAAACTGAAGAGCAGAAAGAAACCTGAGTCCTTATCATGACAATAGGAGCTGCTTAAAGGTGCCCCCTAAGCCTGTCCTATTGCAAGGCTCTTGAGGCTTCCTGCTGCAGATCTTAATTTCCCCTGTGGTTAAAGTCACTTCCAACCAGAATTTTCTGTTACTTGTGGCTGTTGTTATTCAAAGTCCAGGAGGCTAAAGCAGTGACTGTCCACCTCAGGGGCTTGTTTAACGGGCTCGTTGCACGGACAGGGCTCTGGCTGTTTGTATCATGGCCAGGCCAGGCCGGTCCTCCAGGCTAAACATGCCTTTTCAGCGGTGTCAGTGATGTGCTTGGTACACTGCCCCTGGGAACACTCCATAATGCGGCCTTACAGAAAGGCCCTCAGCCTGTCGGGGCAATGGTCTAGGCCCGTGGTGGGTCTTCTCCACACTGAATTGTTGTGAAACAGGGAAAATAATGTTTGGGATCAGTAGCTGGGACTGTTCAACACTGTCTCATTTCTGGACGTCTGGTTTCATGAGGTTGATTGGTGAATAGAGCTATAGTTATTTTCTGGCTTGTATAGAAGGAAATCAATTTTGTATTTCTTCAGAACACACAAGAGTTACCTCCACAGGGATATGGAAATGGAGTGAGACCTTTCATTGGCTGGCGCTGAGCTAAGTGGACTGCGAGGTGGCTGGCCTGGCTTTGATGCATGCCGCATCCTGGGGGCTGTCGTCTGTGTGTTCCCTGCCCCCGCCCCTCTGCCACGTGTGGAGAGAGGTTGGCAGAGGGAGACAGGACGGTGGTACCGGCTGAAGCTGGACCAGGGCTGCGGCTTGGGTTGGCTGAGAGGCAACCGCAGATGAATAAGGACCATCCAAACAGCTCCGGTGCCTGCCTGCTGCCCCCTCAGGAGGACTGTGGGCTCTGAGACTTCCGGTTCCTTTTTTATTTCCTTCACTGTTTTGAAAACTCCTCTCCAGCCTCAATGAGTGTAATGATGGGGACCTCACTTGACCTCTAAGTGGCTCCCTCTCCCTGACCTTCAGGGAGGCAGTGGAGGACATCAGAGAGCGCTGGGCTCCAGCCAGGCAGACCTGGGTTCAAACCCCAGCTGGACTACTTCCTCGTGTATGACCTTGGGGAGGTCTGGGGTCCATGTCCCCATGTGTTATTGGGGCAATAATGTCTCCCTTGCAAGGCTGCAGTGAGAATTGGATGAGACAGAGATGCAGTGATGTTGCTGGTCCTCTGAGTGATGCCTTCTGAGCCCACCAACTCTCCAACCCCAACTGGGTGACTCTATCCCCCTGGAGTCAATGTCAGATTCCACAAGCTAAGGGCTCAGCTCCACAGGACTCCTGATTCAGATGCCAGTCACGAGTCCTGAGCCCCCCATACTTCTGGCTGACTGGCTAAAAATCTGGGGTTCTCATGACTGTCCCATCCCCCGGGTTCAATAATTTGCTACAATGGCTCACAGGACTCAGGAAAACACTGCTTCAGTGGCCTGGTTTATTATAAAGGATGTCAGTGAACAGCCAGGAGAAGAGGTATGTGCGGTGAAGTCTGAAAAGGTCCCAAGTCCATGACCCTGTATGTGGAGTTGGGGTGCATCACCCTCCTGATGTGTGGATGTGTTCTCCCTAGAATATAGTTCAAAAGTTTCTATAACCCAGTTTCCAGCTCCCCTCCTCTTCCCTGAGGTTGGAGGGTCAGGTGGAAAGCTCCCACTCTCTATATTCTTTGTCCATCTAACAATCAGCCTGAAGTTATCTCAGGGCCCCATGAATCATCTTATTAAACTCTGATGTGGTTGGAGGGTTTATTATGAATATCAAAACGTACTCATATCACAGAGCCAACGGCAGGGGTTTTATGAGCTCTGTGCCAAGAACCAGGGACAGAGACCATCTCTCACGACCATCTCTGAGGGAAAGGCTCTGTGTCATTGTTCCCACTTTAGGCATCCAGTGTAAGATGAGTCAGGAAAAGGAATGCTCTCCTTCCTGACTCTGATCCAGGCCTCCTGCAGGGTGGAAGTGCTGTTTGAGAGTCAGGAGCTGCCTGGACGGTCATTAAAATCTTTTTATCCCCTAAAAAGGAGGAATCCCTACGGTAGCATTTGCTGCTTCAAGAAAAAGTGGTCATGTGTGAGTCTCCCCAGGTAGACAGATAGTCTGCACTGGGAGGCCCCAGGCTGGAACTCAGGGCCAGTAGTATAGGTTAAACAGCAGCAGGACTTCCACTCCAGGGGGCCTGGGTTCGATCCCTAGTCAGGGAACTAAGATCCCACCTGCCACATGTTGGGTGGAAATCCATGCAGTGTGAGTAAGCCATCCCGGTGCAGGGTGAGCTGGCCAGAGGAGCAAGCAGAAGCCCATCACAGCTGGGGGCCAGCAGCTGAGTTAACCAGGGCCGAGATCCCTGAGGGTGGCCCCAGGGCTCAAGAGGCCCGAGTGCTGGACATGGTAGACTCCCCCTCAGAGGATGGTGCCCCCACAGGTGCATGACCGCCTGGATCGCTACTGCTGCGGCTTCGAGCCTGAGCCCTCGGACCCCTGTGTGGAAGAGAGACTCCGAGAGAAATGCCGGAACCCCGGGGAGCTGAGGCTGGTCCACATTCTGGTAAGTCCCTGGGTCACCCCAGACTCGGGTCTTCCTGTCTGTCCATCAGCAGACGCTGGTGGCGAGGGTCAGAGGTCACGTGACTCTGGGTGTCACAATCCTGTTCTTTTCAGCAGCAGAACCCTTTGAATGTTTCCAGGAAGCCTTAATATATAGAAGGGACAAAAATGAAGCTTGGCGTATGTAGTTGAGGAGGGGATGGGCTGGAGCCAGTGTCACCAACCCCTCTGTCTCCTAAAGACTCCAGGGACGCCCTCGGGTCCTGGCAGCTGAGTGTGGTATGTGTGTATCTAGTAGGGCATCCTCATTGTGCCAATAAACGTGGAAATTGTGACCTGGAGCGGGGGAGGAGCCTTCCAAGGCTGCATGTCTGGTTGGTAGCAGTCACAGGGATCTGTCGTGGACCCTATCGGCTCACAGGCTGGGGCTGTTGGGAAACAATGCTTCCAGTGAAAACTAGAACCCAGGGTGGGAAGCCGTGTGCTGAGACCATCAGCGAGGGGCTGGTGGGGCAGAAGAGCCACTGCTACTGCAGGAGGGGCAAAGTACCACCCTTTGGTACTTCCCCTTTGGGGAAGGGCTGCTCTGTCTCCCCC
>NW_011494615.1:70690-89885 GCF_000754665.1 Bison bison bison | reverse complement strand
CCATCCCAGGAGATGGTGCCCGGGACCGAGCATCAGGCTGCCCGGCCTCAGGCTCCTCACCCCTTCAGTCGCCAGAACAGGAATCAATGCCTCCACTTTGTGGTTTCACCGATGGTGCTGCCACCTGGGGCTACGCGTCCAGGTTTGAGTCAACCAGCTATTTACCAGCTGTGTGACCTTGTGCAAATTACCTAACTTTTTTTGCCTCTGTTTCTGTAAAATGGGGCTGGTATCGGTGGCTGTTTGCCCCAGGGTTGCTGGGCGGGTTCACCAGAGATGGTGCCCGGCCGCCCTCAAACAGCACCAGGTGGAAAGAGCTCACTGCTCTGTGTGGTGGGGGAACAGACTGGGTGAGGAGCAGGGTGCATTGTGTGACTGACAGCTTAGGGGCCCCTGAGCCGCTGCACCCTGACAGAGCCCTGGGGCACCACGTCCATCTTCTGTCCCTGTCCATCTTCTTCCCCGAGGTCCGGAGCAGTGACCCCACTCGTCTGGTCTACATCGATAATGCTGGCCACCTTCAGCATCCGGAGCACAAGCTGAACTTCCGGCTCCTCGAGGGCATCGATGGGTGAGCATCGAAGGGCCCGGGCAGAGGTTCAGGGATGAGCTGAGGGGCCCTGTCATAGACCCGGCGGCCTTGAACCATGGCTCCCAAGAAGTCCACTGTCCAACAGATGGAAGCTGTTTGATGAGCCTCAGGAGGATCTGGGGACTCCTGGGAAAGCTAACAGTCAGTGGGCCCCTGAAGTCCCGGATGGGCTGCCCGCTCCCCGGTATCCAGAGCACAGCACAAGTTGCCCTGCTGGGGAGTGGGTAGGCTCCCTTGCCTGGCAGGGAGCTGGCCGGGTAGCCACCTTCCCTGCTCAGTCCTGCCGCACCTCGGCCTTCCCAGGGCTCCTCCTCACTTTGCTCAGGCCAGCAGAGTGGATTCGCCCTCTTGGGGGGCTGGGACCCATCAAAAGCTTCATCCCGTGTCTGCTGTCACAGCAGAGTGGGTGGAAGGGTCCCCGGACAACTAGTCAGCAGGTGGTCCCCGGGACTTTGTGGGTCCTCAGCTGTGCAAGTTCATGGAAACTCTCTAAGCTGGCTTTTGCCCTTCTTTTCTTTCCGGGGCTGGGGGACCTTCCTCCAGGTTTCCTGAGCCAGTCATGAAGGTTCTGGAATCAGGGTGTCTACAGAATATGCTGCTCAAGTCGCTACAGATGGACCCAGTATTCTGGGAGAGCCAAGGTGGGCGACAGGGCCTGCAGCAAGTCCTCCAGACCCTGGAGCAGCGAGCACAGGTCCTGCTGCACCACATCCGGACGCACAACCTGACAGTCTTCCCGGATGAAGGCCCCTAAGCCCCGCCCATCCAACCCGCGGCCTTTCGGGCCCCACCCCACGTCCTGGAGGGACTCGTAAGCCCCGCCCACCCCCCCTCCCCGTCCTGGCGGGACTCTCGCCTCACTGCAGGCGAGTCACTCACTACACGACCTGAGGGGATAAGCGCCCATCCTCATGCCCACAATTTCTTGTGTTGAAAATGTCTCGAAGACAAAAGGGAAAAGTCAGAAACCAGGAAGGCACCATGGACGCCGTGGGATGTGTCGCATGCTTGGGCTGGTGGAGGAGGTCGTGGGTGTTGGGTTTTCAATCTCATCACGTTCCTTGCTGCCAGCTCAGCTGGCTGCTTATTCTCTTGCACCAATAAATACACAAGAATGTTCTATTGAACTGCTCCAGATACTGTGAAGTCATGCACTGCACGTGCACACGCAGAGCTGGACAACTCTGTGTGTGTGTGTGTGTGTGTGTGTGTGTGTGTGTAGGTGTGTGGGTATGTATGCCTGGTATGTGGACCTGCCCAGAACCGCTCTGGCTGAAGGTGAACTCAGCTCCTAGAAATGGAACCCTGAGCCTTTTGTCTCTATAGCCTTATAGCTGTTCAATTTTTGTTCATTTATGTTTTAAGAATTGCAAAAGTAATACATGCTCACTAAAAATAAATTCATAAATAATAGAAGCGTACAAGATAAAAAGTGAGAGCGTCCGGAGGGACGTTACTTTGGCACTTCCTTAACGAACTTGCAGCCGAACACTATGTTCTGCACTTGCGGTCTAGTTGACCCGGTTCGTTCTTATGACCTCAAGGAACTCCCATGCAGGGGCTTGTTATATTTCATTTAGCTGTTCTCATCATGGCGAACATTTAGATGGCTCTAACTTTTCACCAATTCTGGACAATGCTGCCACGAACATCTTTGCATGATGTGCAGGTATTTCTGCCGTCTATATTTCCATGAGTGGTTAGCAGAAATGGGCTAATGGGCATTCTTTATTTTCAGAGAAACTGCCAAATTCCTTTCAAAATGGTGGTGACAGTCTACATTCCTAACCAGAGGGTAGGGGACTAATTGTTTCATTACACCTCATCATCACTTGATATTCTCAGACTTATTGTTTTTATTCATCTGATAGGGAAAGCTATTTTTAATTTTTATTTTTTACTGAAGGGTAGTTGATTTACTACCCTTCAATATTGTGTTGATTTCAGGTATACAACAAAGTCATTCAGTTATATGTATTTTTTTCTTCAGCTTCTTTCCCATTATAGGTTATTATAAGATACTGAATATTATTCCCTGTGTTATACAGTAAATCCTTGTTGTTTACATGTTTTATGTATAAAGGTTTGTATCTGTTAATCCCAAGTTTATCCCTCCCCATCTCCTTTCCCCTTTGGTAACCATAAGTTTGTTTACTATATCTGTAAGTTTATTTACTGTGTCTGCTATGTTTACGATATCTGTTTCTGTTTTGTATGTAGATTCTTTTGTGTATTATTTTTTAGATTCCACATATAAGGGAAATAATATTTATCTTTCCTTCTCTGGCTTACTTCACTAAGTATAATATTGTCTAGGTCCATTTGTAGCTGCAAATGGAAATATTTCATTCTTTTTTTATGTCTGAATAATATTCCATTGCATTTATTTATCACATCTTCTTAAACCAATCACCTAATGATAGGCACTTAGATTTTTTCCATCTCTTGCCTATTGTAATCATGCTTCTATGAACACTAGGGTGCATGTATCTTTTGAGATTATAGTTTTATCTGAATCCCTGGAGTGGGATTGCTGGATCATATGGCAACTCTTTTTAGTTTTTGAAGCCCCATGCTGTTTTCCATAGTGGCTGTTCCAATTTACATTCCCACCAACAAGTGTAGGAGGTTTACCGTTTCTCCCCACCCTCTCCAGCATGTTATTTGTAGACTTTTTAATGATGGCTGTTCTGACTGGTGTGGGTGATATATCACTGTAGATTTATTTGATTTGCATTTCTTTCTTTAATAATTAGTAATGTTGAGCATCTTTTAATTTGCCTCTTGGCCATCTATATGTTTTCTTTGGAGAAAAGTTCTTTAAGGTCTTCTGCCATTTCTTGATTGGGTTATTTTTGTTATTGTTGAGGTATATTAGCTATTGGTATATATTTGGAAACTAAGCCATTGTCAGTTGCATCATTTGCAAATATTTTCTCCCGGTTCATAGGTTTTTCATTTTTTTTATGGTTTTCTTTGGTGTACAAAAACTTATAAGTTTGATTAGGTTGCATTTGTTTATTTTTATTTCTATTGGCCTGGGAGACTGACTTAAGAAAACATTGGTATGATTTATGTCAGAGAATATTTTGCCAATGGTCTCTTTAGGAGTTTTATGGTATCATATTTTATGTTTAAAAAGGCTTCCCAGGTAGCACAGCGGTAAAGAATCCTCTTGCCAAGGCAGGAGATGGAGATGTGCGTTCAATCCCTGGGTTGGGAACATCCCCTGGAGGAGGAAATGCCCATCTACTCCAGTATTCTTGCCTGGAGAATCCCATGGACAGAGAAGCCTGAGGAACTTCAGTCCATGGGGTCACAAAGAGTTGGACATGACTAAGCAACTGAGCATGCATACATATATTCTAAATACAAGTCCATTGTCAAATGTATGTTTTCAAATATTTTCTCTCAATCTGTGGCTTGCTTTTTCATGTTCTTAACAGTGACTTTTGAAGAGTAAAAGTTTTTTTGTTTTGATTAGGTCCAATTATTAATATTTCTCTCATATTTTATAGGGTTTTCCAAGTTGTTCTTCTAGAATTTTGATACTTTTTTATCTTTCAAGTTTTTATGGTTTTTAACTTATTGACATTAAGTTATTCATAACTCTCCCTTATTTTAAGACTATATTTATTTGGTTGTGCCCGGTCTTAGCTCACTGTGGCAAGCGAGAAATTTTCAGCTGTGCCACGTGGGATCGTTAGTTGTGGCATGTGGGGTCTAATTCCCTGACCGGAGATTGCACCCAGGCCTCCTGTGCTGGGGGTGTGGAGTCTTAGCCGCTGCGCTGCCAGGAAGTCCCAACTTTTGCTTATCAGTCTTTTAATATTTGTGAAATCTGTATGATGTCACCTCTCTCATAGTATTGGTAATCTTTTCATTTTTGTTTTTATACTGCTCAGTTTTGCTAAAGGCTTATCAATTTTATTCATATTTTCACTGGTTTTTCTCTCTTGTTTTTCTGTTTTCTATTCCTATTTCTACTGCTTTTCTGATCTATAATTTCCTTCTAATCTGCTTACTCTTGGTTTAATTTGTACTTTTTTTTTTTCTTTAAGTTTATCAAGGTAGACACTGAAGTCATCAATCTGAAAACTTTTTTTAAAACGCCTAGGCCTTTAGTGCTATAAATTGCTCTTTACTGTTAGTGGCATCTCAGAAATTTAGAATGTTGGGTTATTGTTTTCATTCATTCACATTTTCTAATTTACTTTTTGATCCATGAATTAATTATAAATGTGTTATTTAGTTTTCAAAAATTGGGGAATTTTCCCAGTATGTTTCCGTCATTGGTTTCCAATTTAATTTCACTTTGGTGAGAGAACCTACTTTTAACGTGAATCCTTTTAAGTTTATTAACTTATTTTATGCACCAAAATATTGTCTGACTTGATAAATGGTCGGTGTGCATTTGAAAAAATGAATATTCTACTATTTGGGGGTATTATTTACATATCAGTTAGATCAAATTGGTTGTCTTCTACATCTTTACTGATTAATCTTCTACATTTTTACTTACACATTCAAGTCTTTAACTTGTCAGTGATTGTATCTTCTCTTGTTGTACTAATTATTCGGAGGGAGGTTTGAAATCTCTCAGCCCCATGAGAGCTCTGGGCACTCTTCCCTCCAATCCCTTTAGGTGGTTCTTTCTTTGGCCTTTGGGAGTTTCCTCATACACATACACTGATCAATATTCAACCAAAAATTTAGGGGGGGGACCCTCTCCTGAGCTCTGGAACTTTCTTTTTTTCCCCTTTATTTTATTATTATTATTATTTTAATTTTTATTTGTGATTTTTAAAAATTTAAATTTATTTAATTGGACGCTAATTAATTTACAATATTGTATTGGTTTTGCCATACATCAACATGAATCCGCCATGGGTGTACACGTGTTCCCCATCCTGAACCCGCCTACCACCTCCCTCCCTGGACCATCCCTGTGGGTCATCCCAGTGCACCAGCCCCAAGCATCCTGTATCCTGCATCAAACCTGGACTGGTGATTTGTTTCATATATGATACTATACATATGATACTATACATGTTTCAATGCCATTCTCCCAAATCATCCCACCCTCTCCCTTTCCCACAGAGTCCAAAAGACTGTTCTATACATCTGTGTCTCTTTTGCTGTCTCGCATACAGGGTTATCATTACCATCTTTCTAAATTCCATATATATGCATTAGTATACTGTCGCAGCACTGTTTATAATAGCCAGGACATGGAAGCAACCTAGATGTCCATCAGCAGATGAATGAATAAGAAAGCTGTGGTACATATACACAATGGAGTATTACTCAGCCATTAAAAAGAATACATTTGAGTCAGTTCTAATGAGGTGGATGAAACTGGAGCTGATTATACAGAGTGAAGTAAGCCAGAAAGAAAAACACCAATACGGTATATTTTATTATTTTTTAGAAGGGGACGACAGAGGATGAGATGGCTGCATGGCATCACTGACTTGATGGACGTGAGTCTGAGTGAACTCCGGGAGTTGGTGATGGACAAGGAGGCCTGGCGTGCTGCAATTCATGGGGTCGCAAAGAGTCGGACACGACTGAGCGACTGATCTGATCTGATAATTGATTTACAGTGATTCAGGAATATAGCAAAGTGATATATGCATATATATTTTTTCATTTTCAGATAGTTCCTTTACAGGTTTTTACAAGATATTGAATGCCTATACAGATGATCCTTGTTTATTTTACATAGTGGGCTGCTGTCTATGGGGTCGCACAGAGTTGGACACGACTGAAGCGCCTTAGCAGCAGCAGCAGCAGCAGTGTGTATCCATTAATCCCCAATTCCCAGTTTATCCCTCTCCCCCTTTCCCCTTTGGTAAGCAGGAGTTTGCTTTCTCTGTGAAGCTATTCCTGTTTTGTCAATAAGTTCATTTGTGTCTTTTTCTTTTTTAGGTTCCACATATAAGTGATGGACTTGTCTTTGTCTGACTTCACTTAGCATGGGCATCTCTAGGTCCATCTGTGATGTTGCACGTGGCATCATTATGGCTGGAACTTTGTTTGAGATCTCTGTTCTCCAGTACTCTGCCCTTTGAACTCCGGCTACTCTGACTACCAAGACTTTCAGCTCTTTCAACTCAGAACTCAGCCTCGTTTTCTTTTCTTTGGCCCTGTGGGCTAGAAACTCTCCATGCAGTAAGATGGGGAAATTGTAAACTCTGCTTATTTTATTCTCACTGTGCATCATTAAGCATGCCTGATGTTTTCAAAACCACTGTTTCATATGCTTTGTCCAATTTTATAACTATTTCAGGCTAGAGGATAAATCCAGTCCCTGTTACTCTGGACTGGAGCAGAAATCCTAACATCAGCTCTTGACTTCATGACTTCTCCCACTCTTCTCACTCTGACACACTCTCTGCCCAACAGCTATCTTTTCTTTTTTTTTTTAAAAAAAAAAACTCTCTCTTAAATTTTAAAGTCTGATTACGTCACTTCCTAGCTTAACAATCTTCAGTGGCTCCCACTGCTCCAGAATAGAGCACAGCTCTGGCTTGAGCACAGCTGACACAGCACTGCATGGTATGTTTCATGCTCCCCTCTTCAGCTTTACGTACCTCCAACTCCTCCTGTTGCTCTTTGACCTCTAGCTTTATTACTATGGTCTCTGGTGCCTCAGGGCCTTTGCATATGCTATTTCTTCTGCCTGAAATTCTTTTCCCATATCTCTGCCATCTCTAGTTAGATAACTCTCACATCCTCCTCAAAGAAGTCCTCCATGACATCTCCAACCAGAATATGTTTTCCTGCCGTCCTTTCCCAGAGCTCTCAGTTCTTTTATTCTACCTTCCTTTTCACTGATTTTTTTTTACAACTTTGCATGCTTATTTAATCAGCATTGGACTTCTCCGCTGGACTTTAAGCTCCAGGGGATGGCAGATAGTGTCTGCCTTGTTCTCCACTGCAGCTCCAGGATCTGGCACAGGGCTCCATACAGGGTGATGAGCGAATGAATAACGAAGGAAAAGCACAGTGGAGGCTGTCCACAGCCCCTCACCCCTCCACCCCAGCCCTGGTACAGTGAAAGCTTCTTGAGAAAAGTGCCTGGGATTCTCCATCTGAGGTCCTTCTCCACAGATGTGGTGCAGAAGGAGGTTCTGAGACTCCTAGAAGCAGTTCCTGCAAAACGGACAGGAGATGAAGAGTAAAAGCCTCCATTCGCACCCCTCTCACACAAGATGACTGGGAGGCAGATTCTCCTCAGTCTCCAGAGCTCGCCAGTGGGACCCAACCACTGATTCCCACAGCGGTGGTGTGATTAATAATTCCCCCATATTATCTTTGTTACCTCCCTGTATCACTTCCCCAGCCCTTGGCTAGAGCTTCCTCGTATTGTCTCTCAAACTGCTTTCCCTCAAATTCTTATTTTGGAGGAACCCGACTTAAGAGAATGATACAGCAAATGAAGGTCATAGGGGAGTGACAGATTCCTGTAGGTGGGGATGATCCAAATCATCTATGCAGCATCCAGTCTGTTCCCTGGGCTTCAGAAGTCTGACGTTGTAGAAGGAACAAAGGAACAAAGGGTCTGTGCAAACCCTACAGGCAGGAGTGGGAAACGAGCAGGCTGTATTGGATTTCCTTCCCTGCCCCAGGAATGGAATGGCTTTTCTGCTCCAATAAGCTGTCTTTGATTTGTTTCAAGAATTCTCCTCCCTCATCTTCAGGAACGATCTCCCTTCTCTGTGCGTGATGACCCTTCACATGCCAGTGAGACAGATCACCTGCCCTTCAGGTCATATTGCTGACATCAGCCTTGGTACTCTTCCTGCTCTTGCAAAATGTTTCTTTCACAAGCCAGGATCAAGTTCTTGACAGAAGAACAAAGTACGGAACACAGTAAGTTCAAGGGTCTGGCCTCCACTCTCCCACCTCAAATCAGGCCCAGGACTGGCAGTTTCTCCTGTGAACTAGAGAGTGGGTGATAGCAGTCTGATGAGAGCAGGACAGACAGACATTTTCCTCCAGAATTCTTTAGAATGTCTTTCAGATGATTGTCCGCTTCCTGCTTGGCTATGAATCAGGTAGATTTAGTCAGGCTAGAAGGGTTTTTCCAAAATTAAAGGAAGCAAAGCCAGCAAGCCTTCAGCCTTGTCTTTGATGAATGGAACTTGGCCCAGATGCCTTCTCTGAGGTTATATAGTCTGAAAACACACACTGAAGATCCACCCTGAACGCTGATACATACCCCAAATGACGTATTGCACAGAGTATTTGCTGAAGGAAGGGAACTGTTGAAGTCTGATCTTCCCCCTGTAGAAGCAGAGACCCAGAGCTCCCCTGAGCTTCAGTGGGAGACTCCCATCTGTGAGCAGGGCTGTTCCACGTAGCGTCTGGGTGAAACTCAACTTGCCTGTAGCTGGACCTCCGCCAATCAAGTACTGTCCTCGTCAGCAGATATTCTCTGGCTAGAATTTGTATGTGGTATGCCATGGATTGTTTAGGTAGTCTGAAAAGAAAAAAAATAGTCTCATTGGGTAACTAAGCAAGTGAGCTCACCCGGGGCATCCTTGCAAGGCAGAGCCGTTATCCGTCTTGCTGAATTTCTGAGGCTTCACCTGTATGTAATGCATTCTTCAGTCATACTGCCTCTGGACAGTGGATCAAAAATTGGTGAAGCAGATGGAGGTACACAGCAGAAACCAAGTCAAGGACGACAGACAACTCTGGAGTCCCATGAAGGGCTGGCTCATCCAGAGGTTGCCCTAGATAGAGTCAGTGGTAAGTGAAGTTAGTCATTTTCACAGAAAGACACTCCAGGAGAAGTGAAATGGACCACAGGAAGAAAAATGAAAGAGGAACACTTCCAATTAAAAATATATATATATTTATTTTATTTAGTTTTGGCTGTGCTGGGTGGGTCTTCATTGCCGTGCGCAGAATTTCTCTAGTTGCGGAATCAGGGGTTACTCTTGAGTTGGGGTGCACAGGCTTCTCATTGCAGTGGCTTCTCTTGTTGCAGAGCATGGGCTCTAGGCACTTGGGTTTCAGTAACTGCAGCACCTGGGCTCAGTGGTTGTGGCTCATGGGCTTAGTTGCTCTGCAGCATATAAAATCTTCCCAGATCAGGAATCGAACCCATGTACTTTGCACTGGAAGGCAGATTCCTATCCACTTCACTGCTTTGGCTAAGATATGGACACCACCACCACCACCACCCCCGCCCTGACCTACTTTCCTGCTCCCTGTCTCTACCCACCTCCTCCTTGGAAAGAGAACTTGCTAAACTTATGGGTCAGAGCCTGACGTTCACTGAGACATTAAACTTAGTGAAAATGCATGTCCCTGAATTCTTTCCTGCTGGAAGAAACAACTTGTGGTGTGTAAGCAGTCGCACATATATGAGAACACATCTACAGTATAAATTTCTAGCAGGAGGATTTGTGAGTCAAGGTAAGCATATTTAAATTTTTAAATTTTGATAGCTGTTTGTGAATTGTCCTCCAAAAAGGCTGCATCTCATGGCAGGGACTGCAAATAATCTACCCAATATCCATTCACTCTAACTCCCTTAATAATAAAAACATTACATTTGGGGGTCTTCCATGCTGATGGAGTGGCCAATGAGATGTAAGAGGAAGTTTTGAATGAGACTTCCAGGAAAGTCTTTTTTTGCTTCCTGTTCTTTTTCCTCTTCCTATATGGATCTCTGTTGTGAT
Organism: Bison bison bison; assembly: GCF_000754665.1. Lineage (NCBI taxonomy): Eukaryota > Metazoa > Chordata > Mammalia > Artiodactyla > Bovidae > Bison > Bison bison. The sequence continues at coordinate 79,595 of NW_011494615.1, read as the reverse complement.
GGTAGGAGCTGCAGCAGCCTTCTTATGACCTTGAGGTTAGGCGATATGTACTAAGGATGGGGAATCAAGAAGGCCAAATGAGTCTGGGTCCTTGAAAGCCCTGTTAGAGCTTTCAAACAGCTCTGGGCTGTTTCTCAGACTTCAGCAAACAAAGTCTTAGTTGTTTTAAACTACACCAGCCTTCCCTTGTAGCTCAGTCAGTAAAGAGGTAAAGAATCTGCCTGTAATGCAGGAGACCTGGGTTCAATCCCTGGATCAGGAAGATCCCCTGGAGAAGGAAATGGCAACCCACTCCATTATTCTTGCCTGGAGAATCCCATGGACAGAGGAGCCTGGTGGGATACAGTTCATGGGGCCGCAAGAGTCGGACCCAACTTAGCGACTGTGTGTATGTATAGGCTGCCCTCTGCTGCTAATAGCCCAATGTAGTCCCTAACTTATTCACATTGATTTATATTCTCATCTGTAGTGTACGATAGTACCTCTTCCCTCATACCACAGATGGTAAGTCATCTACTAGATATTACATCCTACCCTATTTTTAGCATTTAATTAATTTTTTATTGAAGCATAATTGACATACAAATTTATATTAGTTTCATGTGTACAGCATAATGATTCAGTATTTGTATATATTGTGAAATGACCACAATAAGTCTAGTTAATATGCCTCACTATACATAGTTACAGAATTTTTTTCTTTTGATGAGAACTTTTAAGATCTACTGTCTTAGCAACTTTCAAATATGCAGTACAGTATTATTAACTGTAGTCACCATGCTGCACATTACAGCCTCATGACTTATTTTATAACTGGAGGTTTGTATCTTTTGACTCCATTCACCCATTTCACCCACCTTCCATGCCCCAGGCTCTGGCAGCCATCAGTCTGTTCTCTGTGTCTAGGAACTTACTGTTTTTTTTGTTTTTTTTTTGGGGGGGGGGAGGGAGTCCTGGATTTTACATATAAGTGAGGTTATATAGTATTTGTCTTTCTATGTCTGATTTATTTCACTTTGCCACTGGTCCCTATTTTTAACTCTGTAGTTTCCAGCAAAATTATCCTTCAAGTAATTCAGGGCATCAGGCAGGAAAAAGTGAAGTAAATCACTGGGTTGGAGATCTCAGGAGCAGCCATACTCAAGGTGTGTGTGTGTGTGTGCGCACAGGCCCGCTCAGTCGTGTCTGACTTTTTGTGGCCCCGTGCACCGTAGCACGCCAGGCTCCTCTGTCCATGGAATTCTCCAGGCAAGAATACTGGAGCGGGTTGCCATTTCTGACTCCAGGGGATCTTCCCAACCCAGGGATCAAAACCATGCCTCTCGTGTCTCCTACATTGGCAGTGTCATTACCACTGTGCTACCTGGGAAAACCACCCTATACATTGTAGCCCATAGGCTCCTCTGTCCATGGGATTCTCCAGGTAAGAATACTGGAATGGGTTGCTATGCCCTCCTCCAGGGGATCTTCCCAACCCAAGGATCGAACCTGCATCTCTTGTCTCCTGCATTGCCAGGCGGGTTCTTTACCACTAGCACTGGGGTGACTGCAGCTATTTGAGTAAATGAGACACCAGAGAAAGACAAGCAAGTGACCTAGGATGATTGTATAGGGTGTGGGGAGACTAGTTTGCTCAGTTAGGCATTTCCCAGGTATGTGTACTGAAAGCACTGTTTTTTCTATGCAAAGGCATTTGCTGTGCCTTACTTCTCTCTCACATTCAGAGTAAAATCTTCTGGAAGCCTGAATGGGCAGGATAATTTAGGTAACAGCCACTGGCAGGAGCAAAAGGAAAAGGGCAGTGTTGGGGGAGAGAAGACGAAAGAATGGGATGATGATGAATTTGGCAAATTTTACATCTTCTTCCAAAACTGAAAGTTTATTAAAGGCAATCATTTGAGCTTCAGTTTCAGGAAGGTACTAGAATACACAGAAGAACTATACAAAAAAGATCTTCATGACCTACATAAGCACAATGGTGGGATCACTCACCTAGAGCTAGACATCTTGGAATGTGAAGTCAAGTGGGCCTTAGGAAGCATCACTACGAATAAAGCTAGTCGAGGTGATGGAATTCCAGCTGAGCTATTTCAAATCCTGAAAGATGATGCTGTGAAAGTATGCACTCAATATTCCAACAAATTTTGAAAACTCAGCAGTGGCCACAGGACTGGAAAAGGTCAGTTTTCATTCCAATCCCTAAGAAAGGCAATGCCAAAGAATGTTCAAACTACCGCACAATTGCACTCATCTCACACGCTAGCAAAGCAATGCTCAAAATTCTCCAAGCCAGGCTTCAACAGTATGTGAACCGTGAACTTCCAGATGTTCAAGCTGGATTTAGAAAAGGCAGAGGAACCAGAGATCAAATTGCTAGTATCCGCTGGGTCATCAAAAAAGCAAGAACTCCAGAAAAAACATCTACTTTTGCCTTATTGACTATGCCAAAGCCTTTGACCGTGTAGATCACAACAAACTGTGGAAAATTCTTCAAGAGATAGGAATACCAGACCACCTGACCTGCCTCCTGAGAAATCTGTACGCTGGTCAAGAAGCAACAGTTAGAACCAGACATGGAACAACAGACTGGTTCCAAACATGAAAAGGAGTGCGTCAAGGCTGTATATTGTCACCCTGCTTATTTAACTTATATGCAGACTAAATCATGCGAAATGCTGGGCTGGATGAAGTACAAGCTGGATACAAGATTGCTGGAAGAAATATCAATAACCTCAGATATGCAGATGACACCACCCTTATGGCAGAAAGTGAAGAAGAACTTCATCAAGGTCTCTTGATGAAAGTGAAAGAGGCGAGTGAAAAAGTTGGGTTAAAGCTCAACATTCAGAAAACAAAGATCATGGCATCCAGTCCCATCACTTGATGGCAAATAGATGGGGAAACAATGGAAACAGTAAGAGACTATTTTGGGCTCCAAAATCACTGCAGGTGGTGACTGCAGCCATGAAATTAAAAGACACTTGCTCCTGGAAGAAAAGCTATGACCAGCCTAGTGAAGTGAAGTGAAATTGCTCAGTCGTGTCCGACTCTTTGAGACCCCATGGACTGTAGCCTGCAGGCTTCTCCGTCCGTGGGATTTTCCAGGCAAGAGTACTGGAGTGGATTGCCATTTCCTTTTCCAACCTAGACAGCATATTAAAAAGCAGAAACATTACTTTGTCAACAAGGGTCCATCTAGTCAAGGCTATTGTTTTTCCAGTAGTCATGTATGGATGTGAGAGCTGGAATGTAAGAAAGCTGAATGCCATAGAATTGATGCTTTTGAACTGTGGTGTTGGAGGAAGACTCTTGAGAGTCCCCTGGACTGCAATGAGATCCAACCAGTCCATCCTAAAGGAAATCATTCCTGAATATTCCTTGGAAGGACTGATGTTGAAGCTGATACTCCAATACTTTGGCCACCTGATGCGAAGAACCGACTCATTAGAAAAGACCCTGATGCTGGGAAAGATTGAAGGTAGGAGGAGAAGGAGGTGACAGAATGAGATGGTTGAATGGCATCACTGACTCAATGGACATGAGTTTGAGTAGGCTCCAGGAATTGGTGAGGGACAGGGAAGCCTGGCATGCTGCAGTCCACGGGGTCACAAAGAGTCAGACATGACTGAGCGACTGAACTCAACTGAACTGTGTTTTTTATAGTTATCTTTTTCCCTCGGGAGCATTTAATTATCTCTACAAGTCAGTATACAGCAGGGGAGACTCACAAAAGCCCTGATTATTTGTTGTTGTTCAGTCGCCAAGTCGTGTCCGACGCTTCACAACCCCATGGACTGCAGCATGCCAGGCTTCCCTGTCCCTCACCATCTCCCAGAGTTTGCCCAAGTTCATGTCCATTGATTATACCCCCTGCTTATCTGCAGGGAGTGCTCTCTGTGGGAGGAGAAGTGGAATGTCCCCTCAGCAAACAGGCTTGGTGAGCCCAAATACTAGCAAAACGATGTAACATGTCATCAGTGAACTGGGCAGATATAACCTTGAATTAAAAACATACACCGGAGAAGGTTTACAACAATTCTGTTTTCTGAAAAGTAATGATTAAATTTCTAAAAGCATATTTTTCAAGCCCTCAAAAACCTTACTCTGTGGCCTTAGCCAGAGAAATCAGCCCGGGACTAACGACTGAGTAGAAGGGCTCTCATTCTCCGCCTCTCCTCTTAATCCAGCTCTCCCGGGCCTGCCCTGGTCTCGTTTTCTGATCTGGGCACAGATTCCATTGAGATTATTTGGCTTCCTGTTTCACCATTTGGTCTGAGCCTGCAGATTCTTTTTAAAGATTGTAATACCGCAGATGCATGGGTTTAAAACTGAGTACAGTAGAAGGACATGGCAACACATTCCAGTATTCTTGCCTGGAGAATCCCATGGACAGAGGAGCCCGATGGGCTACAGTTTAAGATCGCGAAGAGTCTGATACAACTGAAGTGACTGAGCACGCACGCACAGTAGAAGTATAGAGGTTGCTAGAGTTTCTCTCTTAATTTAACAAACATGCATTAAAGAAAACAAACTTTTATTTTGGGGGATCATCCTGAATTAGGACAGTAGATGGAAAGTTGCAAGGGAATGAGGGGGAGGATAAACATGGCAGGAATTTACATGACTTGGCGGTGAGGAGGGAGATGGGGAAAGTGTTGTCGAGGTTTCCAGGCCCGAGAGGGCGTGGAGAGGCCTGAATGGAGTCACAGTAACTGGCTTCATCCCCTGTCTCCACCTGGCCCTGGGTGGAGCATGGCCCTAGGCAAAGTGTTTAATGACTCTCAGCCTTTCCCATCTATAAATTGGGGACATACATAATCTACTGCATAGGGTTGTGGTGAGGATTAAATGAGATCATTTCCATCTAAAGCCAAGCACAGACTAGGTACTGAACAGATGGTACCTCTTGTTATATAGTAGCCAGTCTCCAGGAAGGTCTTAAAGCAACCTTGTTGCTCAGTATCCACACCCCTCCCTGGTCTCTTTCCAGGTTGAATCAGCATCAACCTGCGTGACCAATACACGCAGATGGGACAGCACGTTGAGGGCTCTGAGACCAGGTCATGAGAGGCGTTCTCTGTCTCGGTCTCTTCTCAGCCTCTGCCTCAGTCTCTTATACCAGTTGCTCTGGGGAACTGCCTCGCCACAGGGTCACTCAAGAGGCTCGTGCAGAAGAAAAACTTTCCAGCCATATGAACCAGCCCTTTTGGAAGCAGATCCTCCAGTCTCACACAGCTTTCAGCTGACTGCAGTCTCAGCCAACATCCGATTGCAACTTTATGAGAGACCCTGAGGCAGAACCAATCAGCAAAGTCACTTCTAGATTCTAGACTCAAAAAACTATGAGATACAATAAATGATTATTGTTGCTTTAAGCCAGTGCATTTTGGGGAGATTTGTTATGCGGTATTAGACAACTAAAATAGGAGGATATTGACTCAGTGGTGAAGAATCCGCCTGCCAATACAGGAGACGTGCATTCAATCCCCGGGTTGGGAAGATCCCCTGGAGAAGGAAATGGCAACCCACTCCAGTATTCTTGCTGGAAAATCCCATGAACAGGGAAGCCTGGCAGGCTACAGTCCATGGTGTCACAAAGAGTCAGACATGACTTAATGACTAAACAACAACAAACAACCAGTAAACAAAGCACTTTTTTTTTAGTGTTCCACACCAGACTAGTTTTAAAAACATGGCTGGCTTGTAAAATGAAACATCATCCTTGTCTGCAAACTTGGTCCTAGGAGACCCACAGGCCATGTCCTTTGTGATCTTATCCAGAAAACTCTGCCTTGGACAGAACCCAGTCCCTCTCCATCTTCAGTAATGGGCTGCTCGCCTGGGCTGCTCGGTGCCTCCTTCCATCAGCAGACCATCCCTGGCTTTCTTGTTGAGAACCATAAATTCAACCTATGAGCTTTTTAAAAACTAAAAACAATGTAAACTTTAAACTACATGTTCATTCCAGGAGTGTGTGTGTGTGTGTGTGTGTGTGTGTGTATATATATATATATATATATATAATGAACAAGATGAAAATAAAAATTACCTTTAGTCTCACCACACAGGTCATAGGCTGATATCCTTCTGGACTGTTTTGCACAATATACTCTTTTTAAAAAGAGGTCACTTTGACTGTTTTGGTACTTTTAAAAATTAAATACAATATAATAGTTTTCATTCCGATCCCTAAGAAAGGCATTGCCAAAGAATGCTCAAACTACGGCACACTTGTACTCATCTCACACGCTAGCAAAGTAATGCTCAAAATTCTCCAAGCCAGGCTTCAGCAATATGTGAACCGTGAACTTCCAGATGTTCAAGCTGGTTTTAGAATAGGCAGAGGAACCAGAGATCAAATTGCCAACATCCGCTGGATCATCGAAAAAGCAAGAGAGTTCCAGAAAAACATCTATTTATGCTTTATTGACTATGCCAAAGCCTTTGACTGTGTGGATCACAATAAACTGTGGAATATTCTGAAAGAGATTAGAATACCAGACCACCTGACCTGCCTCTTGAGAAACCTGTATGCAGGTCAAGAAGCAACAGTTAGAACTGGACATGGAATAACAGACTGGTTCCAAATAGGAAAAGGAGTACATCAAGGCTGTATGTTGTCACCCTGCTTATTTAACTTGTATCCAGAGTACATCATGAGAAATGCTGGGCTGGAGGAACCACAAGCTGGAATCAAGACTGCTGGGAGAAATATCAATAACCTCAGATATGCAGATGACACCACCCTTATGGCAGAAAGTGAAGAAGAACTTCATCAAGGTCTCTTGATGAAAGTGAAAGAGGAAAAAAAAAAAGTTGGCTTAAAGCTCAACGTTCAGAAAACTAAGATCATGGCATCTGGTCCCATCACTTGATGGCAAACAGATGGGGAAACAGTGGAAGCAGTGGCAGACTTTATTTTGGGGAGCTCCAAAATCACTGCAGATGGTGACTGCAGCCATGAAATTAAAAGATGCTTTACTCCTTGGAAGCAAAGTTATGACCAACCTAGACAGCATATTAAAAGGCAGAGACATTACTTTGTCAACAAAGGTCCGTCTAGTCAAGGCTATGGTTTTTCCAGTAGTCATGTATGGATGTGAGAGTTGGACTATAAAGAAAGCTGAGCGCTGAAGAATTGATGCTTTTGAACTGTGGTGTTGGGGAAGACTTGAGAGTCCCTTGGATTGCAAGGAGATCCAACCAGTCCATCCTAAAGGAGATCAGTCCTGTGTGTTCATTGGAAGGACTGATGTTGAAGCTGAAACTCCAATACTTTGGCCACCTGATGCGAAGAGCTGACTCATTTGAAAAGACCCTGATGCTGGGAAAGATTGAGGGTGGGAGGAGAAGGGGACTACAGAGGATGAGATGGTTGGATGGCATTACTTACTCAATGGACATGAGTTTGGGTAGGCTTTGGGAGTTGGTGATGGACAGGGAGGCCTGGCGTGCTGCAGTTCATGGGGTTGCAAAGAGTCGGACACAACTGAGGGACTGAACTGAATATGAAATATCTTCCAAGCATTAAGTGAATATTATTTTGAAACTTTCTCTTAATGATTTCTTAAATGGTCCATGATGTTTTTTAATCTGTCCTGCACAGCTGAGGACCTAAGTAATGTCCATGGTTTGTTTTTTGTTTGTTTTTAAAAACTTTTTGCTGCAGCCAGCACTACAGGTAGGGATTGAAAGTGGTTGATGCAGTTTGAGAAAAAGAAACTAGAGACAGAATTAAAGTTTTAAAGATGGGACCGGGGAACTCAAGACCTCTTGGGTCAAGAGCCCTGTTCCTCAGAGCCACATCACTTTTATTTAGTGTCTTGGCAAGCAGAAAGTGTCTATTGTGTTATGATGAAGTCGGCCTCCTGTGTCCCCAGTCGTGTCTCCCATTTTATTGGTTACTGTAAACTATCTTTGTTATTTTCTTGTACAAGGGCTATCACCTAGCTGAAGGTCATAGACCCGCATGTGCCTTGGGAAAACATCTTAGTGTGTGCACAAGCAGTGTTCTGAACTTGCGCTGACCCGGTGTTCCAAGGTGCACACTATATTTTTCCTTAGCTTAGCAGGGCATGACAACCCCAACTGATCAACCCGATGTACTTTTATTTGGGTTATGCTGTATTGCTATATTTTGCTTTTATTCTTTTCCCATGGTGATTTTCTCATGGCTTAGCCAGAGCAACAGGTGGCTGACTATTAACCCTTGCACTGTTCAATTTTGAAATATTTACAGATTCATTCCCCCAATGGCTACATTTTACATAATTATAGTACACTATCCAAACCAGGTTTTGACATTAGTATAAAGTTGTGTATAGTTTATGTCATTTTATCACATGTGAAGGTTTGTTTAATCACTACCTCAGCCAGTCATCGGTAAACGTCATATGCAGCAGCCATCAAAGTGGGGAATGGTTGTCCTTAAGGAGCAGGTCTGTGGGATGGGAGAGAGTAGGGGTGGGGGATTGGAGCAGAGGAATGGTGCTTTTTTAAGTCCCCTGCAGTGTGTGTGCATCCTGTGTCAAAATCTTTGCGACTCCATGGACTATAGCCCGCCAGGCTCCTCTGTCCATGGGATTCTCCAGGCAAGAACACTGAAATGGGTTGCCATGCCCTTCTCCAGGGGATTTTCCTGACCCAGGGATCGAATCTACGTCTCTTATGTCTCTTGAATTGGCAGGCGGGTTCTTTAACTAATGCTGGGAAAGACTGAAGATAGGAGGAGAAGGGGAGAACAGAGGATGAGATGGTTGGCTGGCATCACCGACTGGATGGACATGAGTTTGAGCAGGCTCCGGGAGTTGGTGATGGACAGGGAAGTCCGTGGGGTCACAAAGAGTCGGACACGACTGTGCGACTGAACTGAACTGAACACCTGAGAACCGCGCCCCGCCCCCCC
>NW_011494615.1:59015-70590 GCF_000754665.1 Bison bison bison | reverse complement strand
TTATATATATTTTTAAAGGCACGTGAAAGTAGTATTTTGATTTGATAAATGACAATTGCTTGTCGGTTTAAACTTGCATTTAAGTTTACTATCGGGCCTCCCATAATTGTATAAACTTAACACCAAGCGACCTGGAGAAGGAAATGGCAGCCCACTCTGGTATTCTTGCCTGGAGAACCTCATGGACAGAGGAGCATGGACGGTCCATGGGGTCACAAACAGTCGGGCACGACTTACCACCGAAAAACACGAAGCGCAACGTCACTTCTTCAGGAGCAAACTACAACTCCCAGGATCCCCCGGGTCGAAGGAGCCGGCAACCATCGGACGCAAACTGCAATTCCCAGAATTCCGCGAGCTTAGGAAGAGGTCTGGCCACCGGCTGAGGCGGTGGAACCGGCGAGCCTGCGCACGTGCACAGCTGACGCGAGGGGCTCGCCAGCTGGGCAGGCGCACGTAGGGCACCTGCGAGGCGAGCGGCGGTGACGGACCAGACTGCGCGGAGGAGCCTGCGCTCCCTTCCTGGGCCTCCACGGCTCCGAGCAGGCGGCTGGGGCAGCGGCGGGCACGGGTTCGGCCAAAGCCATCTCCGCGGAGGGCCGGCCTGGAAGCTTCAGCCCCGTGGAGCGCGGGCTGTAGGGTGCAGGTGAAGTGCGCGCGCTCGCGGAGGGCAAGGGTTCCGCGACACGGCTGGGTTTGGAATTGAAGGAGCGGTCCTGCGACCTCCCCGCTGGAGAGGAGCGGAGGGGGATTTGCAGCTGGGAGGAGTGATGTGTGTTGGGGCCGAAGGAGGCACGGGAGATGGCGAGGGTGAGGGGAGGTGGACCCTCGAAGTCCAGGTACCGCGGGCCCCGGCGTGTCAGCTACAGACCTTAGCTCCGGGCTGGCACCAGCAGCCGGTTCCCACGCCCTTCTGCTTGGGAGATGGTGCGCATGAGGCGCGGGTGGCGGGGAGCCAGGCGAGAAGCACGGAGGGGGCCTGGCCCTCCCAAGCTCCCTGTGAAGGCAGTACCAGGACAGCCCGTAAGTGACCCCTGGGCTCCTTGGGGGCTCAGTACGGTGCCCACTGTGTGTCTGGTGATGACAGCCTGGCATCGCCTGCTTGACAATGCTGGGATAGCCTCAGAAGTAGGGACACAGTGGGCTTCTGTCCCCAACATGTGTGTAGGAGCCTGACTCCTGATGAATATCCTCTGCTAAGGTCAAGGACCCTCAGGCCAGAGTCCTGCCAGGTGGTGGGCAGCTAGGGTTGGCTTTCTTTATGCCAACCAAGTCTCAGAACCTACTTTTGGGGGAATCGAGAATGGCATGGGAATGGTTATCGGGTGAACTATCTCATAGGATTTGGTGGCTCAGAGCACAGATAGAATAGAGTTCCTTTACCAAATATGTTCTGCTACGTGTACAGGGCATTCAAGTCTTGGCTCTCACTGACTAAGTGTGAGCCCTTGAGCAAGTCACTTATCCTCTCTGAACCTCTTATTTCTGTGCAAGACGGGGTTGCTGTGAGGATTAAATAAAATAATGCTGTACAAGTCGGAAGCCCAGTGTCTGGTGCCCAGTGACCGTGCAGCAAATATTAGCATTTGTGGTTGCTAACAAACAGAAAATGTAAGAGGTTAGATTGGAACCGAGGTCTGTATCACTGGAATTAGCTGCCCACTCTGACTCTCATGGATCTTGGAGATCTTTTCTCCAACTCATCCTTGCACATTACAATGAGAAATCTGAGTCCCACTTGCCAGCGGAGCCAGGAAGGAGCACAGGGGAGTCCTCTCTTCCCCAGAGATGGACAGAGCATCAGATCCTGAGTCTTGGGCCCTGGGAGGGTGAGGAGAAGCAGAATGGGGATCCTCAGCAAAGGAGGTTGGGGTGCTGGCGACTGCAAGTGCAGTTCCCCCGCACTGCAGCTGTGTGTGTGTCCTGGTGGCCTCCATGTGGCAGGTGTCAGAGCATTTTTCAAACTGACCTTCTGGTTGGCAAGTTCTTGCTCTGAGCCTTGCTTTAGAAAATACTTAGCAATAACATAGGCTTCTAGTGAATACTGAGCTAACCAGAAAATTAAATTATCAAATGTTCCAGTCCCCGAATATCCTTGTTAATTCTCAATTGGTTGTCAGTGGATATGCTTCCCCCAGGCCTGTCTATCACCTAGTAGATTTTTTAATTGGATAAAATCATGAACATGAAAGGCAGAGCCCAAAAATGTCATCTTAGGCTTTGAAACCAAACTTGGGTTTGAATCCTAGTCTCACCACTTGATAACTGGGACACTGGACAGTTCCCTGAATAATTCTGAGCATACATCCTCAAACGTGGAATGAGATTGGTTAACACCTGTTACAGATTTGTAATAGGGAACAAATGAGATAATTCTTGTCAGGCACTTAGCGGTGTTCCTGGCCTGGAGTCTGTGCCAGTGAATGGAAGTTATGGCATTATTATGGTTAATAATAATTATATAAAAATAATTGTCAGGCACTGTGCTTTGCCTGAGTTCTCTTTGAATTCACAAAACCACCCTGTGAATTCAGTATAATTGTTTGTTAGAAAGTGAAGGCTTGCAGGGTTTAAGAATTGGCCCAGGCAGACACAGAAGAACAAATAGCTACATGATACCACTTAAAGGATGAATGTAGAATAGTCAGACGTATAGAAGCAGAGTGTGGAATGGTGGTTGCCAGGGGTTGTAAGGAGGGAAAATGAGATGGTATCAGTGAAAGGGTGTAAAGTTTCAGATAGACAAGATGGCCGAGTTCTGAGAGCCCTGCTGCCCAGCATACAGCTGTGAACCTACAGTTCACAATACTCTACTATATGTTTCAGATTTTGCTTTGAGGGCAGAGCTTACGTTAAGTGTTCTTATCACAAAAATGAGTAAATAAAGGGACAGAGGAAACTTTCGGAGGTGATGCATAGGTTATGGCATAAATTATGGTGATGATTTCCTGGGTATCTACTTATCACCACCCTTAGCGTGTTGTATATGTTAATTATGTACACCTTTTCGTGTGGTGAAAAAATTTAAAAGAAGAATTGGTGTATGATGATGCAGCTGCTCAGTGTCAGGAGCAGAGCTCACATCCTGGCATCTCACTGCAGAACTGGAGCCCTTTACTTCCCCTCCCCTGCTGGTTGGGGTCTTCACGCTTCTGGAAGCCTGCCTGTGACCTGGGGCAGCCTCCAGTGTTACAGCAGGTAGCCTCGGCCGCTTGGAGAAGAGGCAGGAGCCTGCAGCCTGGCCGAGGGTGCTTCCCCTCCGTGTCTGAGGTTGACCAAGGCTGGAGGGTGAAGCGTTAGCAAGAAGCAGCCAAAGGCCCTGTGGGCCCTAGAGGCTCTCATCATGGACCACAGGGCCAGGGAAGGGCGTAATCTGGGTGACACCTGGAGGCCTGGTTTGGAGAAGAAGTGATCTTGTCTGGAAGCTGGGAAGAGTCCCGGAGGCATGTGCTTCTTCTGGGCCTGACCTCTGCTCTGGGGAGGGGGTTCGCCTGCGAGCTGTGGGTTTGAGGAACGCCAGCCCCCTGCCTTTTCTTGGCGGCTTGTGAGAGCTCCCACTGCCCCCAAGACCTTTTATAATATAAAGAGTTGGAACAAATAATTTCTAAGGCCTCTTATAGCTCTAAAAAATGTTGGTTTTGTCATTCTAAACATGTGGGTTAACCCTGTCAGCACAGCACCAGTGTGGGTGGGGTAATTGTCACCCCACTGTGCGCCCCACACCTCCCTCTGGGTGAGAGAATGAGCACAGCTCCCTGAGCTGCTTGCCTGGAAGGGTGGGGAATGGTTACACACAAGAAGCCTTGGGTTGCTAAGTTACAGTTGAGGGCCTATGGGTCTTTGTTTCCAGAGCTGTCCACAGCTGCTCTGCCCTTCCTTGCATGAGGAGAACTCACAGCTCTGAGGTCTTTCCTGCTTTTCCATCATCGACTGTGCCTGTGAGCCTGAATTAACTGCGAACCCCGGAGTCAGGCACACGCTTGAATTCTGGTGCTTCTGCTTGAGCTGCAGGACCTAGAGGAAAGTACTTAACCCCACTAAGCTCTAGTTTTTCATATTAAAAGAAAATAGAGATAACACGAGTACTTGCATTAGAGGGCTTGTGCATTGAGGCTTAAGTGGAAGTGGGCAGAGAACGGGCTTAGGACAGTGACTGGCACATAGTAGGTGCAATGAGGTAAGATGGTGGCAGCATTAACCTCTACCCACTGTCCAGAGGCCAGTATCCTCTTCCTGACATGTCGAACAGCTGTCAGTCCTTCCATGTTTTATTTATTTATTTGGCTGTAGCAGGTCTTCTTTGCAGTGTGCAAACTCCTTAGTTTTAGGAGTTAGGCTTGTGGGATCTAGTTCCCTGACCAGGGATTGAACTCGGGCCTCTGCATTGGGAGTGCAGAGCCTTAGCCACTGGACCAGCAGAGAAGTCCCAGTCTTTCCATGTTGTTTGGCTTCCCAGATCCTTACCTGCATACTCAGGACCCAGGGTCTGTCAGGAAGCCACACCTTTCACTCTGCCATTGGTGACTACCATCAGTAGTCTTTTTTTTTTTAATTTTTAAAAAATTAATTAATTTTATTTTTGTCTGCACTAGGACTTCATTGCTCTGTGCAGGCTTCCTCTGATTGTGGCGAGCAGGGGCTACTCTTCGTTGTGGCTTCTAATCGTGATGTCTTCTCTTGTCATGAGGCTTCAGTAGCTGCGGCACGTGGGCTCAGTACTTGCAGTTCAAAGGCCCTAGAGCACAGCCTCAGTTGTTGAGGTGCATGGGCGTAGTTGCTCCGTGGCATGTGGGATCCTCCTGGACCAGGGATCAAACCCCTGACCCTTGCATTGGCAGGCAGATGGGAAGTCTCATCAGTACAGTCTTAATGCTAAGAGTTGTCTCTCTTCTCCACTTTGAAAAGCAGAACAGAGGGCCCTTTCCTGGCTGGGCAGTGGGTACTCAGCCCTGGGCTAGGCTTCAGGGAGGGGTTGGGGACCAGGTCTGCTGTACTGCCACCATCACTGTTGTTCCCAGTACAGACCTTTGGGTGCGGTTGTTTTAGACACACCCAGTGACAAGGAACACCCTGGGCACCTTCAGTAGTGGGGGTTTGTGGCAGGATCAAGGCACATCCTGGGGGCCTTCAGGAGTTATCAGGGTTAGGCTGGGTCCCAGAGCTTCCAAGAGGAGGAACAGTGGCCACTGTTAGGAGCCAGAGAAGCAGTCCGGCCTTGCTGCCTTCAGGAGTCCATTTCTCAGGAGACCGACTGACCTCCCTGCAGGCCTGCAGGTGTGGGCATCTGATACCAGCACCACCCGCTGATCTGACTTCTCGGGCATCTCCACCGGTGGCTGCCTTAGGCCCAGTCTCCACTCTCTCATCCATTTAGCTGTGGCCTAGAGAACTGGGCTGGTTTTGTTTTGTTTTGCCACTCAGCATTATAAGGGATGTGGCTTGTGTGGGAAGGTGTGAGCTGGGGAAACTTTTCTCAAAGTGGAATACGGCTGCTTAGAATATGGCAGCCTTTCAGGCTGCCCCAGGAACATAGGCTGCCCCAGGAACATCATTTTCGCAGAGGCTGGGGAGAGGATTTACTAGCCTTTGTGACGGGGAGGGCTGTCCTTGGTGGTTTACCCTGGGCTGGAGAGAAATGCCCTGCTGGGTATTTAGAAGCGGGGAACTGCAGAATTGTGGAGTGTTACGGAGATCTTAGAGGACTTCCTGAAATTGAGTTCACACTAGAGTCACCTGAAAGCTTTATTAAAAACACGGGTTCCTGGGTTCCCTCAGGGATGCTGGTTTAGCAGGTCTGGAGGGGCCCCAGATTCTGCATTTCTCACATCCCAGGTGCTGCTAAAACTGCTGTGGGGGACCCTGTGTCCACCTCACAGGTTGACCTTGATTTTCCAGGCCACTTCCTGGCAGGGCAGGGGCTCACTACAGTCGCTGATTCCTCCGTGTTAGAACAGCTCTAAGCCTTAGAGAAGTCCTCTTCCTGTCTCCCACACTGAAATCCCCCCATGACTTCCTTCTGCAGGCCTTGCTTCAGGGCCCTGCTGGCCCTCGCAGCCATGCTAGGGGCAGAGTGGCAGCCGGGAACTCCGTGTCCATTCTTCAGCCCGGGGCCTGGGCTGCATGTGTCAGCAGCGTGCGTGTGCCCACTCTGTTAGAGAGGGGTGCAGCCCCCCCGGAGCAGCCTCACTCTTGCTGCTCTGCCCCTCAGTGTTTGAAGAATGCCCAAGGTCCAGGGGCTTCCTTTCCCCGAAGAAGAGGGCCCTACTCCTTGCATCCTACACAGAGTGGGGTTTCTGGATCTTTCCTGATCTTGGCTGCCCCACTGGGAGATTCCCAGAAGTACTTGTATAGAGTAGTTTCATATGAACAATTAGGCACATAGACTCTGATTCCTGCTAGAGGTGCATATTTAGAGTCTAATCATGAAGAAACACCAAACAAGCCCAAATTGAGGAATACACCAGAAAATATCTGACTCTGTTAAAAACTGCTGAGGCCATGAAAGTCTGAGAGGCTGCCCAGATTAGGGGAGACGAGTGAGACATGCTGCCTGGCCGCCAGGCTTCACCTTGGCTTGGATTCTGGGCCACAGAGTGGAGACCACAAATTACTAATTGTATTGTATCAATATTAATTACCAATTTTGTGTGATACGAGAGAATGTTTTCATTCTTAGGAGACAGATGATGAAGTGGTAGGGACTAAAGGGGCAAGATGTCTCTGGCTTATTTTTAAAAGGTTCGGAAAAAGAGAAAATGGTACAATGAATGTGTCAGATTAGCAGTTGGTCGTAAGGCTAAGGATGTAGGAGAGTTCTTTGTACTATACACACAGTTTTGTTTTGTTTTTTCCTAAGTCTGGGATTATTTCCAGATAAAAAGAAGGAAAACAGGTAACAGAGATGACATTGTAGCCAGCCCGCCTTCATTAGTCTCATTGCTGTTTGCTGCGTGACCTTGGGCAGGTCTCAGTGGGCTTCGGTCCTACCATCTGTAAAATGAAGATCATCACGTGAAGTGGAGAACCCAGCACCTCATGATTGGCCAGTAGATGTTGGCTCTGATGTGGTGGTGGTGGTGGTGGTAATGATGGGAGGAAGGAGATGAGGGTGACATCTTGGTGATGAGGCCAAAGGAAAACCCTCGCTGAGGCCTCTCGCCTCCTTGTCACTCACTCATGCTGGGCTCTAGGCTCCCCGAGCGTTTGGCAGGGACTGCTATGACCTTGGCACTGCCTGGCTCCCCCACTGCAGGGGCCTCACAGGTGATCACTTGAGCCCAGGGGGCTCCACTGGTGAAACGCACGTCTCCTGACGCTGCCCACTCTGTGCCTGTCTGTAATGCACTGCCCTTTCAGCTGCATGTGGCTTTGGGCCTGCATGTCACAGCCCTGGGATGGGAGAGGAGCCCATAGCTGGGTGACCTCATGGCTTGCTTGGTGGGCAGATGTGAGACCTGGGCACAGCGGTGTCTGCTGTGGACAGAGGTTTGCCATAGTCATTGCCAGCAGGGACGTGTGGACACCTAACGGGCAGTCATCTTAACCCCCATGACCACAAAAACACCTCCAAAGCCTTGCTCAAACCAGCCCCCCGCCACACCACCACACTTACAGGTCGCTTCCGTGGATAGCCTCGGGTGGAACTGGGACCATTTCCTGTCACGCACACTTCTCCCTTCTTCTGGGCGAGTGTTTTATGCTTCTTGTCGTGAGTGGCCTTCTGACCCTCTTGATGCAATCAGTCGTGCAGGCGTGTTCTGAGCATCACAGCAGCCACTCACTCGATTCTCTCTTCCTGTTTCATCCCTGTTTGTGACCACACTGGTGCCTAGGAGTGCTTTTCTGTTACGCCAGAAAGGGCCAACACAGGGGGCTCTAACTTGCAAGTGACCCATGGGTGTGAAGCAAAAGCCAGATGGTGTCACAGCAAGTTGTGCGAGCAAGGGTTTCTGTGTTGGTGGTAGGCGGGACTCAGCTCCACCTGTTCAGTTGTCCCGCCTATGCTGAGTGCCTTGGAGTCTTGGCTGTCCTCAGCAAAGCTTGCCTTTGCCCATCGTGCCAGAGTAACACAGACTGGAATTCTCTTGCTCCACCCACAGCCCCACCGGTCCATCCTGGGAGTTCCATCCGGTTTTGTTAAAAAGAAAGAAGGGTCACTGTGTTTACCTGTTGATAGAGGACGAACGTCTGCATCTTCGCCTTTCTTTGCTCTTTGTACTAAACTGAGGAGTTATTATCCATGTTAAGTTTTCGGTCTAAGCATGTGAACTTGTAACTAAATGTTAAAGATGCCTGATCACTTAAATATTAGGTTTTACAAGGAGTACTCAGAGGCTGCCAACATTTGGCCAAAATGGAAACGCTTCTGGGGGAAACCCTGAGGCCATCAGTGTTTGTTCAGGCTTGTCAGGAGCACTGATGGAGATCTAAGTTTGGGCCCCACGTAAACATGACGTGAGGAGTAGCAGTTCCATGTTCTGCTTCTGGTAACCATAACCAGGAGGGGGGAGGAGCAGGGAGAGATCATTCTGAGGGCGTTTGAGTTATTGGAGCTTGTGTGCTGTTCGCTAACTGGCGACGTGTGAGACGCATTGGTGCAGGACAGGAAGCTTCCATCATTCAGCACCAGTGATTCAGGCTGCGTTTAGGGTAAAAGCATATTTTTCAATAATTAACAAGAACTCTCTGATTTTTCAGTTGGGGGTATGAACAACCTGTTAAAGTAAAATTGTTGTACTATTAATAGAAAACCTTCTTTAGACACTGTCGCCAGCCCTTGTCTTGGCCTGGCCCTGCCAGTCTTCTGAGCCTGGGTCTGGTGGGTGCTGGCAGTCCTAGCCTCCTAGCCCTGCTCCTGGGGGCATGACCAGTGACCAGCTGGTCCTGGCAGTTGGGAACCCAGTAGAGCTGGCCAGGTCAGCAGCAGAGGGCTTCATTTAAGACCAGAGCTCACATCCTTGGGCCATTACACCAGCAACAAGGCCAGCAGCCGCAGTCCTTGGGCCTGCCTGTCATCTTCACTCAAGTGGAGTAGTGGCCAGAAGTTACAGACTAAGACATTTCCCATTTTAAATGGATTTCTGGCTTCTCTGGAAAACCAGAAAAGTAGTATTACAGACAGAATTGTGTCCTTGGAAATTCATAATCAAAGCCCTGGCCCCCAGTATGACTGTATTTAGAGATAGGACCTTTAAGGAGGTAATTAAGGTTAACTTCATGGGAAATAGATGGGGAAACAGTGTCAGACTTTATTTTTTTGGGCTCCAAAATCACTGCAGATGGTGACTGCAGCCATGAAATTAAAAGACGCTTACTCCTTGGAAGGAAAGTTATGACCACTTAGCATATTGAAAAGCAGAGACATTACTTTGCCAACAAAGGTCTGTCTAGTCAAGGCTATGGTTTTTCCAGTGGTCATGTACAGATGTGAGAGTTGGACTGTGAAAAAAGCTGAGCACCGAAGAATTGATGCTTTTGAACTGTGGTTGGAGAAGACTCTTGAGAGTCCCTTGGACTGCAAGGAGATCCAACCAGTCCATTCTAAAGGAGATCAGCCCTGGGTGTTCTTTGGAGGGAATGATGCTAAAGCTGAAACCCCAGTACTTTGGCCACCTCATGCGAAGAGTTGACTCATTGGAAAAGATTCTGATGCTGGGAGGGATTGGGGGCAGGAGGAGAAGGGGACGACAGAGGATGAGATGGCTGGATGGCATCACTGACTCGATGGACGTGAGTTTGAATGAACTCCAGGAGTTGGTGATGGACAGGGAGGCCTGGCATGCTGTGATTCATGGGGTCGCAAAGAGTCGGACACGACTGAGTGACTGAACTGAGCTGAACTGAAGGTCATAAGGGCTTCCCTGGTAGGTCAGATGGTAAAGAATCCGCCTGCAACGTGTGTGACCCAGGTTTGATCCTTGGGTCGGGAAGATCCCCTGGAGAAGGAAATGGGAACCCATTCCAGTGTTCTTGCCTGAAGGATTCCGTGGGCAGAGGAGCCTGGTCATAAGGCTGGGGCCCTAATCTAATAGGACTGGTGTCCCAGTAACAAGGAGAGAGACCAGAGACCTCTCTCCCCTCGGTGCACACAAGGAGGTCACCTGAGGACACAGTGAGAAGGTAGCCATCTGCAAGCCCCAGAGAGAGGCCTTAGGAGAAACCAGACATGTAGACACCTTGTTCTGGGACTTCCAGCCTCCAGAACTGTGTGAAAAGAAATGTCTGCAGTACTTGGTTATGGCAGCCAGAGCAGACTAATACCAATAGGTGCCGCCAGGGCACTGTACTGCCAGGCCCTCGTCAACTTGAACTTTCTTCTGGGTGTTTGGTCTCTGGGGCACACTGCCCAGAGACCGTTGGTTCTTGGCCTCAGTAAGCATGTGAATTTGTACCCTCTGCTCAAGGCCTGGAATTCCTGGGGCTCTTACTCCTTATCAGATGCCAGGGCCCTTGTGAACGGCTTTTCTGTGCCTGTGTCTGGAGCCTGGCAGGGCCCCCGGGAGTGGAGCCGGCACTCAGGGCTGGGTGGGCAGCCTCGGCTGGGTTCCCCCGTAGTCAGGACCCCCCAGGTCTTACTGTATTTGCAGGTGTGGTGGCAGCATCAGCACCTTCCTCCGGTGCTTCCTGGAATAGGTGGGATCCTGGAAAGGTGGGATCCCACTGTCTGTAAGAATCTGACCATCCATTTCTGGTCCAGGAGCTGAGGGAAGCAGTTTGGGGGTTGGGGGGTGAATTGGTGGTTTCTTCTGTCTGCTTCAGTTTCTAGAGGGCTATTTTAAGCATGTTTTAAATCTCATTTCTTTTTTACTCCCTTTCTTTTGAAAAGTATTTTTTTCTTTTTTTTTTTTTTTTTAGTTTGAATCCATTCTTCAATGGCAAGCCACTCCAGTACTCTTGCCTAGAAAATCCCATGGATGGAGGAGCCTGGTAGGCTGCAGTCCATGTGGTCACTACGAGTCGGACGCGACTGAGCGACTTCACTTTCACTTTTCACTTTCACACAATGGAGAAGGCAGTGGCAACCCACTCCAGTGTTCTTGCCTGGAGAATCCCAGAGACGGCAGAGCCTGGTGGGCTGCCGTCTATGGGGTCGCACAGAGTCGGACACGACTGAAGCGACTTAGCAGCAGCATTGATTGACTAGTCAGCAAAATTAAAGAAAAAAATTAGATAAACATCTTACATCTACCAGACCTGATATATTTTTGGTGAAAATATTCTAACACTAAAAATATACCATTGAAAACATTCTTGCTCCATATCAGTCTTCGTCCTGGCTGAGCCACTAAGCTCTTTGTGCCGCATACCTGCTGGGTCCTAAATGCACTCCCAAGGGAGAGGAGGCCCCCCACCAGCGCTGCCTGCGGAGAGGAGCGCAGCGGCCAATGTCCAGCCTGCTCGGACTGTGCCATACAGGTAGTTACGTCCCCACATCTAACTGAGCCTGTCATCAGGTGAATGAAGGAAGGAGTCTAAGGACCTATGTGATGAGTGATTCAAGGGCACAGCTTTCCACCACGGCCCTGCCTCCAGGCCTCAGGAGGGGTTTCCTCTGGGGATCTTCTCAGCACGTGCG
>NW_011494615.1:40200-58915 GCF_000754665.1 Bison bison bison | reverse complement strand
CAGCACGTGCGTCCTTGCTGGAAGATGAGTGCTCTGGGCAAGGGCCCTGTAAGCCTTGAGGCCTTGTTCTGTCTTCGCTGTCCTCCCCTGCCTTCTCCCCTTGCCCCTCACCTCTTCTCAGAGAGGGTCCGGTGCTCCAGGCTTTTTGTGGGACAGAGTGACTTGACAGGTAACTTGAGACAAGAGTGGTCTGCTCATAAGTGACAGGCTCTTTCCCTCCTGGACCCCCCGCCTAGACAGGTATGCTGAAGACATCACCATCCAAGCTGTGGATTTGTTGTGTTGTTCAGTCGCTAAGTCATGCAACTCTTTGCAACCCCATGGACTGCAGCACTTCAAGCCTCCCTGTTCCTCACTGTCTTCTGGAGTTTGCCCAAGTTCATGTCCATTGACTCGGTGATGCTATGCACCTATCTCAGGCTCTGCCACTCTCTTCTCCTTTTGCCTTCAGTTTTTCCCGGCATGAGGTCTTTTCCAGTAAGTAGGCTGTTCACATCAGGTGGCCAAAGTATTGCAGCTGCAGCTTGAACCCTTCAAGTGCCAGTGAGTATTCGGGGTTGATTTCCATTAGGATTGACTGGTTTGATCTCCTTGCAGTCCAGGGGACTCTCAAGAGTCTTCTTCAGCACACCTTAAAAGTCCAAGAAAGACTGTCTCTTCCATGCAAGTTTATTTCCAAACAACTCAGCTCTGTAGTCAGCCCTCTCCCCCACAGTCAGAGAAGGTGTCTCGGAGGCCAACTCAGGCCTCTCTTATTTGCCTCTGTAACAGGACTCCATGGGGGAGGCCACAGGGACCCCGCCCTCCTCTTCCAGCAGCCTGTACGGTCCGGAAAAGCTGTATCTCCTCAGCCAGTAGACAGGACTGGGGAGAACCGTGGCTTCTTTAGAATCAGGGATCTGGTTAATGTCCCCTTTGCCTCCATCTGTTATCTTTTGAAAACATTTCTGAGGGTTTTGCCTGATCCTTCTGTTTTGGCATTTGCAGGCTGCTGCTGTGCAGCTGAGAGTGGACAGACACAGGGGAGCCTGGGGAACAGACTGGGAGGACTTTATAATGAGCAGTGACTGCCCTAGTTCTTGTTGGCATTCTCACTACCACGCTTCGGCTATTTCACAGCAGGGAAAAATGCAAGGGCGGCCCTCCATCTGTCTCCACGGGAGCAAAATGCAATAGTATTGTGTGTTAATTAACATTCCCCAGAAGCAGATCCTGAGACATGGATTCAAGTGCAAGTAGATTATTTGCACTTGATCGCAGCATACATGAACAGGGAAGGGGAGAAGAGAGACAGGGCAGGGAAGAAGGCCAGTTCCCACTGCGGGCAACTCTGTAATCCACTTCATCTGTTAGGGAACTCCGGGAGCCCGTGGAGAGTATGGCTCAGGGCCGTCTCATCTGGGCAGGACGGGACTGGGGGCTTTACGCGACTGACCCCATCAGGTGTTGGTGCAAGCCCCCTGGCCTGTGATTGGAAAAATGGTAAAACTTAGGCAGTCTGACGCTCAGGGCTCCATGCTTTATCCACCGCACTACTTATCAGAAAATGTCCTGTCCATTCCCAGCAAACCTTCCCTCCTGTTTTCCCTCTTGGAAGGGTCTCCCACGGAGAGCCTGACGTGTCCACGAGAGGTCCACATAGGCCAGTCTGTATGTGTCCTGCCTTCGGTCAGTACCATTGTGGGCAGGGCCTGAGGGTGGGTGGAGGACGTAGCATCTGATGAGAAACAGTCCTTCCCACTCCCCAAGCTCCAGGGTGGTCTCTGCCTGGCTGCCTTTTAGCCCCACAAGGCCCCATGTTTGCTGGTTCCCATAAGCTTTGTCCCAAGGCCCCCAGCCTCAATAACTTGACTGGGATTGGCTGCGGCACACATAGCCCCCTGATCCTCCTTCCTGCCCGTGGCCCCTTCCCCACATCCCCACCTGCTGCCAAGCCTGCCTTGCACCGCAGGGGAGGGCCAGGTAGCAGAATGCTCACAAGAGACGCTGTGAGTACTTGGGGGCCAAGCTGCCTGCTCAGCTTGGAGGTGCTCTTACTTTCCTCATTTCCTGGGAGTCTTGCTCTCTGATATTCCCTGGGCGTGTCTGTTTTGGCTTTAGCTGCTGCTGGAAGCCATCCTTGTCTGCGATCAGAGCAAAACACGCATCAGCTTCTGCTACACCCATCTGCCTCCCGTCTCACCAGACAGCTTTATTTTTTGAGTATTAATTTATTACTCATCCACTTTCCAGTATTCTGTCATTTTGTAATAGTGATTTTATTTTATTCTTTATGGTTTCGTTTTAAACTTTTTCTATGCAAAATGTCAGACAAACTCAAAAGAGAATCAAAAAGAGACCCCATCATCATCTTTAACTATCAGTATCTGTGTCTCACCTGTCTCCATGCCTTTTTTGCTGGAGTATTTTAGAACAAACCACATACTTGTTGTTTTACATATAAATACTTATGCTCTCTTATTTGTGGGCTATGCTGATAGCTCCATTGGTAAAGAATCCACCTGCAACGCAGGAGACCCCAGTTTGATTCCTGGATTGGGAAGATCCGCTGGAGAAGGGATAGGCTAACTCCTCTAGTATTCTTGGGCTTCCCTTGTGGCTCAACTGATAAAGAATCAGCCTGCAATGCTGGAGACTTGGTTCAGTCCCTGGGTTGGGAAGACCCCCAGAAGAAGGGAAAGGCTACCCACTCCAGTATTCTGGCCTGGAGAATCCCATGGACTGTATAGTCCACAGGGTCACAAAGAGTTGGACACAACTGAGTGACTTTCAGCTCACTTCTCTTGTTTCTTATCTAATTTTTAATAGCTTTTTATTTTGAAATAGTTTGAGACTTACAGAAAAGTTACAAAAGAACACCTCACTCAGCCTCCCCTGATGTTAACATCTTACACAGCCACTGTGTAATTATCAAAACTAGGAAATGAACACAGCTCTGATACTAACCCATGAACCTTACTCAAATTCTGCCAGTTGTCCTATTAATGTCCTTTTTCTGGCCCAGGATCCCACATGGCATTTAGCTGTTGTGTCTCCTTACTCTCGTCCAATCTGGGACCTCCTCAGTCTTCCCCTCTCTTTTATGATTTTTAACTCTTGCAGAGGTCCTGATCAAGTATTTTGTAGAATATCTTTCAATTTGGGTTTTATGTTTTCTTTGTTAACTAATCTTAACAGTTAACTAATATTAACTAATCTTAATATTAACTAAAATTAACTTAATTAAGTTAACTAAAATTAACTTAATATTGATTAAAATTAACAGACCATCTTCAGAGCCAGAACTGGAACTAGAGCCAAGTTTTTCCCATTTAGAAATATAGGTCGAAGTTATGTTATTTTGGGCAGGAAGGCTCCAGAAATGAGGTACCCTCCTCAGCACATTATATTAAGGGGTACATGGTGTCAGTATTGTTATTATTGGTGACGTTAATGGTGATTATTGGTTCAAACGATGTCTGCCAAGCTTCTCTGCTGTAAAATTTCTATTTTTACTTTTGTAATTAATATGTATCTCATAGGGAGATACTTAGAGACTGTGCAGATTTCCTGTTTCTCACCATACTTTCACCCACTAATTTTAGCAGCCATCAGTGAATCTTGCCTGAAACAGTTATCGCTATGATGTTTGCCAGCTGGTGATGTTCTGTTTCCATTATTGTTTCTACATTTATTAATTGGCATTCTACTGTAAGATTTGGGTCTTCTCCCCTATTTATTCAATTATCTATTCATATCAATGTTGACTCATGGGTATTTATCTTATTCTATGGGTTATATAATCCATTACTATTGCTTTTTAACTTTGTTACTCAAATTGTCCCAGATTCAGACATTGGGAGCTCCTTCAGTTTGGATCCTGTGTCTTTTGGATATGTTCCCATCATTTTTTTGAGAACTTCCTTACATTCTGGCACTATAAGATATTCTAAGCTCATCTTGTAATTTTCCTTTCCCGGCCCTGGAAGCAGTTATTTCTCCAGGAGCCCTGGTTCCTTGTAGTGAAGGATGCTGTTTAGAAATCAAAATCCGAGTGCTGAGTGTGCTCATTGCTGCTGCCGTGTCATTGCGCTCAGCCGCCTTCCCCCCTGGCCAGAGCCAGGAGTCCCATGTGTGTGGAAAGGTTCGTGCGTCCCAGCTGTCCTTCCTGCTGGAGTTGCCACCTGTCAGTCAGTCATGACTCTCTTTTCAGTTCTCTGGCCCAGGTCTGAGCTGAGGTTCTCAGGGGGGTCTCACCAACCCCCAGTGAGACACCTTGCCTTCCCTGCCTTTGCATTATCTTCTTAAACTCTTCTTGTCCTTGCCTTTACTTCCTCAGTCCTTTTCCTTTCCCCATCCCAAGGATGAGTTGTCTGTCTGTCCTCTTAGCTTCTTTCTGACTCCTGGTTTCTCCTCTTACCTCCTAGAGAGATGTCAGAACTCCAGCTGCAGTCATGTTACACTGGATACATAGGTTTTCTCTCTCGAGAAGCCTTGGTAGTAAAATCTCTCCCTCTCTCTCTCTGTTTCTCCCTCTCTCTCTCTCTCTACATATATATATATATATATCCTTACCACAGTGGTGGTAAGGATAGTGGCAGGGCCATGGGACACTGGTCAGAAATTGTCAAGAATCAGCAACTTAACATAGTTCAACCTAATAGCAAAGTAGTCCTTAGCTGGTGAGGCTGGGTGGGGGATTTCTAGATGGGGACACATATATTTGGAAAAGTATATGCAACATTATTAATTTACATATCCAGATACAGATATAAAATACTAATTTCAGAAAAAGAAGTTGAACTTCCCTGGCAATCCAGAAGTTAACGATTCCACACTTCTACTGCAGAAGGCACAGGTTAGATAGAGCTGCATGCTGCATGACATGGCCAAAAAGTAAAAAAAAAAAAAAATTAAAGAAGGTAGAAGTTGATGAAACCTGTTGTCTTGGGGAGCAGATATTATAGAAGAGTCTTGTGTGTGAGAGATTCTTGGTGGAAGGGCTTGCTGCACTTTACGGATCCATTTGAGGCATGAAAGAGGTTTTCTTTATTATTAGTGGGTACATGGCTTTGAAAAGCCTGAGAAACACTGATGCTGAAGCAGATTTCTTGGCTGCAGGGTTTCTGGGCTCTTAGAGGCCCTGCCCTGGTGATAAACAGGGCTGACTGAAGACGCGGTCGGAAGCCAGCTAAGCAGGTGCCCTGTTCTCACCCATGGCTGGTGTCACGTGTCACCCATCCTGTTTCCATGAGGACTGAACAGTCCCATTCTTTGGCTGTCTGAACAGTCCTGGGCCTCAGAGCAGGTATGATACCCTTCCCAGTAGCGGGGGAAAATGGGAGCAAATGCCCACGGCCCAGCCAGGCCTCCCTGTAGGCAAGAGTATGTGGGACAGGAAGTTTAACCCTTTGGAGATGTTGCCTCCGCATACAGAACCCTTGTCAGTGGTGAGACTCCGACACAGTTCTCTTACTGGACCAGTGAGGGGACAAGTTTCTACCCATCTTTTCATAAAAATCAGCAGGCGTGATTTCCAAATAGGAAATCCCTGTGCATGTGTCCCAGATGAGGCATAACGGGGGTCCTGGTGTGCAGCCTGGGACCCGCAGTCACAGGCCTCCCATCCCATTTGTGCCCATGGTGAGGTGAAGTCCTTCCCTGGCAGTACCAGGGAGGTTGGGCCCCTAATGGGGATTTTCCTTGAGGCTTCTCACAACACAGCAGTTAGCTTTCTTTGCAGCAGTGTTTCATTACAAGCAGCTCCAGAATTTCAGTGACATATGATAAGAAGCATCTGTTCAGCTCAGATGTCTCTGTTGCCTGGGCTTGGGTGGGTTTGCCCGGTGGTTCTGACAGTCTTCGCTCACTTTCACATCTGGGGGTCAGCCGAGCCACACCCGGCATGGCTGCGACAGCTGTGCTCCCCGCATAGCTCTCTCTTCTGGGACCAGCAAGTTTGGCTGATCACATTCTTCCCACAGTAACATCCTAGGTATACAGAAGGCAAAGACAGTCACACAAGCACCTTTCAAGCCCCTGAATATGTTGTCTGTTGACACCTCATTGGCCAAAGCAAGTTATGTGGCCAAGCCCAAAGGCCAGGCACGGGGACCTGTACTCCCCCATGGAGGCAGCAGGGGAGGGAAGTGGTTGAACATTTTAGAAGGGTCTAGCCTACCAGGCAGATTCCTGTATCCACCTGCGATGCAGGAGACCCTAGTTCAATTCCTGAGTTTGGAGGATTCCCTGGAGAAGGGATAGGCTACCCACTCCCAATATTCTTGGGCTGCCCTGGTGGCTCAGATGGTAATGAATCCACCTGCAATGTGGGAGACCTGGGTTCCATCCCTGGGGTGGGAAGATTCCCTGGAGGAGCATGGCAACCCACTCCAGTATTCTTGCCTGCAGAATCCCCATGGACAAAGGAGCCTAGCAGGCTGTAGTTGATGGGGTCACGAAGAGTCAGACATGACTGAGTGACTAAGCACATTTGGCCTACCAGATCTTCAAGTGTGCAAAAGGGTGCAAGCATCCAGTGCCTCAGCGGAGGCCACACAGCGCCTGGCACTGGGCTCGTGCTTGGGGTGACTGGAGACACACCATGTAGACACCTTTTCCTTTTCCTTCTCTCCTTCCGCAGGCCTCTGCCGGCCCTCCGGGAGCCCGCAGGGATGGGTAAAGCCGGCCAGGCTCAAGCTGCTTCCCCGGGGCCGTCGTCTCTCTAGGGCCCCAGGCGGCGCTAGGATGCACCTGTCCGCCGTGCTCAACGCCCTGCTGGTGTCCGTGCTGGCAGCCGTGCTCTGGAAACACGTGCGGCTGCGTGAGCATGCGGCCTCCCTGGAGGAGGAGCTGGCCGTCGGCCGCCGGGCCGCCGACCCCGCCCCCGCCCTGCGGATCGACTACCCGAAGGCGCTGCAGATCCTGACCGAGGGCGGCACGCACATGGTGTGCACCGGCCGCACGCACACCGACCGCCTCTGCCGCTTCAAGTGGCTCTGCTACTCCAGCGAGGCGGAGGAGTTCATCTTCTTCCACGGCAACGCCTCCGTGATGCTGCCCAGCCTGGGCTCGAGGCGCTTCCAGCCGGCCCTGCTCGACCTGTCTACCGTGGAGGACCACAACACCCAGTACTTCAACTTCGTGGAGCTGCCGGCCGCTGCCCTGCGCTTCATGCCCAAGCCCGTGTTTGTGCCCGACGTGGCCCTCATCGCCAACCGCTTCAACCCCGACAACCTCATGCATGTCTTCCACGACGACCTGCTGCCTCTCTTCTACACCCTTCGGCAGTTCCCCGGCCTGGCCCGCGAGGCCCGGCTCTTCTTCATGGAGGGCTGGGGAGAGGGTGCCCACTTCGACCTCTACAAGCTGCTCAGCCCCAAGCAGCCCCTCCTGAGGGCGCAGCTGAAGGCCCTGGGCCGGCTGCTCTGCTTCTCCCATGCTTTCGTGGGCCTCTCCAAGGTCACCACCTGGTACCAGTACGGCTTCGTCCAGCCCCAGGGCCCAAAGGCCAACATCCTGGTCTCCGGCAATGAGATCCGACAGTTCGCTCATTTCCTGATGGAAAAGCTGAACGTGAGCCAGGCCGGGGGCCCCCTGGGCGAGGAGTACATCCTGGTGTTCAGCCGCACCCAGAACAGACTCATCCTGAATGAGGCAGAGCTGCTGCTGGCCCTGGCCCAGGAGTTCCAGATGAAGACCGTGACGGTGTCCCTGGAAGACCACGCCTTTGCAGACGTGGTGCGGCTGGTCAGCAACGCCTCCATGCTGGTCAGCATGCATGGGGCCCAGCTGGTCACGGCCCTGTTCCTGCCCCGCGGGGCGGCCGTGGTGGAGCTCTTCCCCTATGCTGTCAACCCTGACCACTACACCCCTTATAAGACTCTGGCCACGCTGCCTGGCATGGACCTCCAGTACATAGCCTGGCAGAACACGATGCCAGAGAACACGGTCACACATCCTGAACGGCCCTGGGACCAGGGGGGCATCGCCCACCTAGACCGGGCCGAGCAGGCCCGGATCCTGCAAAGCCGGGAGGTCCCCCGGCACCTCTGTTGCCGGAACCCGGAGTGGCTCTTCCGAATCTACCAGGACACCAAGGTGGACATCCCATCGCTCATCCAAACTATACGGCGTGTGGTGAAGGGCCATCCGGGGCCGAGGAAGCAGAAGTGGACGGTCAGCCTGTATCCCGGCAAGGTGCGGGAGGCGCGGTGCCAGGCGTCGGTGCAGGGCGCCTCCGAGGCCCGCCTCTCTGTCTCCTGGCAGATCCCATGGAACCTCAAGTACCTGAAGGTGAGGGAGGTGAAGTACGAGGTGTGGCTCCAGGAGCAGGGGGAGAACACCTACGTGCCTTACATGCTGGCCCTGCAGAACCACACCTTCACGGAGAATATCAAACCCTTCACTACCTATCTGGTGTGGATCCGCTGCATTTTCAACAAGACGCTGCTGGGACCCTTTGCAGACGTGCTGGTGTGCAGCACGTAGCGAGCGGCCTGGCCAGGCCTCCTGGGGTGGGGACTCCTCTGCCTCGGAGACTCTGGGCCCACCAGCCCCCCAGGGTGGCTTCTGGGAATTATTTATTTATTGACCAGACCTGTCTCTGGGTCATCTCACTGCATCTGAGGTGTGGGGTTCTCAGAGCGCCTCTTTGCACAAGTGCACTGGGGCCTCCCCACCCTCTTCTCCCATGCTGAACATCCATACCCTGGAGAAGGCCAGAGGGGGGAGGAGAAAGAGGAGAGTAAGGATCCCAAAGAACCTCTTTGGCTGAGTGATCATCCTGTTCCCCACGACGTCTTTCTGGTTGGTATCAGGTTTGTGGAAACTGCTGCCAATTCTGTGGCTGCTTGGGTGGGTGTGGATGTACATCAGCTTCCACTGTCATGAAACTCACCTGTAGCCCCAGGAAGGGTATGTTTGGAACACTCATTAAATGATTATAAATATCTTGGTCAAGTGTTTTACTGGTGGTTGGGAAGAAGGTCCAGCAGCCAGTACCCAGATGCCCTCTCATCCTGATTGTCAGCTGAGGACCCATGGCAGAGGGGCGGCATTGAGGCCCGGGAAGCCAGGCCGTCTGGCTGCATTCCATCCTGATGCGGAACGGGTGCCCCACTTCCGTCTGTGGGGGGAGAGAGCCTGGAAGTAGGTGAGGAGAGGGCTGTGAGGAGGAAAAGCAGCGTCTGTCAGGGTCTGGTTAGGTTTCACTAGACATTCAGACACAGCAGACCATGCACACCTGGTGTGGGAGTCACTTAGGATGCTCAGCAGGCTGGCACGGCCACACCACATGACTTCTTCCACAGGAGGAGTCCGCACATCGGCTCAGGGGCCATTCTCTTCCCCAAGTTACTGCTCAGGGGCGAGGAGGTGACACCCCCATCGGTAGTTGTGGGGGCTGCTTTGGCTTAGGAACCCCATAGGAACCGTTATCTTTTTTTATATATGTATATTTTCTGGAGGGATGTATTTCTCATATTTTTTTATTTGGCTGCTCTGGGTCTTAGTTGTGGCATGTGAGATCTAGTTCCCTGACCAGAGATGGAACCCAGGCCCCCTGCTTTGGGAGGTGGAGTCTTAGCCACTGAGCCACCAGGGACGTGCCCATTATCTTCTAAACAGCAAATAGGCAAGTTCCCAGGTTCCCTCAAGGAACGTGCCCGGTCATAGGAGCCATCGCACTCAGGGAGGCCTCGCTGTGGTGTCCTAACAGTTTGTTAGTTCATCCAGGGTTCTTCCAGTCCAGATCAGAGGTTTTTACCCATCCACAGTTTTGCTGAGTGTCACCGCTGACATTGAGCCTTTATCTAGCTTTCAGGGAAAGAGAGCTGGAAAATTAACTCCAGGTCAAATTTGTCCTTAGGAAAGGAGAAGGAGTTTTAGCTTTTTCTTCACAGGGAGACAGCGGTGCAGACCTGACTCCTGTGGGGGAAAGAAGGAAAAGGGGCCTGGGGAGGTGGGGCCTCGGGCTGTAGCTTGGTTTCAAGAGTTGTGCAGGCTGACCAGGAGTCGCTGAGGCAACGCTGTGGGTTAGGTGAGTATGCCAGTCACTGGCTGAAGAGTTCTTAGTCTGTAGGGTGAGGATCATACGCTGGGGTGGTTGTAAGGCATTCAGGAAATTATCTATGTAAACCTTTAGCATCACACTGGATGTCTGATATATTATTACAGGTCCAGAGTCCCATTCCCAAACCCTGAAGAGCAGATGTGATTCCAAATCTGAATTTTAAAAAAAAATTTATTTGGCTGTGCTGGGTCTTAGCTGTGGCATATGGGATCTTTAGTTGTGGCATGTGGCATGCAAACTCGTAGTTGCGATGTGTGGAATCTAGTTCCCGACAGGGACAGAGCCTGGGTCCCTGCGCTGGGAGTGTGCAGTCTATGCCACTGGACTACCAGGGAAGTCCCTCCAAATTCTATTCCAGTAACCAGACACACTGGCATGTCTGCACTGAAATGGATGTATATTCACGCGGAGTGGGACATGGGTTTTGGCACCAAAACTGAAAAGGCTTTTGGTTTTCAGAGCTTGGGGATTGTTGGGATTCTCTCTGGAAGGTTGTGAATCATCCTCCTCTCCTGCTTGGAAACACCATCATTTTCCTTGGACTAGCCTTGGAGTGGCGTGCTGAGGAATGGAATCAGGTCTGCGGTTCCGCCAGTGATGGTCTCTACAGAGCCCCCTCAGCCAGCTTCTTCCTTAAGGCTGATTCACCCGCAGCTAAGCAGACCCCTGCAATCCCCATATTCCAGACCCATCTCAGCTCCTGGCCTGGCAGCCTCTCCAAGGCTGATGGGAACATCCTGATTCACCATCCCCTGCTGGTTGCTTCCCTTGGGATGTCGTTCTCATACCAGAGGTGAAGGCTGCGGAAGCCTGGGGCAAGGAGCCCCAGCAAGCACTGAGGCTGAGAGTGTTTTCTGAAAAGGATAAAACGTAGATGAAGTTTCAGGTTTTGCAGAAAAGACACAGTTCACACACTGAGCAGACTTTAACAAGCAAAGAGCAGCAGGCAGGGAGCCAAACGCATGTGACTGTGCTTGGCCAGAGTCAGTTTGCTGCTCACACTCCAGGAACTGGCCCTGCCTCGTCATCAGCTCTGAACCCAAAGGGACCAGAGGAAGAGGAGCTGTCAGAGTGGCAGGGAGGGCAGTGGGAGTGCCTTTGAGTGATAGTCCTGGATTTAAGACTTGATAACACAGTTCCCACCTGGGCTTCAGTTCTGGCCCTTCCACTTACCAGCTGGGTGACCTTGGGCAAGTCACCTAACCCCTCTGTGCCTCGTGTGTGGAATGGAGAGTCATCACACTTACCATTGATGGTGGTGAAGTCAAATGCTTTGATCCATGTAAACGTGTTCACAATACCTAGCACGTAGTCCTCTCTCGGTAAATGCCCATGGTTATTATGTGTATCTGTATTAGTTGCTCATGTCCACCACTTTGCAACCCTATAGACTATAGCTTGTCAGACTGCTCTTTCCATGGGATTTTCCATGTGAGAATACTGGAGTGGGTTGCCATTCCCTTCTCCAGGAGATCTTCCCAGCTCAGGGATGGAACCCGGTCCTCCTGCATTGCAGGCAGATTTTTATCGTCTGAGCCACCAGGGAAGCCCTGGTTATTGTAGCTGGTACTTAGAACCATTTGTCAGGTGCTAACCATTATGTGGTCAAGCCCAGACTGAACCCCAAACTGCTGCTTTCAAGTTCAGTCCTCTGGGAAAAAAAAAAAATTGAAAAAATTTAAGGATATGTAAGAAAAAAAGATTTTCAGAGGCATAAGGTCCAGCACATAGAGAGGACCGTACCCCAAATTGAAGCTGTTCTCAGCTGAGGGCAGCCAAGGTGGGGCTGGGGCTCCACTGAGTTCCGTGGACTTGGGCAGAGCTGGGCTTGGAGCCACATACACACCCACACCCCCCTTACCACCACCCCCCAACACCACACACACCCACACCCCAGGGAAAAAGAGGCCAGCGTTGAAGGGAGGCCTGAGGCAGTGTCTCCGCTGGGTGGGCTAGGAGGGAGAGCTGGACCCTGCCCCATGGTGGAGGTGCACTGGGCAGGCTGGGAGAGGCCACACGGTACCTGCCATGTGTCCCCCTATCTGTGCTGAATGGACCTGTCCACGTAAGGACTGAAAAGTGCTTGCTGGAAACTTGGGGCCCTGCTCATGGAGAGAAAGATTCTGGCTTGGTGTCCATAGAAGCTCTTCATACACACACACCAGCCAGCCCACCCACCCACCCGCTGAGCAGATTTCCCCTCTTTTCCGAGGCGGCCACCCAGACCTGTTTTAATATAAGGGAAAGCTGCTCTGGGGCCTAGGTTAGTTACCTCTCGCAGAGCACTGGCCAGCTCCCTTCACCTAGATCACCCTCAAACTTTGTTGAGGCCTCATAGGCAAGCAGTGTGAAAATAAGACCACCCAAATGAGATCACCCAAATAGAGGCTGTTTATTCAGAGAGCCTGCTCTAACAAGGAACTCAGTAGTAGTATTTGCATTCAGCAGAGACTCCAAGGCAGACTGAAAGCTTTCTAGTGGGAACAAGGGGAGGCTTAAGGGATGCCCTATTGGAGGCTGTGGGCTGGGGGATTGGAGGTGGGCTAACTAGAAAAGGGGCATCCCATGCAATTGATTAGGGGAGCGTGTTTGATTTTCTCTAGTTGAACCGGTTGAAAATGGGGACAAAAATGGTGAAGCTGGCAGTTATAGTCAAGTCCTGACTGTTCTGGGCTGATTGCCACAGGTGTTGTCATTTGAGTTCCTGAGCTGATGGCGGCTGAGGTTGTGGGTTAGAGTTCTGTTGTCATAGATGTCTGGCCACTGTCTGTCTGTATTAATACATTGTCTCTCAGCAGTGAGACAGTATTAGTTCTTTTCTCTCCTTCCGTCTTTCCTTATTTGGCTGCACTGTGTCTTGTTTGAGGCATGCAGGATCTTCTAGATGCAGCTTGTGAACTTGGTTGCAGCATGTGGGACCTCGTTCCCTGACCAGGAACTGAACTCAGACACCCTGCATTGGGAGTGTAGAGTCTTACCCCCTGGGCCACCAGGAAGTCCCCTTAACTCTCTTTCTTGAAAAGGGCAGGTTGAGTCACAAAGGCAGAATAAGTCTTAACCCAACATGGGAGCCCTTAGTCTGCCCTGGCAATGAAGTGTTCTCCATATTCCTCGGTCCATAACATTTTCTAGATTGACAGTTGTCTCAGGCTGATCTCTGACTGAGTGTAGGTCCATCAGGCAGGAGGGAGTGAAGGGACACTTCAGGCAGAAGGCCGAACAGGGGCTGTTAAAGTGGAAAATGTTTGAGTCCAGGAAGGACACCATCATTTGATAGGGTATCTAAAGAGCCTCTTGATGACAGTGAAAGAGGAGAATGAAAAAGTTGGCTTAAAGCTCAACATTAAGAAAACTAAGATCATGGCATCTGGTCCCATCACTTCATGGCAGATAGATGGGGAAACAGTGGAAACAGTGGCTGACTTTATTTTTCTAGGCTCCAAAATCACTGCAGATGGTGACTGCTGTCTGAAATTAAAAGACACTTACTCCTTGGAAGGAAAATTATGACCAACCTAGACAGCATATTAAAAAGCAGAGACATTACTTTGCCAACGAAGGTCGGTCTACTCAAGGCTATGGTTTTTCCAGTGGTCATGTATGGATGTGAGAGTTGGACTATAAAGAAAGCTGAGTGCCGAAGAATTGGTGCTTTTGAACTGTGGTGTTGGAGAAGACTCTTGAGAATCCCTTGGACTGCAAGGAGATCCAACCAGTCCATCCTAAAGGAGATCAGTCCTGGGTGTTCATTGGAAGGACTGATGTTGAGGCTGAAACTCCAAAACTTTGGCCACCTGATGCGAAGAGCTGACTCATTGGAAAAGACCCTGATGCTGGGAGGGATTGGGGAAAGGAGGAGAAGGGGACAGCAGAGGGTGAGATGGTTGGATGGCATCATCGACTCGATGGACATGGGTTTGGGTGGACTCCAGGAGTTGGTGATGGACAGGGAGACCTGGCGTGCTACAGTTCATGGGGTCGCAAAGAGTCAGACATGACTGAGCGACTGAACTGAACTGAACTTTGGAAAGAACAGAGAAAAAGGAGGAAATTCAAGAAGTCAAAGGAAGACAAAGATATTAGTGATCTTAAGAAAAATATTTGAACCATCTGAAGCCACACTTCCTCTTGTAATGGCCTAAATCTTGCCCAGGATCCTTCTGTGTTCTCATGCCTGCTGAACATGCCAGGCATGAAAGTTGATTATGGGCCCCCCAACTGCCCCTCTCCCACAGTAGGCTGCTGCTAAGTCGTTTCAGTCGTGTCCGACTCTGTGCGACCCCATAGACGGCAGCCCACCAGGCTCCCCCATCCCTGGGATTCTCCAGGCAAGAACACTGGAGTGGGTTGCCATTTCCTTCTCCAGTGCATGAAAGTGAAAAGTGAAAGTGAAGTTGCTCAGTCGTGTCCGACTCCCAGCGACCCCATGGACTGCAGCCCACCAGGCTCCTCCATCCATGGGACTTTCCAGTCAAGAGTACTGGAGTGGGTTGCCATTGCCTTCTCCACCACAGTAGGTTAGAAGCACCTTAAAAAGGTCATAAAAGATTTAGAGAAAGGCAAAGTCCCAGATGGTTTTATGGGAGAGTGCTCTCAGACCTTTGAGAAGTACATGATTCCTGTGTAGATTGTTCCAGAACATTAAAAGATGGGGACAAAATTTATTTAATTACTTATTTTTGGCTATGTTGGAGCTTCACTGCTGTGTGGACTTTCTCTAGTCGAGTGCGAGGACTTCTCGTTGCGGGGACTTCTCTTGTTGTGGAGCACAGGCTCTAGGCCGCACGGGCTTCAGTAGTTGCGGCTCCCAGGCTCTAGAGCACAGGCGCAATTGCTGTGGTGCACGGGCTTAGTTGCTCCTCGACATGTGAGACCTTCCTGGATCAGGGGTGGAACTCATGTCTCCTGCATTGGCAGGTGGACTGTTTACCACTGAGCCACCAGGGAAGCCCAAAAAGATGAAAAAAAAAATTATTTCATGATGCCTGCTTAACTTTAATAACAAGACAACCAAAACTCACACAAAAAAGAAACCTTAGATCATATACAAATATATATGCAAAGATTCTAAACAAAATATTAGCAAATTAAATCCTGTCATTTCCTAATATACTTCAGCCACATAGATTTATTCTCAAATGTAAAGCTGATTCAGCATTAGAAAATAGATGAGAAAAACTATGTTCTATAGACCTTAAAAAGGCATTTAATAAAATTCAATCCCCTTTCCTGATTTTTGAAAAATTCAGTAGGCTAAAAATAAAAAAGACACTAACTTAACGAAAGACATATTTCAGAAACCATTTCTTTAACCCTGACAATAGTCAGTGGTGAAACTCCAGAGATGCTCTCATTAAAGCTAGGAAAAAGATGGAGATGCTTGCTGTTGTTTCTCTTATTCAGCTCTTCTCTAGAGATCCTGAGCAAAATGGTAAAATGACAAAAATAATTGAAGATAATATAACATATACATATTTGAGGAACAAAAGGATAAAATTGGTATTATTTGAAGATGTTATTTTCTACTTAAAAATTCCAATATATGCATCTAGAAATCTATCTAGAAAACAGTTAAAAGAACTCATTCTCAGTAGCAGTAAAAATGACAAATTATCTTTAAAATGAGCTTGTTTGTTGAGGAAAACTTAAACAAGTGTATTGATAAACCATATCCCTGAAAGAGAGCACACAATACTGCAAATGAATCAAAACCATAAGTAGTCTATAAACTCATTACAGTCCCAGTCAAAACACCAGTGGACTCTTGGGGACTGTTGCAGTGGGGTGGGAGTCATGCTTTATAGATTGACACTATTATGTTAAAGGAAAACGCACAAAAATAGCGAAGAAGGGAATTAAAGTAGAATAAAAAGATGAAGGTATTTTACTCTACCAAATAGCAAAATAAAATCAGTGGAAGAGAAGAGAGTTTGCAAATAAACCTCTGTACATGTGGAAATTAAGTATATAGTAAGAGTATGCTTTCAGATCAGGTGAGAAAGAATAGGGGAGAATAAAACTTGAGGGGGGAGAATGAAACTTAAGTTAGATCCCTCACCTCACCCCATTCTTGAATATAAACTTTATATGGATTTAGAGTAAATGTAAATGAAATGCTGTATAAATACTAGAAGAAAACATAGATTATTTTAATAATCTTGAAATAGTGATAGCCATTTTAAGAAGGCACACAACTCAGAAGATTTAAAGGGAAAGAGGAACAGATTTGACTACATGGAAATTAAAATTCACCACTTGGCAAGAAATTCCATAAACAAAGTCAAGAGACAAATGACAGGCTGGAAGAAAATATTTACAACAGAACTAACAACAGAAGATTGATTACACTAATTAGATTCAAAGATCCTTAACAAATTAACAAGGGAAGAACAGATATCTCAAGAGATAAAGACCACTCACAGAAAGTAAAATAGAAATGAATAGTAAAATAATTGGAAAGATAACTTCATTAGTGACTAAGTGAAATGCAGTTTTAAAAAATAGGCTTCCCTAAACCTTCCTACACTGTTGGTGGGAATATGAGTTGGGGACTGTTATGCAGCCACTATGGAAAATGCCATGGAGATGCCTCAAAAAGCTAGAAATAGATTGTCATATGATCCAGCACCTTGTCTGCCTCCTGCGAAACCTGTATGCAGGTAAAGAAGCAACAATTTGAACCAGACATGGAACAACAGACTGGTTCCAAATTGGGAAAGGAGTACATCACGGCTGGATATTGTCACCCTGCTTATTCAACTTATATGCAGAATACATCATGCTAAATGCCAGCCTAGATGAAGCACAAGCTGGAATCAAGATTGCCGGGAGAAATATCAATGACCTCAGATACGCAGATGACACCACCCTCATGGCAGAAAGTGAAGAGGAACCTCTTGATGAAGGTGAAAGAGAAGAGTGAAAAAGATGGCTTAAAACTCAACATTCAGAAAACGAAGATCATGGCATCTGGTCCCATCACTTCATGGCAAATAGATGGGGAAACCATGGAAATGGTGACAGACTTTATTTTCTTGGGCTCCAAAATCACTGCAGACAGTGGCTGCAGCCATGAAATTAAAAGTTTCTTGCTCCTAGGAAGAAAAGCTATGACCAACCTATCAGTTCAGTTCAGTTGCTCAGTTGTGTTCAACTCTTTGCGACCCCATGAGCTGCAGCACACCAGGCCTCCCTGTCCAACACCAACTCCCAGAGCCCACCCAAACTCATGTCCATTGAGTCAGTGATGCCATCCACGAATCTCATTCTCTGTCATTCCCTTCTCCTCCTGCCCTCAATCTTTCCCAGAATCAGAGTCTTTTCCAATGAGTCAGCTCTTCGCATCAGGTGGCCAAAGTATTGGAGTTTCAGCTTCAACACCAGTCATTCCAATGAACACCGAGGACTGATCTCCTTTAGGATGGACTGGTTGGATCTCCTTGCAGTCCAAGGGACTCTCAAGAGTCTTCCCCAACACCACAGTTCAAAAGCATCAACTCTTCGGCGCTCAGCTTTCTTCATAGTCCAACTTTCACATCCGTACATGACCACTGGAAAAACCATAGCCTTGACTAGACGGACCTTTGTTGACAAAGTAATGTCTCTGCTTTTTAATATGCTGTCAGGTTGGTCATAACTTTCCTTCCAAGGAATAAGCAACTTTTAATTTCATTGCTGCAATCACCATCTGCAGTGATTTTGGAGCCCAGAAAAATAAATTCTCTCACTGTTTCCACTGTTTCTCCATCTATTTGCCATGAAGTGATGGGACCAGATGCCATGATCTTAGTTTTCTGAATGTTGAGCTTTAAGCCAACTTTTTCACTCTCCTCTTTCACTTTCATCAAGAGGATCTTTAGTTCCTCTTTACTTTCTGCCATAAGGGTGGTGTCATCTGCATATCTGAGGTTATTGATATTTCTCCCAGCAGTCTTGATTCCAGCTTGTGTTTCCTCCAGCCCAGCGTTTCTCATGATGTACTCTACATATAAGTTAAATAAGCAGGGTGACAATATACAGCCTTGACATATTCCTTTTCCTATTTGGAACCAGCCTGTTATTCCATGTCCACTTCTAACTGTTGCT
This sequence comes from Bison bison bison, assembly GCF_000754665.1. Classification (NCBI taxonomy): domain Eukaryota; kingdom Metazoa; phylum Chordata; class Mammalia; order Artiodactyla; family Bovidae; genus Bison; species Bison bison. Next base: position 40,779 of record NW_011494615.1, on the reverse strand, counting down.
TCCTGACCTGCATACAGGTTTTTCAAGAGGCAGGTCAGTTTGTCTGGCATTCCCATCTCTTTCAGAATTTTCTACAGTTTATTATGATCCACACAGTCAAAGGCTTTGGCATAGTCAATAAAGCAGGAATAGATGTTTTTCTGGAACTCTTTTGCTTTTTTGATGATCCAACGGATATTGGCAATTTGATCTCTGATTCCTCTGCCTTTTCTAAAACCATCTTGAACATCAGGAAGTTCACGGTTCACATATTGCTGAAGCCTGGCTTGGAGAATTTTGAGCATTACTTTACTAGCGTGTGAGATGAGTGCAATTGTGCGGTAGTTTGAGCATTCTTTGGCCTTGCCTTTCTTTGGGATTGGGATGAAAACTGACCTTTTCCAGTCTTGTGGCCACTGCTGAGTTTTCCAAATTTGCTGACATATTGAGTGCAGCACTTTCACAGCATCATCTTTCAGGATTTGAAATAGCTCAGTTAGAATTCCATCACCTTCACTAGCTTTGTTTGTAGTGATGCTTCCTAAGGCCCACTTGACTTCACATTCCAGGATGTCTGGCTCTAGGTGAGTGATCACACCA
>NW_011494615.1:35608-39970 GCF_000754665.1 Bison bison bison | reverse complement strand
CTGAAGTGTGGTGTTGGAGAAGACTCTTGAGAGTTCCTTGGACTGCAAGGAGATCCAACCAGTCCATCCTAAAGGAAATCAGTCCTGAATATTCATTGGAAGGGCTGATGCTGAAGCTGAAGCTCCAGTACTTTGGCCATCTGATGTGAAGAGCTGACTCATTAAAAAAGACCCTGATGCTGGGAAAGATTGAAGGCAGGAGCAGAAGGGGATGACAGAGGACAGGATTGTTGGATGGCATCACCGACTCAACGGACATGAGTTTGGGCAAGCTCTTGGAGATGGTGAAGGACAGGGAAAGCTGGCGTGCTGCAATCCATGAGGTCACAAAGAGTCAGACACGACTGAGTAGCTGAAACCTACTATCCAGCAGTCCCATTCTTGGGCATATATCCAGACAAAACTATAATTCAAAAAGATACATGGACCCCTATGTTCATAGCATCACTACTCACAATAGCCAAGACATGGAAACCTAAATGTCCATCAACAGATGAATGGGTAACGAAGATGTTGTACATGTGTAATGGAATACTACTCAGCCATGAAAAAGAATGAAATAATGCCCTTTGTAGCAACATGGATGGACCCAGAGATTATCATGCTAAGTGAAGCAAGTTAAAAAAGAGAAAGATAAATACTATATGATATCACTTGCAAGTAGAATCTAACATACAATGAACTTATTTATGAAACAAAAACAGGCTTACAGACAGACACAGAGGACAGACTTGTAGTTGCCACAGTGGTGGAGGGGTTGGGCAGGAATAGAGTGGGAGTTTGGGACTAGCAGACGCAAACTATTATATAGAGAATTGATCAAGATCAAGGTCCCACTGTATAGCACAGGGAACTGTATTCAATCTCCTGTGATAAACCATAATGGAAAATTATACAAAAAAGAATATATACATATGTATAACTGAATCACTTTGTTGTACAGCAGAAATTAATATAAAATTGCAGATCAACTCTTCTTCAATAAAATTAATGATAAAATAGATCCAGAGGTGATTCAGATGTTGTTATCAAACATGGTCTTTAAAATTCCTGTGAATACTGTGTTTAAGAAAATAGATGAGAAAATGAATTTTATCAATTAAATGTATTTTTAAAAGAGTCCAGTGGAGATTCTAGTACTAAAAAAACATAATAAAGGAAAATAAGAGCTCAGTGGGTAAGATTAATAGCATATTAGAGACATCTGAAGAGAAAAGTAATAATAGTAAGTTAGTAGAGAAGACCCAGAAGAAATATGATGAAAGGAAATAGAAGAAAAATACAGAAAGAATTTAAGAGACATATGGGATTTAGCAAAAGGTTCTATATATATATATATAAAATTGGAAATTTGGAAGAAAAGACATAATAGCACAGAAGCAATATTTGGAGAGAAAGCATCCAAGTATTTTCCAAAACTGATTAAAGGTATCAACTCAGATAAAAAGCATCAAGAAGCTCTATGAAGCCCAAGTAAGGCAACCTGAAATAAAACCGTGCATAGGTAAATCATAGTAAAACTGCTGTAAAGCAGAAATAATGAGAAGATCTTGAAAGCTGACAAAGGGGAAAAAAACACATTCCCTTTAATGAAGTAATATTAAGAATGATAGTTGACTTCTCAAAATAATTAATGGAAGTAAAAAAGATATCTTTAAACATTTAAAAATAAAAAATTTTTAAATGAAATAAAAAAATTTGAGTTAAATGTTAATTTAAAATTACATATATATATATATATATATATATAAGCTGCTAAGTCTCTTCAGTCGTGTCGACTCTGTGCGACCCCACAGACGGCAGCCCACCAGGCTACCCCGTCCCTGGGATTCTCCAGGCAAGAACACTGCAGTGAGTTGCCATTTCCTTCTCCAATGCAGGAAAGTGAAAAGTGAAAGTGAAGTCGCTCAGTCGTGTCCGACTCTTAGCGACCCCATGGACTGCAGCCCACCAGGCTCCTCTGTCCATGGGATTTTCCAGGCCAGAGTACTGGAGTGGGGTGCCATTGCCTTCTCCGATATGGCCTTCCCTGGTGCCTCTGATGGTAAAGAATCTGCCTGCAATGCAGGAGACCTGGCTTGGACCCCTGGGCAGGATATATAAACATTAACTACAAACTGGCGCTTGCCAGGGGCATTTGCCTCTGCCTCTGCAGTTTCTGCAGCTGTTGACCTTCAGCACACCCTGAGGGGAGTTCAGGGTGGAGAGTGAGGCACTTTGTGCTCCAGGGAAACCAGTGGAACAGGTCCTTAGATAGTTAGGTATTTTTTCAGGAACTGATTTCATGATCCCAATCCTTGCATCTCCTCATGTCTAGAAAAGCACTAAATCCCTTCAGGATGACAGCTTCTCATGACTAGCAGAAAACCTTTTGTAAAATACGTGCTTGATTGCACTGAATTCCCCCTTCACCAAAATCATATATATTGGCCTTCCCCTACTACCTCTTTGGAGCAGTTTCTCAAAGCTGTCTGAGGCGCTGTCTCCCAGGCTGCAGTCCTCAGGCTGCCCCCATAAAGCTTAATCCCACCTCTCGCATGGTGCATCTTTTTTCCGTCGACATATATGTATATATGAATGTACTATATTCCCCTTTAAAAGACAAAGATGATCAGACTGGATTAAGGAAAATAAAGTTTCATTATATGCTGCTCAGAAGAAAGTAAAAAGAGGGAAAAAGATATACCATTGCAAAAAGTTATACCACTTTCTTTTTTATATTCTCCAAGGTCTTACATTTACCTTATAGTGCATCTTGCTTTAGTTATGGAAAGAAGTGTTTTAAACAGATTTATGGATTCCATAATAATTAAAGACTGGAAAAGCTCTCTCATTTAATCAAAGTTTCTACATGTGCTGAAGATTGAAAACATGCAGAAATCATCCATTGTTTTTCTGGGGGGGGTGTGAAGGGAATCATTGAAGACAGACACTGAGGATGGGGGAGTGGGCAGGCAATAATGACTTGGACAAATGCCCCCTGGGAATGCAACTTGCTTCTGTTGAGGACCCTTGGAGTTCTCTTGATGACGACCCCTGGGGCACAGTCTTCTTTCCACAAAGCTTATACTACTCAGGAAGTACCAGTTTGGATATAAAAGGCTTTTTGGAAAACCTTTTGAATTTCCTTTATTGAAGCAGTAATGATGTCTTCATTGTGGGCAAAAGTAAAAGCCAGTATAAGCTAAAACAATTTAAAATTACTCTTAGTTTCACCATCTGAAGAGCACCACAGTTAGTCTTTTGCCGTATCATCTTCCAGACTGTTTTCCCTGTGTGGGTACATCAGCATGCAGAGTGAGGTCATACTGTGCACCTTGTTTTGGAACTTGGTTTTTTGTCACTTGCTAAAGGTCACGACTGTCCTGGTAATAAGAAGTGTTTTCGGGAAATGACAGCAGTTCTCGAGAGAATCACAAGTAGGTTGAAGTGAGATTGCTGATTCATCTGCCTTGGCCAAAGCCACTTTCCTTTAAGTGCCTTCGAGATGAACGCTGACACTTTTAAATGGTAATTTTCTATTTTTAATAAGCCCATGGTTTTCTTTGTTGCCATGGGTGCATGTTTTTACTTTGTTAAAGATTAATATATTTTATTCCATCAGGGTTAGTCTAATTATACCATTAATGTGAGCTAATTGCTCATTCTTTCAGATCATAGGGAAATTGTATTAAGGATGTTAAAGAGACTTTAGCAATGCTTTTAGTTCAGTCCCTTTATTTTATGGGTCATAAAACTGAGGTCCATGATAGACAGAACTGGACTTGGGTCATAAAGCTTTGGTAAATGACATATTAAGACCCCAGAAATGGATTGCACGTTTTCTAAGTGCTTTTGTCTCCCGAGAATAGTGTAACCAGAAAGGTATGGGAATGTCATAACACCGTGACAAGATAGGATGTGACCAGCCAATTAAAGGCCATTCCCATCTGAAACCTCCTTCCCATTGTGGGATCTGTGCAACCACAGTAGCAACTCCAGTCATGTGGGCTGATAACAGAATAGTATCCCTGAGTTGGGCTGGGGTCCAGTGAGGTCAGGGATAACGGAAGAGAAAGAAGAGTGAGTATAAAACCATGTCCAGGATGGATTAAACTGGGGAAGTCATATTACAATCAGATGCAGGGAGAAGCCAGGAATCAGGAGCGTGTAACCACAAAAACAGAGGGGGAGGTGAGGGGCAAGGCGAGGCCAGAGGGGAAAGGTCCCGGACAGTGGAAGTGTCTTTCTGAGGGTGGTTCTCAATGAGTTGTCCTCAAGCAGCAGCATTAGCAGTGCTGGGAACTTGGGCCCCATTCCAGAGCTACTGAATCAGAGGCTCTGCTAAACATTCATCTTTTTTTTTTTTTTTTTAAAAATTTT
>NW_011494615.1:29493-35508 GCF_000754665.1 Bison bison bison | reverse complement strand
TTTTTTTTAACAAATCTGTTGGGTGATTCTGATACACATTTAAGTTTGAGAACCACTGGTCCAACATTTTAAAATACCTGTACCTGGATCCTATCCTCAAACATTCTGATTTGACCGCTCTGGGCTGGGATCACTGATACCATTTCCCTCTCCCAAGGTTTCCAGATGTTTCCAGTGTGCTGCCAGGGATGAGACCCTCGTTATCTGGGCAAATGAAACAGAGATGGACGGGCCCCTGCCGGGTTTCCACTCTGGTTTCTCTGGGGTTTCTTTCAGCTGGTATCACCAGTGACAGATGGTTGATGAAGAAAGAAATGGCTTGTCCAGAGGCTTTTTCCTGAGGTCCATGGCCTTTCCTATGCCTTCTTTCCTTTAGCCTGCTCTCTACAGAGCAGCACAGGCCTGTTAAAGGAGATGATGATTTTTTTTTTAATAACCAAGAAAATAGTGCAGCAGTTACAAGGTGGCTTATTGTCCTCCTGTGTTTTCATCAATTTCCTCCTGACTCCCTATCTCTCACTTCCTTCCAGGAAGATTGATTTTCCTCTGACTTAAGTGTTTGGGACTTTGTGCAAGACTGGGAGAGGGAAGGAGCTGTGCAGAGTGGGGCAACTTCCTAGAAGACAAACACAACTCTGATTGCAGGAAGGTAGGGTAAAATCGGTATGAAATCGATTATGCAAATTATGGCTGGTAAGTTACCATGTGATTTGATCTGCAGCAACATAAAAATCACACGAGATCCAATCAAGGTAGAAAATCTGCGCTGAAGAAAATCTGGACGTCTTTTGCTATGGCTCAGCGTCAAGAACGATGAGTCACCCATCTCCCGCCAGCTGGTGCTTTGCTGCCTGTACAGGATTGTTTGTGCTTATCGATGTGCACACAGCATTTACGGATCAGGGTACACAAATATCTTGCTCTCCTTCAGCATTTCAACTTTCAGTAGTGACTGCTTGCAGTCTGTGTTTCTTAATTATTTGAAAGTTCTGTGAAAATAGAAGTCCATCCCCCCGCCCACCCACCAGCAATATCAGTGGATCTGCGTCTTCAGCAGCATCTGTACGGATCTCTCTCGTTTTCTCTAGTTTTTGATCTCCCCAGATATCTTTCACTCTCCCTGTCTTCATTCCATGTGGCTCAGAATCTCTGGAGAGATTCAGGAGGAGGTTCCAGTGTTGCAGGGTTAGGAAAAGGAATGGGACCCCAGGAAGCAGGTATTCAGAACAAAGGACAGCAGCGCACAGCTTCAGCTCCACAACCTTCTTCCCCTCAATCTGATCACACTAAGCACCCAGACCTTGCATCTCCCCCTTTTCTTCTTAGTGCTTCTTGCTTCCACACCAGGCCTAGGCTATATCCTCTCTCACTTCTGGGGACCCATGGAAAGAGACTCCCTTTTCTCTCTGAACCGCAGAGGACAGTTTCAACTGCCTTTCTAACAACTACACCCGTGAACTCCTATCTCCTAAGCCCCACCCCAGAGACATTTTGAACTTGTGTCTCCTTGCTTGTGGCTTTCATTACTGTCCTGGGGGCCAGTGACTCCAGCCCGCCCTCTGTCATCCAGTCCTTCTTAGTTTCTTAGTCTCTTTTTCCTAGTTTTCAATAATACTCAACCAATATTTATTGACTGTTTTCTATTTGCCAGGCCCTGTCCCTGCTTCAGGGCGTTCGGTGCAGTGGTGAGCTGGACAGACATGGTCCCTGCTGTGGTGGAGGTCACTGTCTACTGGGGTCTATTTACAGACACTTGAATAAGCAAATACAACACAGGGTGTGGTGGGCACCACGATGGCCCTCACCCAGCCCTGGAGCTCAGGGACGGGCTCAGCCGACTCTTTTAGGAAGTGATATTTAAGCTGAGTGTTGACGAATGAGTAGGAATTGGACTGATGAAGGCAGCTGGGGGTGGGGTGGTGGTGTATCGGGCAGAAGGAACAGAGAATGTAGAAACCTGCCAATGAGTCAGAGCAAAGAGGTTGTTAGGAAATGGGAAAGCTTGTTAAGGCTGGAGCACAGGATAAAAGTTGGGGGTAATGGGGCTGGAGAAGTAGACAGGGGCCCTCATATTGCCTGCTGTATTCATTACCTGCATATCAAGGTACCCTGAATTTAACAGCTCCAAACAACAACCATTCATTGTCTCACTGTTTCATTGGGTCAGGAATCTGGATACAGCTTAGCTGGCTGCTTCTGACTCAGGGTGTCTTACAAGACTGTAATCAAGGTGTTGGACCAGTGTCTACTGTTTCCTCTGAAGACTTGATGGGTGGTAAGGCTTGGTGGGGTAGGGCTTGCTGGGGGGTAGAGCTTGAGGGATGGGGAGATAAGAGTAGAAAGGGAGGCAGGGGTCTTGAAAACCAAATCAAGAGTTTTGAATTTATCCCTTTAACAGAGCTTCCCAAACTAATGTGCTTTGAGACTGATCTGGGGGTTGTGCGAGAGTGCAGGTTCTGCATCACTGCCTCTGCGGCAGATCCCAGACGCATTTCTAATAACCTCCCTGGAGACGCTGATGCTGCTGGCCTCAGGACCACGCTGAGTCACCATCTTGAATCCCTGCTGTCCGATGTGGTAGCGCCAGCCACGTGTGGCTGCCGAGCACTTTCAAGGTGGCAAGACTTCAGATTTTCTTTCATTTTAGTTCATTTAAACTTAAGATTTATGGAGAAGGAAAGAGCGACTCACTCCAGTATTCTTGCCTGGAAAAGTCCATGGACCGAGGAGCCTGGAAGGCTGCTGTCCACAGTGTTACATGACTGAGCACGCATGCATGAGGAGGGTGGAGGGAGATGGGTTGGTAGCAATAAACTGGTAGAACTGAAGAAAAAAAAAAGCTTAAGATTTAAAATATAATTTGTCTTTTAAAAAATTATTGTATTGGAGTGTAGTTGGTTTACTATGCTGTGTTAGTTTCTGCTGTACAGCAAAGTGCTTCACTTGTACATGTAGGTACATTCTTTTTCATATTCTTTTCCATCATGGTTTATCACAGGATTCTGAATATAGTCACCTGTTCTCCTCAGCAGGACCTTGTTGCTTGTCCAGTCAAGATACTGTGTTGGCCAAAATGTTGGTTTGCAGGGTTTTCCGTATCATCTTATGGAAAGTTTCAAATGAACTTTGGGCCAACCTGATATACCAGTTTGCATCTGAAAATCCCAGATTCTCAATCCATCCTCCCCCTACCCCCTTCCCCCTCAGCAGCCACAAGTCTGTTCTCTGTGTTTGTGAGCCTGTTAACTGTTTCGTAGGTAAGGTCGTTTGTGTCATATTTTAGGTTCCACGTGTAAGTTACATCACGTGGCATTTGTCTCTGTCTTTCTGACTGACTTCACTTAGTCTGATAATCTCTAGGTCCATCCATGGTTGCTGCAAATGGCATATTTCCTTCTTTTTTTATGACTGAGTAGTAATCTGTTGTATATACGTACCACGTCATCTTTATCCATTCACCTGGACGTTTATATCGCTTCCATTTCTTGGCTATTGTGAACAGTGCTGCTATGAACACTGAGTTGTATGTGTCTTTGAATTATAGTTTTGTCTAGGTATATGCCCAGGAGTGGGATTGCTGGAACATATGGCATTTCTATTCTTAGTTTTTTGAGGGACCTCCGTACTGTTCTCCATAGTGATGTTACCAGTTTACATCCCCAGGAACAGTATAGGAGGGCTCCCTTTTCTCCATGCCTTCTCTAGCATTTGTTTTGCAGATTTTTTAATGACTGATGTGAGGTGGTACCTCACTGTAGTAAAACATACTCAATTTTTTATTGAAAAATTTAAGTATGCTTGGGTTAACAAGTATGTGACTTGACCATTTCAACTGTAAATTTTATGAAATCTCAGTGTAGATCAAGTATTTTCAATCAGAATTTAGCATCTAAATTGAGAAATACACACCAGAATTCAAGGGTTTAGTATGAAAAAACAGTATAAAATATCGCATTAATTTCTATATTAGTTACATGTTGAAATGGTATTTTTGGATACAGTGGGTTAAGTTTAAATTATTGAAATTAAGTTTACCTGTTTCTTGTAACATTTGAAAAACGTGACTCCGAGAAAATGTGAACTGATGTGTGTGGACCACACTAGTGGCTCGCGTTATCTTTCTGTTAGATAGCACTGCCAAAGATGAAGGGAGAGATGCTCCTTACCTTTCATCTAAGGGAAATTCCCGGGAGTGGCTCATGACTTCTCCATCAGAGAGCTGCTCACGCAATGATTCTCCTGTTCCTGGTGCGTGAGCAGATGAAGGTGTGGGGAATTGGTGTGAGGTGTCCTGGGACCCCACTCAGGCTGCTGGAGGAGAATGTTTATTTGCAGAACCTGTGGTTCCACCTTTCCCTGGCCCGCATCAGTCTGCAGGCTAGGCCTTGCCGAGAAATGGCACACATTCTCATTACTTTTCTAGCCTGGACCAGAAGGCAAATGGATGTCTCTTTAAGACACGGGGCTCCAAGTGCCCAGAGCCCGGGCTCACTGTCACAGCTCACTTTCAGGTTCACCTGTAACCATGACAACGCCATTGATGCAAGTTGCCATGGAACATAATTTAACCTGGATCAGATTTTAAAAAAAGAATGGAAAAACACTCAGCTTTGTCTCAGGGGACTATCAGAAATGGGATCTCTGGTGATTCCTTAACTACCCTTCTCATTTAATTACTTTTGCTTTTCATGTCCCTGGGGAAGTGTTTCTGCCAGGAGTGATTTCCTGGGCAGGCTGGGAGTATTTGCAGGGAATGGTTGGCATTATGGAGTCCAGTGGCTCGATGACCTTAAGCTGGTCCTGGGTAGGGAGATTTTCACCACATCCCCTCAAGTCCATCATATTTCTGCACGTTAGCTTTAGTGGGGGAAATATCAGACTGGTCGTTACATTTCAGAGCTAGAAGGTGCCTGGATGGGAACATAAGATGAGGGAAGTAAGGGATCGATCTGAACCCACTTGAGATGGGGTGTTAAGTTGGTTCAACCCAAATCAGGGAGACCTAAAAAGCAGAGTGTGGGGAACAGGAAAGAGATGCACCCAAAGAAATAATGAAGAAGCATTGTGATCTTAAATTTAAATAGAAAATATCAGGAGCTCATTATTTCTTTTGTTTCTTTTGAAGAAAAGGCATGTGTTTCCCTAGCTTTGTTTCCTGTTAAGGTTGATGTGTGTGCTCAGTCCTGTCTGACTCTTTGCGACCCCATGGGCTGTATCCCACCAGGCTCCTCTTGTCCATGGGCCTTCATGCCTGAACTGTTGTTTCCAGATACTATTTCTCACTTTAAGGATTCCGGGCTCCTTGAGAAATGGTTGATTCCACACCTGAGGCAGAAACTGTCCCAGATGTCCTGGGGCATGTGGTTATGCTGGAAAAGGAAGAAGCCATCAGGTACCAATGGAATTACATCAAAGGCATCCAGGGGTCAACTCGAAGGTCTCCCACTGGCTAAAAATGGAACACTCTTAAATAAGAAATCAATGCAATAGGCTGAAGTTACAGTGGACTGGATTAAAATCCATCAATTTATAATGATACATAAAAGAAAAAAACTTCACTGGTCAGTCTTTGAATGTTGCTAACATTCAAATGTTGGATCCCAACAAAGAAAGGGGAAGAATCAAAGCATTTGTCCTGTCTCACCTGCATGGACTGTTCCTCAGGGTAACTAAATAGTGCTGATGAAAGTTCTTTTTAGAGAATTCCAGCTAATGGATGCAGGTGGAAGGATGCGCTTAGTTAAAGTGATGTACTTAGGTACCAATCATTAACAGATGCTGAAACCATTGGGTGAAACGTTGGCAAGGAACTTTCTAAGATACAGATTGTGTTGCTAACACCTGAATCCACTGATTTTAGTGTTACTAAAAATGGAACAACCAGACATATGAGCCAGAAAGCAATCTTTGTCCCTGCAGGCTGGAGAAACCCTTCCCTGACCAGAGGCAGCAGGTGGCTGAGCCCGAGATAGCTCCTCTAGTCCCTCAGACAGCATCAGTGGGCACCCCCCGCCC
>NW_011494615.1:20660-29393 GCF_000754665.1 Bison bison bison | reverse complement strand
CAGCATCAGTGGCCCCCCCCCGCCCCCTGCCCCCCCTGCCAATGTCACCAGATATACGGAGCTGGCCAAACTGTACCACAGAGGGGTCTGAATATTAAATGGTCATTGGACCCACAGCCCACAAAAGTAGGCCAAAGTCTAGTGTTATTATAAGAGAACAGAGAGAGAGAGATTTAGATACACAGACTTGGAGGGGAGAAGTCTAAGTGAAGATAGAGGCAGAGACTGAAGTGATGCGTCCACAAGCCAAGGATTGCCAGCAACCGCCAGAAGCTGGGAGGGAGGCACAGACTCACTCTCAGAGCCTTCAGAAGGAATTAACCCTACTGATACTTTGAATTTGGAATTCTAGCTTCCAGAACTTTGAATTTCTGTTGTTTTAAGCCACCCAGTTTGAGGCACATTTTTACGGTAAGCCTAAGAAACAGGATAAAAGATGAATGGTCCAGTAACCATGCCTGCCTAAGCCTGTTGTCTTACTTCTCATGCCAACTTGCCTATAGAAGTGATGAGAGGAGGCTGAACTGATCATTGATACAGAAGGAGACTCCACAAATCCCCAAGGGACAGAGTGATGGCTGGTAGCAAAGACTGAAAAAGCAGGATATGCCACTGGGCCCAGGTATACAGGAGAATTCCAGGAGCTGTGCTGAGTCTGAGAAGGGGCCTCTCAGCCTTGGAAAGTGACAGGGATGTAGTGGGATTCTGTGGACCACATGTTTTCAAGGCAGTGCCTGCCCGCTCACCCATTCATCCTCAAACCACATGCCAGGCACAGGCAGAGGCACTGATGCTGAAAAGATGGGCAGAACAGCCTCCCTACCCTTAGGACACTCACAGTCCAGTGGAGGAGAGAGCCAAGACCCAGTGTGTTACAGGGAACAGAAGGCAGGGAGCCCGGAGCAGAAAGGGCAGCATGTGCAGCGGATTGTAGATAAGCAGGACCCTGGCCCTGTTAGGAAGTGCAGGCAAGGGATACGGGCAAAGATTTTAATATTTATAACACTGACCCCAGGGTCTGTTTGTCGAAACCCCAGAGCACAAGGTGTGGGAGGAGCACAGAGCTCTGAGGGTTTATCTGTGAAGTCCCTTCCAGCTTCCAGAAACGAGACACAGAGTCGGCGGCTGAGGACAAGCCCCGAGGCGCCCTCCTTGAAGCTAGGGGGCCCACTGCCTTCCGAGACTGACACAGGCAAGAAGAGCCCTGGAATCCAGGTGACCATACAGACGGCAAGGACCTCGGACCCCATAGGGATAGGGCACTATCTGGTGTCAGAGGATACAGCAGTTTGGGAGGCGCGCCAGCTCATATCGTGGCATGAAGCAGTCAGAGCTGTGGTGGCCACAGCCCTACCCCTTTTTCCTCTGGAAATCTTTGTGTCACGGTTCTTCTTCACCTGAATTCCGGCAGCACCGTCATTTACTGCCTGCTGCCCTCTCCTGGCATCCCGCGGAACTACAACCACTGCAACTCGAGGCTTATTCTTTGGACTGCAAGGAGGTCAAACCAGTCAATCCTAAAGTCAATCAACCCTGAATATTCCTTGGAAGGACTGATGCTGAAGCTGAAGCTGAAGCTCCAATACTTTGGCCACCTGATGCGAAGAGCTGACTCACTGGAAAAGACCATGATGCTGGGAAAGATTGAAGGCAGGAAGAGGAGATGACAGAGGATGAGATTGTTGGATGGCATCACTGACTCAGTGGACATGAGTTTGAGCAAACTCTGGGAGATGTCTCCATCTCTGGGAGATGTCTCTCCCAGAGGACAGGGAAGCCTGGAGTGCTGCTGTCCATGGGGTCACAAAGAGTCAGACACAACCGAGCGAATGAACAACAAAAGGACTTATTCTTCAGAGGATGAGTTGTCTGGGACAGGCTTCTAGTGGGAGAGTATCAGAGCCTGAAGGGGTAATTTTGTTCAGATAAAGAAACTGAGGCCCACGGGGATGGGGTAAGACTTAGGCCACGTTAGTGGACTTGAGCTGCCTCGTCTACAGTCACAGATGATCTCCATGGCCTATCCTCACTTGCACATCTGGGAAACGGGCTGCTCCTGAGAAGGCACACTTAGGGTCTAACTACAGAGACTTGTCCACAGTCAGCCATGTGATTTTGGCTATCACTATTGTAGCTGTTTACCATCCCCAATTCGCTGGATTCTAAGGAATCTAGGCCCCAGAAGAAGACTGGGAGCACAACTAGAGACCTGGTTTCTTACCTCTCAGGATGAGAGTCTAGCCTCAGATGCTTCTAGAGTCAAGAGATACAGGGAGAATGAACGGGACAGAAGCTCCTGAAGGGTATGTCACTGCTCAGCTCCACATCTTTTAGGAAACCAAGCTGACATCCTAAAGGGTGAGATTGCAAGGTCCTTCTCCTTATCTGAGTGGCCACAGGTCTCCTCCACTCTCAGTCATCAACCCTGCCTTTCTCCTTTGAAATCTGGCCTCACGGGCAAGTCTCTGACCCTCAGGCTGTGCCTGGCTTGTCTTGGAGGTAAAATGAAATCTTCATAGTCTATGGAATGCTGAGGGTGAAATGCAATCTCTGGCCACCTTCCCTCTGACACCAAAGAGTTAGAGCTGCATCAGGCCAGTTAAGGCTATACTTCCTTCTGAAGTGGCAGTTCTAAATTGTGGGCAACAGCAGCCCCAAGGTGGCAGGATTTGGCGGGAGTAAAAGGGAAAAAAGAAGAGCTTTCTGTGTTTAAATGCTAATGTGGGGGTCTTGGGTATCATCCACCCAAGATGGGTAGTGAGCACTCACACAAGGAGCTTTAAAACTGTGACTATACATTGTTGACTCCATAAGAGATTGGCTGTAGTTAGGTGTGTCTCCCAGGCTGAGACAAAGCAGGGATCCAGGAACAGGTCCACAAACAGAACGTGGGTGATGTGAAGGGGGAGGTTAGTGATGCCCACAGAGCCTGAGTGCAGCTTGGCCCTACCTGGCCTCCTGATGCTCACATACATACGCATCCAGTTGAGATAGCAGGTAAACATTCGATCAACAGGCTTTACAGAGCATTGATCTCTGCCAGGTGGTATTCGGGGTGCCAGGGAATCAAGAGGAGCAAGACGATTCACATGTCCACCTCTCTTGAAGAAAAGAGGAGGAGAGTATAACCCCAGGGAGTGGTACACACCAGGAAGAAAAAGAAACAGGGGTTTGAGAGTGACAGGGGTTAGGGAGGGCCCATGGAGAGGTGACATAAGAGCATGCAGCAGATGAAGGCATTTCCTCCCCTGAGCACATGTTCTCTAGTCCCGTTTCCTGGAACAGAAGAATGCTATGCTTCAGGCTCAGCTGTAGACCCAGCATGGCACCTGGTTGGCACTCAGTGAGCATTGGGTGGTGGATGGCTGTCGCTGGGGGACGGCGCCTGGCGCACTCCCTCCGGGCCAGCAGTCTGTGCAGTGTGGCTGCAGAGCCTAGAGGACTGGCTGTCCCTTGCTTTGAGAGGGCAAAGGAGGCAGGCAGTAAGCTAGGGGGCTGTGGCTTCTGAGTGTGCACACGGAACTTGTACCCCCAGAACAGCCTTCCAGCCACTGAAAGATAAGAGTCAGAATTGTCCTCAGCCTTCCAGACAAACCATTCTTTTAAAAAGGAGATCTGAAACTTCCCTGGTGGTCCAGTGCTTAAGACTGCACACTCATTGCAGGGAGTGAGGGTTCGATCCCTGGTCCAGGAACTAAGATCATGCATGTTGCAGGGCGCTGCCTAGAAATAAAAAAAAGAAAAGAAATAAAAAGGAGATCTGGAGTTAGACACTAGGTGTCTCCCCATGGCATCAGATAGCACCTAGCCTTCTGTGTCAAACTTAGAGCAGGGATTTTTTTCTTCCCAATGGTAACCATCTGAAAACATGTTGGGAGCTCAGTTTAGGCTTATGAGATTGGCAGTCAGGCAGACATTGGCTCAAGCCCTGTGCTGTGTGCTCTTGGGTTCCTCACAGACCCTCTCTGAGCTCAGATCTGAAGGATGAGTATCCCAGGCTGAGGGAACAGCCAGTGCAAAGCTCTAGGGTAGAAATGAGCTCACATGTTCAGGGAGCATTTGTGAAAAGGGGTAATAAATGCACTTCTCTCCCAGGGCTGCTCTGCAGGTCAGTGCAACCAGCTAGGTCTCTGCTTCATCCTGCATCACTCACAAACCCCAAACATGACTCATTGCATCTGAAGGAAAAGGACCCGATGCCACCTGGAGCAAGCCTGCCACTTCTCAGGTGAGAGAGACACACGGGGCCCCCCACCCCAAGAAATTGCCCCTCCTAGGTGCCAGACTTAGCATCTCCAATCTGCTTTAATCCTCACTGAAAGTGGCTTGTGTGTGCAAGGAGTATACTTTTAAAAAAAAATATTTATGTATTTATTTATTTTTGGCTTTGCTGGGTCTTCTTTGCTGTGTAGATTTTTCTCTACTTGCAGTGAGCCGGGGCTCCTCTTCTTTGAAGTGTGCGGGCTTCTCACTTCCGTGGCTTCTCTTGTTGCGGAGCACGGGCTCTAGAGCACAGGGGCTCTGTAGTTGTGGTTCCCGGGCTCTAGAGCACAGGCTCAATAGTTGTGGCACAGGGACTCAGTTGCTCTGCGGCATGTGGAATCTTCCTGGACCAGGGATCGAACCTGCGTCTCCTGCATTGACAGGCAGATTCTTTACCACTGGCCACCAGGCAAGCCTGGGGAGGGTATTTTTAAAAATACTTTAACTTATGCTTTTACAACAGCAAAGAAAGTAAAAGTCACCTTGGAGTCCGTATTCCAGAAATAAACTTTCTAATTCTGGGGTGTATTTTATGAAGGTCTTTATTATCATAAATATTTTTACATAGCTGAGAAATCACTGTATAGCATTTTTTCCCTTTTCCTCCCAATTTGTTGATTTTCTTAGCCTGCCATTCCCTATGAAAGGTGCAACATATGGTAAAGGAATTTTCCTCCACCGGAGGTTTTGGAACTCGTTCAGAATGATTCTGTGGCCGTTGTTTTGGCTGAAATATGTGCCTTTTTTTTTTTTTTTTTAAATGAAACCTGCTACTTAGAATCAGGAGTCATGGAACTGAATGTAGTCCAGGAAATGCAGACTGACTCTTGCTACAACAAAACCCCTTTTCCACAAAGGAACACCACCGGAGGAGAACCCTGAAGTCCACAGTGATTATGCCTCAGTGCCTCCCCTCTCCTTTTTGCTCATTTGCATATTTAAAGTTTGATTTTTTTTTTTACAATGAACATGTACTGCTTGTATAACAAAAACATTGAAAAAATTCAGTAAGATAAAGGAAAAAAAGACGCATAAAGGCATTTTATGTGTAGCACAACCTAAAGTGCCAGAGAACGGCAATAGACATTCCACCAAGAAGAGGTCTAGTGATGAAGTAACTTGGAAAACGTCGAGTTAAACAAAGCTAATTGGATTTCTTGCCTGTAATACTTCTGAGAGTCTTTAAGACGCTGGTGGGTAGTTTGATCCTGAAGAGAGGGCTGTTCCCAGCAGTGTAACCAACAGTGTTGGATCTCTGAACCCCTCTCGTGAGGAGTATCCCTGCCCACTGACTGTCTGTGGGACGCATTCTGGAAAACGCGTTTCCAAAGCATTGGCTGCCTGCAGCATGGGGAGACGCCCCATTCCCTCTAGGCCACGTTCTCGCGAGATCTGCAGAGCTGACTGTGAGGAAATTTGCGGCTGTGACAGCTCTCAGACCAGGTGCTCTGCTGCAATCTCACCGGCTGGTTAAGAAGGGTGGCCAGCTCCATTATGGATTTTATTATCAGTCAAGAGATCTGGAAAGGAGAAAGACATTCGGAGGCATCTGGTTGGTAGGACCACCGAGCCGTTCAGCAAAGACTGTAGGCTGTGAATAAGCAAAAGACAAATGCCCTTGAATTCCAAGGGCATAAAGTATCCCTGCAAATGTCCAAAGGACAATCAAAGGAGCAGAGGGGAGCGGGCGCAGCAGTCAGATCGGAGGCTGCCCGTATCCACTGGGGCCTCACCATAGCTGCGGCTGCCCTCCAGCTGCCAGGAACTGCATCTCTCCCTGCAGAGGCCAGAAGTACTTAAGAATTGATGGACAGCAGCCCGCAGCCCATGAGGAGCTCGCCTGCGTCTCCAGAGGGATGACTGAGGTGCCCAGTCTACGTTGGCTCCCAGAAGCCCCCAGTGGGCTGACTCTCCAGTTGCTCACAGTGGCCTCTGGTTTGATAACAAACGCTGTATTAGCTGCCTTCCCTCCCCTGCCTCACTCTACCTAGGAAACAACGTTAAATCCTGCAGAAATTTCTTTGCTGGTTAAGATGGCTAGTGCGAAGTCCTGCTCTTCTGAATTTCCATTAATTCTCCAAGCCAAGACTTGCTGCACTATAGTGAGTGAAGAACAGTTCCATCTCGTTTCTGACAGAGGGCAGCATTTCGTTTTCTACCACAGAGAGGTGTATTCCTGGAGCTTGCAAATGACGCCAGCTCAAAATAAAGAAAAACAAATTGAAATGAGGATTTTAATCACTGTGAAGGGAATGAAAGGCTGTGTCAGCGTTTCCATGGTAAGTGCCGTCTTTCAGGGATTTATCATCCCAGCTGTAAAAACATGCTTTATGCTAGGATTTGGCAAGAGCCAGGCTTCAGTCACTGAAAATCTATACATTATTAAAGATTTCACTTTCAATCAAGTTGGAAATGTGACTCCGTGAAAATGGCACAGAATGCCCCTTTGCCCCTTGGGGCTGCCAGCCATGCCCACTGCATCTCCTGCCAAGTCTGTTCGGCCCCAGCTTAGAGAAGTGGTGGGGCCACAGCCCCTGGCCCTCTCCAGATTCCGCTTTGCCTCCTGGAGACGGCTACACTGAGGAAGACGCCTGTTTTTTTGTGGAGGCAAAGTGGTGGTCCTTGTGGGGCCCTGTCTATGGGGCCATAGGTGGCTCTCCTTTGACCACTGGTCCTCTTGCCCCCCTGTTCCACTTCCCTGGTCCCAGGGCCATTGATGGGAAAGAGGGGCGTCAGCACCACCTCACAGCATGCTCGGTCTCTCGGCCCCTAATGGCATCGTAAGTGGGAGAATCACAGACTGAGTTTACTGGAAACCTTAGACTTGTTCTGATTGTAGCTCGCAGCTTGAGCTCCAGGGATGCGAGGGGAATGAAGATCACAAATGTCAGCCAAAGAGGAGGCACTCTGGGTGAAACAAGATGCAGTCTGAACCTTGGTCACATCACATCCAAGTCACCTCTGCTTGTTTGGCTTCAAACAGTATCAGGTTTGTTTTTTTGTGTGTGTGCGTCTTTTAAAAAAAATCTATCTTGATTGGAGGATGATTACTTTACAATACTGTCATAGCTTTTAGCATACATTGGTGTGAGTCGGCCATAGGCATACGTGTGTCCCTTCCCTCCGGAACCCCCTTTCCACCTCTCTCCCCACCCATCCCTCTAGGTTGTCACACAGCACCGGCTTTGAGTGCCCTGCATCATACATCAAACTCCCACTGGCTATGTATTTTACATATGGTAATGTATATGTTTCAATGCTGTTCTCTCAAATCATCCCACCCTCTCCTCCCACTGAGTCTAAAAGTCCGTTCTTTATGTCTGTGTCTCCTTTGCTGCTGTACACATAAGCCTGTCGGTACTATCTTTGTAGATTCCATATATATGCATTAATATACTCTTTCTCTTTCTGACTTACTTCACTCTGTATGATAGGCTCTAGGTTCATCCACCTGATTAAAACTGACTCAAATGCATTCCTTTTTATAGCTGAGTAATATTCCATCGTGTATATGTACCACAGCTTCCTTATCCATTCATCTCCCGATGGACAGCTAGGTTTCTCCCATGTCCTGGGTATTGTAAATAGTGCTGCAGTGAACACTGGGGTACGTGTCTTTTTCATTTACACTTTTCTCAGGGTATATGCCCAGTAGTGGGATTTCTGGGTCACATGATAGTTTTAGTCCTAGTTTTTAAAGGAAGCTCCATATTCTTCTCCATAGTGGTTGTTATCAGTCTACATTCCCACCAATGATCAGGACCAGATTTAATGACACTGTGGTGTGCCCTTTATTTGAAACAGGCTGATGTGGTGGAGAGAAAGCTTTTGCAATAGAGGAGAAAAGGTACCAGCAGGAGGACAACTTTTTATGATCTGAAATGAATCCTCAGTACATGTGCCAGTCTGTTTATCAGGTCTCAGGGATTGGCAGCTGAATCTTCCCCTGACACAGGGGAAGGTACTGTTATTCCCATTTAAAAGATGAACAGATCGACATTCAGAGGTTGAGAAACTCGTTTTCATGGAGGTGTCATGTAGAGCAGGTGGCAGAGTGAGGCCTCGGAGCCAGATCTTCCTTACGCCAGTCAGGTCTCTCCCTCAACATGGTTCAGGGGCAGCACTTTCAGATTCTACTGGCCCATCTCCTCGTTCTGCCCTGGGTGGTGGGCAGCCTGGCACAGAGCGAGGCATGGATGGCAGCCCAGCAGAGTCCTGCTGCTGGGAGAGATGACAGCTGCAGAGGGCAGGCTTGGGAGCGCTGGCTGAACTCAAAAGGGGCGGACTTGTTTTTTTAAGGTGTATTTATTTATGAGTGTGCTGGGTCTTCATTGCTGCACGTGGGCTTCCTCCAGTTGTGATAAACAGGGGCTACCTGCTAGTTGTGGTGCACGAGCTTCTCACTGTGGTGGCTTCTCTTGTGAAGCACGGGCTCTAGGCACAAGGGCTTCAGTAGTTGCAGCTCATGGG